>NC_139020.1:214557605-215054934 GCF_964662115.1 Mustela nivalis | reverse complement strand
GGTCACAGTGGGACCCTGGTTTCCACCACAGAAGCGGGAACAGGCGGGAGCTGGTTCTGGAGCTGAGCCACCTGGGCTCGAGTCCCAGCTCAGTGCCTGCAGCTCTGTGGCCTTGGCATAGCCATTGCCACCTGGAGCTTGGGTCCCCTCATCCGTGAAGCGAGGGTGGGAGCATGGGGCTGGCAAGGGGTCATTGAGAGGCCTCTCCGGACGAGCCGCTGAGTGCCTTAGGACACACGGGGAGACCTCGCTGCTCTCGCTAGTGTCGTGCGTGACCAGCGCCCTGTCGCGGGCTTTTGGGATAGTGTGGGTGCCGAGCACAGCTGCGCCCACCACGGCCACCACCAGGCCAGTTTCCGACACCAGGCTGACCTCAGGAAGGGCTCCCCGGCACTCGTGTGAGTCCCAGAGCCTCGCCGCTTCCCCAGAGAGGGCGTGCACACCCGCGCCTTCCTGCCAGGGGTGAAGGCAGCACCAGGCTCCTTGGTGCCCCTCTGGCTGCCAATGCCTCTTCTCTCCCATCTAGAGGAGGACTCGGCCATCCCCATCACGGTCCCGGGCCGCCTGCCAGTGTCGCTGGCAGGCCACCCTGTGGTGGCAGCCCAGGCAGCGGCTGTACAAGCAGCAGCAGCTCAGGCAGCTGTGGCTGCACAGGCAGCTGCGCTGGAGCAGCTGCGGGAGAAGCTGGAGTCTGGGGAGCCTCCTGAGAAAAAGATGGCCCTGGTGGCAGACGAGCAGCACCGGCTTGTGCAGCGGGCACTGCAGCAGAATTTCTTGGCCATGACAGCCCAGCTGCCCATGAGCATTCGTATCAACAGCCAAGGTACCCACCCGGCGCCCAGACCCTCCCTGCTTCCTGCCTATGCAGCAAAATCAGGGCCTCATAGCCAACATATGTAAAGAGTGCCCACAAATCAATAAGAAAGAGAAAGAGATAAAATGAATTAATGACTATGGAAAGCTGAGTCGGGGATCTACATGCTAACAAAGAGATACCGTTTTTTAAGCCATCAGAGTTTGACAATATTAAATGTTGGTTGGGATGTGGGAAAATGGGCCCATTGAGTCCTGCTGCTGCGAGTGTAAACAGGTGACAATTTAGTGATCTCTTCTTAAAACAGAAAACATTCTTGCCCTGTGACCCAGTGATTCTACTCCGTATCTCCGGCATAGCTAGTAGGAGTGGAGCAAGTCAAGTCCAGGCTACTCTGGGGCTGTTAAAAAGAATGAGATGGTTTGACGTAGCTTCAGACTTATCATCATGAGAGAGGCAAATTTTAGACAGATATCTTCCTCAGTAAATACTTAGTGAGCACCTACTGTGTGTGCTGACAGAAGCAGGTCCTTGCCCAGATGGGCCTATGACTACCGACGGTGGTGTTTCTTCTTCCCGCAGCCTGCGAGAGCCGCCAGGACTCTGCCCCGAGCTTGACCGGCCCCAATGGCAGTAACAGTATTAGCATGTCAGTGGAGATTAACGGGATCATGTACACAGGTAGGACCCGCGGGGCCCTGAGCACTGTCTCCTGTTAACTCAGGAGCCCGGGGTTGGTGTTGCCCCCGCCCCCACCAGGGCCACCCAGCAGGGCTCTGCCCAGGTACGACCAGAGCGAGCCAGCCCCCAGGGCATACTCAGCCCGCAACTTGAGGACACTTGTTTCTCCCACGGCAAGCGGTGGTCCTGAGTTTATTCTGAAACACCGTGTAGCCAGCCCGTAGCTCACGGGGGCTCCCAGGGGGTGCTGTGGACGTCAGACAGCTCGGTGGCTCCGCGAAGGTGCTGCCAAGGGACAGAGAAGGGACCCGTGGCTGTCACGGGCCGCCAGGTCCCTGGGTGACTTTGCAGGGGGCCGTGCTCATGACGTCCCGTGATGCAGCCCCTGCTGCGTCATCTTCCCAACCACATGACACGTTTCTCCTGTCCTCGCACTAGGAGTGCTGTTTGCTCAGCCGCCTGCGCCCGCACCACACCCAGCTCCCAGCAAAGCCGCCGGCGTCGGCCGGGGAGGGAACAGCGGGACCAGCAGCAGCGCCGGTAGCCAGGCCGGGCCGGCAGGGCTGTCCACACCTGCCACATCTTCTACCTCAAATAACTCATTGCCTTAACCGTACCACTCCCCACCCGCCGCTCCCAGCCCAGGAGCCTGCCTGGGCAGGGGGGCGGGAGTCGAGGGGGGCCACACAGGGGCCGGGATGGCGGTAGATACGGGTGGGGAGGGGAGGTATCCAGAAAGGAGCCACAGCTAACGCCAAAAAGAAAGAAAAAGATATATACATATATATATATAAAGAAAATTTAATAAAACAGGGGAAAACCAAGGAACACTTGAATTACTCAGGTTCGGACATTCAGAGACGTGAATTGTAAGAGGAAGTCAGAAGAGAGAGGGACCGCGTCTCCGAGGGCTGCAGCCCGGCTGGACCAACTGACGGGGGTCTGGGTCTGTGCAGATCGGTTGCCACAGAAGCCGGTCCTGTTTACCTCATACATCCCTGCACTGTGTGTTTTCATTTTCATCTGTTTTTTTCTTTTTTTTTTTTTTTCATTCATCACACACTCACCATACCCAAATCCTTGTGTTGAAAGAAACCCCTGAGCCAAGATCAGCTGAAATTTTTTTTCTTGTTGCTTTTGGGAACTACTTTTTTTTTTTTAAAGAAACAGTGATACTCAAGATCTATAGGGTTTTTAAGAGGTTTTGGGGTTTTGTTTTGTAAATAATCTATTTTATTCTTGGGGGAGGAATCAGACCTTAGGAAAAGTATATATATATATATCTATATATTTGTGCTCATTCAGGGAAACTGGACTTGAAAAAGCAAAAAAAAAAAAACAACAAAAAAAAAAACATAAAAACAACCACACACAAAAAAAAGAAAAAAGTAATACCCTTTCTATTTTCCCACGACTGACTTGGGTTCCTTCGTGTGGTTCCTGTGGTGCAGGGGCGGGGGGCAGCTGGCCAGAGCCAGGACAGGTGAGGAACTCAGGTGCTGTGGGCGGGGACACCCGGAGCATTCCCCCACTCCCTGCGCTCCCAGCTGGAGCTGGCCCTCCCGCCAGAGACTGGAAGAAGGGCCCCCGGCGTGGGAGGGGCTCCACCTAGGGCAGCCCCCAGGCTCCTGTCTCAGGGATGAATGTGGCCTGGGGGCGCCCCCGGAGAAGGTGGGGAGGGCTGCTCTGGGAGACATCTGGGGGGCAGGGGAGCCGGGCTCCGCTCAGGGCGAGGTTTTTGGAGCGATGGCACCTGAACGCCCCCTTCCATTCTCTCTTTAACTTTGCTCGTTCCTTCTCTCTTGGCCCCTGGGCTTGGGGCCACAGCCCCCTGGAGTAGGTACAGTAACAGGAGGCCGCGCCCCGTCTCCGCACGACCCTTCCTCCTGCTTAGAAGGTGCGTGTTGGGGGGCACAGCTGGTGGGAGGCTGGGGGCTGGCTGTGGTCTTGGGGAGACAGCGCCGTCTGCCCTACAGCCCAGGCAGGTGGGGGGCCCCTCTTGACGCCCGCCATGTCCCTGCGGACCCGGTGACATTGGGGCGGGACTTTTGGGGGGGGCACTGACTCTGCTGTTCCCAGGGCGAGTCTGTGTTCTCTAATTGGGCTCAGGGGCCCGACCTAACGAGGCCGAGGGGGGGCAGTGCCAGCCTGGGAGACCCGAGGGGGGGTCCTGGGCCCCCAAGGCTGGGTTTTCCCTTGTGTGGGGCTGTGCTGGGTCTGGAATAGTTCAGGGTCCTTGACACTCCCACCCCTCAGCCTTCTAGGGGCGGGGTCTCCCTCTGCTTTTCCTTCTGGAAAGTTCTGCCCTTCCCTCTCGCTGCAGCAGCACAATCATGGTGGGAGGGGGATCTCTTTGTCGTCCCCCGTTTCTCCCCCCCCCCCCCCCCCCCGCACAACCCGGCTCCACGCGGAAAACCCACCCCCCCCACCCCCCCCCGCCCGGCTCCTCTGGTCCCAGCCCAACCCGACCTGTTGCCTTCAGGGTCTCCCGGACGCGCCCACGTGGGCGGTGTCTGCCTCACCTTCTACCTCAGGTCTGACTCTCGATGCCAAACCCCGTGCCCTGCCCCCCCGCACCCCCCTCCACCTGGAAGGCTGTGGGCCCGCGTTGTGGGTGCGCACGCGTCTTCGCGCGTGTCCTTGTGTTGGGACCCATGTGGCCCCCAGAGGTAACTCGGGGTGCGGCCTGCTGTGCTGTGATGATTGTAGGGGACAGGTGGGGGCGGGGCGGGGGGCCTGGCCAGCCCCAGGGCCGGCCGTGCCCGGTGACCCACCCTCGCTGGGAATGCGAGTGGGGTCCTCCCCTGCCTCTGCTCTCCGTGCCCGTGCAACCCCCTGTCCCTCCTGTCCCTGGAGCCTAGGGAAGGGGGGCTTTCGGGGGTGCAGAGCCCCCTCTGAAGCCCTAGGCAGGGGAGGACGGGGGCAGCTGTCCGTGCCCTCGGCCCGCGCTTCGCAGGGGGAGGGCGGGGACCCCAAACAGGGTGGAGAGGGGCTCTCTGGGGCTCCCCTGCTGGAGATGATGCTTCCAGAAGCTTCCATGGGACCCTGAGCCAGGAGCCGGGCAGCGGGGTGGGGCAGCATGTCCCTTTCCGTAGTTCTGCCTTCGCACACCCCTTTCCCATCTTAACCGCTTTCGTCCACTTTGGCCTTTCTGTCCCCTTTACTTTTGATTTTGCATTTTTTTCTTGGCAAACATGAATGCAGCCTTTCATTCCTGACATGTGAAATTTCAGTTTCTCTGGGGTTCGTCAGACGGCGTGAGTCCTGCGCCAGCACTCAGGTTAAAGCGAAAAAAACTTTTTAAAAAATAGGTTTAAACGACTCTACCTCTGGCCGGGCCTGGCCTTGTCGCCCTGGCCAGGGCGGCCTGTACCGATTTCAGTTTTTGCAGAACATTCAGGTATTAAAAGGGAAAAAAAAAAAAAAAAAAAAAAAGGACAAAAGACCAAAAAAACAAAGAAGAAAAAAAGGTGTGTGATTTTGAAATTGAAAAAGAACACTGAAAGTTTACATTTTATAACATTATTATGCAGATTGTATTTAAACTTCAGAAATATTTAAGACAATTGTAACCCTGTAAAGTTGATGAGATATTAAAACAAGACAAAACACTTCTGACTTTTAACAGAAAAGTCTCCTGTGATGGTTTCTTGGGTGTGTCTGGGTCCCGCGGGCGGGCGGTGGGCACAGGGTCTGACCCCACCATCCCAGGGGACAGGCTTGGTGGGGGCTCTCTCCAAGTGGGTGGGTATGGCCAGCAGCTCCTGGAGGGGAGGAGCTGGTGCAAAGTGTAGGTTAGGGATTTGGGGAGAACAGATGGCAGGCCTAGGGGTGCCCTAGCCTGTCCCCCAGCCCCTTGGCTAGGTTTCCTGCCATCCTGGGTTCTGAGGCCACTGTTACTCTGAGCCCAAGCCCCTGGGGGCTGTGGCCTGCCCCCGCCCCCTCCTCCACGGGCCTTCCTCTGGGCCTTTGCCATACCTCTTTCCCTCTCTGCCTGGCCAGCCCCTTGTCACCGTGACACAGAGCCATGTTCTGTGGGAGGCACCGGCAGAAACCCCCAGCCCGCCGTCCCACCAGGCCCTCTGCCGTCTTCTGAGACCAGGACCCAGCCTTGTCCCCCACAAGCCTTCCCACTGGGATGTGGGTCACGTTTTCACACTTAGCGATTCAACAGGTGTAGCTCCGAAGTGGCCCCCCGGCCCAGGAGATAAAAATGATTCTAAGAAGGAAAACAGCACGTGGGCTGTGGTCTGCGGTCCCGGGGCTCAGCACATTTGGAAGGGAAAGCCTGTGTTTTCTGCTTCCGACCCCACACCACACCGGCACTGCAAAATTGGGCTGGAAGAGATTTTCTGGGGTGTCTAATCCATTTACCCTGGTGACCCCCGCATGCAGAATGCAACAGGCTCAAGGTCAGCTCTGCTGGAGTCTGGGCAGGCCCAGCCTCCGGCCAGCTGGCTCCCCTGCTACTGGCTCTGGCCTGGGCCGGCCCCGGCCAGTCCCTCCAGCCTGGGTCAGCCCCCAGGGGTTGTGGAGTGAGGGAGAGTCAGCTAACCCTAGTGTCGCAGCCCAGTGGTTCCCATGCGCCCCCGTGGCCCACTGCATCCCCGGCACTTTCCACTCCTGTCAGAAATGAGTCCGCTGCGTCTTGGTCCCCGCCTCCCCGGGCCTGTGGGGACCAGGAGAGGCCGGAGGACCAGGATCCACCTGCCTCGTGGGCTCCCTAGTCCTGCCCTAGGAGATGAGGGAGAAATAACTTTGAAAAAGGAAAAGGAAAATCGCCCTTTCTTGTGGACTGGCTCAGGCCACATCTCCTCCTCCCGTGAAGAGGCCGAGATCTGGGGCAGGAAGCCCTGAGGTCACATGGCTCCAGGGGAACCAGGGAGGGCTCAGGCCCCATCACAGCTTCCAGGAGCCTGCCAGCCTCTGCCTCCCATGCAAGGAGGCCCAAGGAGGCTCCCGGGAGGAACCCTTCAGCACCGGAAGAGCAGAGCTTTGGGAGCCTGGGCTCGGAGCCTGGCTACCGCAAGGAAAGGGTTTTCACCTGAGTCACCTTCCCTCCCTCCCGTCATCGGTGTACAGGACAGGCGGGTGGGGGTGGGGGAGTGTCCCGGGTAAGAGAGGCCCTCCTGGGCTGGGACCCCAGAACGGTGGGGTCTGCTCTGGCTCAACAGTGTGTCCCCACTACCCACAGAACTGTGCTCAGTATTGAAAAAAGAATAAATTAAGAATTCAGGGCTTAGACTGGGAGTGGGGGAAGAGGAGGGAATGTCTCTGTGCCTCAGTTTCCCCCTTCCTGCTTCCACCACTGCAGCCCCACCCTCGCAGCCTGGGGTTTGGGACCAGGCACCCACCCAGCTGGCATCAAGGAGGTCTGGCAACTGGGTGGTCCTATACCCCCCCCAAAGTGTGGTGGCTGTCCCGCCCTTCTGATACAACTGGTCTGTCCTCATTCCACACTCGCTGGGCTGGGGGTGGGGTGACCTCTGACCTCCTGGGAGGAGTGCAGGGGAAGGAGGCTTATGAGGGGCCGGGCCTGCCAGCCATGAATGCTTCCTGCCCCCTGGGCCTCCCCCTGCCGGAGCGCCCACCACCCACCACCGGCACCCTCTGGGCACCAAGCTTAGAACTCTGCAACCCACATCTGCTGGGCCTGCCCCATGTCCCAGAATCCAGGAATTTGGAAACCTCCAGGCCTCCGAAAGCGGAGACAGACCCGGGAGCAAGATCCGTGGCTGTGGGAAACCACAGTGTCCCTGCGGTGTCCATGGGGACACGGAGGCCCAGAGCTCACTGTGACCTGCTCCACAGCTCGAAAGCGCAGATGCAAGTTCGGAGTCGCTGTTCCAAAGGCTGCCTGGGCCCACTCCTGGGAGCCACACGATGTGGTCATTCTCAAGCGGGATTCCACAGACTGCCAGGGGTTCAGGGTTCAAAGCAAGGTGTGATTTGGGGAAACGCATGTTTGCAAAGTGTAAGTAAGCATTCCTGGTACTTTGTTTTCCTCATTCCCACTTCCAAAACAACATTTGTGGGGCGCCTGCGTGGCTCAGTGGGTTAAGCGTCTGCCTTCGGCTCAGGTCATGGTCTCAGGGTCCTGGGATCGAGCCCCACATCCGGCTCTCTGCTCAATGGGGAGCCTGCCCCCCCCAACTTTGCGCCTGCGACTTTGCTCACTTCTGATATCAACTAAATAAAATCTTAAAAAAATAATGGAGGAAACGGCGACATCAGAGGTTCTGGGGCGGGAAATCAGGAACCATTGTTTCTACTTGCAAACTGAACCAGGAGCCCCGCCGGAGTGTCGCCATCTGATAGCCGCTGGGGCTCACACACTCAGCTCTCTGCAATTTAAAAACGTCCTGACGTCTTTTATGCTCCCTCACCCACCCCAGGATAAACTAAAATCCAGGCTCCCCACTGCGCCCCAGGCCCTGCGTGGCCCTGCTCCAGCCTCCAGGGTCGGCCTCAGGGCCTTTGCACATTCCTCTGCCCTCCTTTCCCTCCCTGGTCGCCAGTTCCCTGCTCAAGCGACAGCCGCTCTGGGAAACCCCTCTTCCAGGCCCCCAAACGGGGCAGGCCCCTGCGAACCCCTCCCTCCCCAGAGCTCCCGCGGCCCCAGGGCTGGGCGCAGAGGCCAAAGCGGAAGCCCCTTCCGGGTCCGGCCTCCCGGTCGGAGGCTCGCGCCCGCCGCCCAGCGGCCGGGGCCGGGGCCGGGGCTGCGGATTCCTCCCCTCCCCCCGCCAGGCCGGGCGCCCGGTGCTCGGTCCGGCCGTGGGGCGCCCGGTCCGGCCGTGGGGCGCCCGGTCCGGCCGTGGGGCGCCCGGCCTCTCGGGCCCCGCGGCACGGGGTGGGCGACCCCGGGCCTCCGTCCTGCTCCGGCGGCCGCTGACGGTCACGAGGGCTCCCCTCGAGCGCACTCCAGGCACTGCCCGCCGTTCGGACACGCGGCCGGAGGGCCCCGGCGGCCCGCACCGAGCTCTGGAAGGGAGCAGGGCTCGGGGCAGGCGGACGGGGTCCACGGGCACGTCGCACGTGTCGCGCGCGCGAGCCGGACCCTGCGACCCGCACAGCAAGAATCCAGAGCGGGGGTCACTCCGGGAAAAGCCCCGCGGAACCGGCCGGGCCGGACCGGCCGCTGCAGGCGGCCCCGGGCCACGGTCTCCACAGCGACTCGGGGCTGGGGCCTCCTGCCACGGTCTCCGGCTACGCGGGGCGCCCCTCGACCGGACGCCGGGCGGGGGACGGAGCCCGGGTCACCCGCGGGCCGCGCGCGGAGCACATGGCCAGCGCCCCCCGCTCGCGCCGCCGCCGGGTGACGTGGGCGGCGCTCTAGCCCCGCGGCGCGGGAGCCCGCGTCTCGCTGGCGTGACGCACTTCCGGGGCGCGGCCGGCGGCAACATGGCTGCTCCCATGGAAGTGGCCGTGTGTACGGACTCGGCGGCCCAGCTGTGGAGCTGCGTGGTGTGGGAGCTGCATTCGGGCGCCAACCTGCTCACGTACCGCGGCGGCCAGGCCGGACCCCGCGGCCTGGCGCTGCTCAATGGCGAGTACCTGCTGGCGGCGCAGCTGGGCAAGAACTATATCAGCGCCTGGGAGCTGCAGCGGAAGGTGCGGCGGCGCGCGTCCTGGCCCGCGCTTCGTGGAGAGGGCGCGGGGCGCTCGAGGGTGGGGTCGGGCGAAGGGTCGGTGGGGGCCGCACGCTCCCCGAACCCGGGTGGGGATGGGGAGCCCCGGGTGGGGTGCACTGCGCATGCGCGAGTCTGGGGGGCTCGGAGGAGGGAGGCGCGCGCCCGGCGGGCGGGGTCACGTGGGGCGCTGCGCGCGCGCGCGGAGGACGGAGGGTGGGCGGTGGGGCGGCGTGCAGGTCTTCGGGGTCCTTGATGGGCTGGGGGGTGGGGAGAGCCCTGGGGGCGCGAAATTTAATTAAAGGGAGGACTCTGGGTTTCCGTGGGTCTCCGGTCCCGGGAGGGGGTGTCCCAGGCCCCGGAGAGTGATGGGTTTGGTTCCCCGAAAAGCAGATACCCTTCCCGGTAAGGGCCCATGGGTCTCCTCGTACAGACGCGGGGGCCTGGGGGGCTCAGAGGGTGGAGCCTCTGCCTTGGGCTCAGGTCATGGTCTCAGGTCCTGGGATCGAGCCCCGCATCGGGCTCTGCTCAGCGGGGAGACTGCTTCCCCCTCTCTCTCTGCTTGTGACCTCTGTCTGTCAAATAAATAAATAAAATCTTTAAAAAAACACCCAGTAGGGACGCCTGGGTGGCTCAGTTGGTTAAGCAGCTGCCTTCGGCTCAGGTCATGATCCCAGCGTCCTGGGATCGAGTCCCACATCGGGCTCCTTGCCCCGCAGGGAGCCTGCTTCTCCCTCTCCCTCCGTCTCTGCCTTCCACTCTGTCTGCCTGTGCTCGCTCTCGCTCTCTCTCTGACAAATAAATAAATAAAATCTTTAAAAAAAAAAAAAAAAAAACACCCAGTATACAACCTGTGGAGCTTGGGGCCGCTCGGTTCTGCCGACTGCAGCCGTGGCACAAGCTCTTTCTCTCACGTTGCCTGGTGCTGCCGCACACGGTCATGAAGTCTCCTTAGACAAACTGAGGGTCAGGGTGACAGGCCAGACCTTAGGCAGCCAGGCGGGGGGCCGTTGGGCTCTCAGCCCCTCCTGGACCGTCGGTGCCTTGACCACCACCCCCAGAATAAGCGCCCTTCTGCTTCCGGCCGCTTCCTTCTGACAGTCTGCGGGCCTCCCCTCCCCGCTGCAAAGCCTGACCAGCGGTTGGCTTCTCCACGGGCCTCGCTGGGTTCACGCCACCCTCTTCCGCGTCTCTCCTTCTGGCTCCTCTGCCCCCTCGCTCCTGAGTTCCACGTGAAGCTCAGAGGTTTCTGTCTCCCTAGGACCAGCTGCAGCAGAAGATCATGTGTCCTGGGCCTGTCACCTGTCTGACCACGTCCCCCAATGGCCTCTATGTCCTGGCGGGGATTGCGGAGAGCATCTACCTGTGGGAGGTGAGAAGTGGGGGGTTTGGTCCGGGCCCCCGCGTGGCACAGTCAGTAAAGCATCTGCCTGGGACGTAGGCCATGGTCTCAGGGTCCTGGGATCAAGTCCTGGGTCGGGCTCCCTGCTCAGCAGGAAGTCTGCTTCTCTGTGGCCCCTTTCTCCCTCTCTCATGCTTTCTCTTTCAAATAAGTAAATGAGGTATTTAACAAGAGGGCGCCTGGGTGTCTCCGTGGGTTAAAACCTCTGCCTTGGGCTCAGGTCATGATCCCAGGGTCCTGGGATCGAGCCCCACTCCGGGCTCTCTGCTCAGCGGGGAGCCTGCTTCCCCCACCCGCCACTTGCCTCTCTGCCTGCTTGTGATCTCGGTCTGTTAAATAAATAAATAAAATCTTTAAAAAAAAAAAAAAGGTGAAAAAAGTTTAGGCCGTATTGCCCCCAGCCGCTGGTTATGTGTGGGTTGGGGAGACCCACTTCACCTCCAGCACAGGCCATGCAGGGCTTGGGGCCAGACCATGGACACGTGACCACGCTCTGCCTTTCTCGAGCTTGTCCACGCCTGTAAGATGACATTTGTCCTTTCCCCAGAGGTCTCGGAGCGCCGCAGAATTGGGAGGCGGCGTAGTTATTTCACTCCTGCGACTTGGAAACCCTGGCGCGTGGTTCAAAAACTAGGGAGCAGTTGCTTTGACACAGGGAGGGAGACTGGGGCGGGGGTTTCTCAGGTGGCCCATCATGGTAGAAATCCTTGTCTTGGTGCAGGGGTCCCGGGCAGAAATGCGTGTCAACTCTGCCCAGGAGGGGCCTCCTGGGCCTTGCCCCTGAGCCCTCCTGTCTGGTCCTGGCTCCCCGACTCCCTCTGAGCTTTCCGGGCCGGGGTGAGCCGTGACCACAAGGGGGCGCCCCACACGGCCGACCCCAGGCGGCCCCTGGGGCTGATGGCCAGAGTCCGGCATCAGCCACTGTTCGGCTCTCCCCCCTCCCTCGGTGTAGACGCGGCCAGGGAGGGAGGCTGGGAATCCTCAGCAGGGTCTCTGCGGTGGGGAGAAGGGTGTGCCTCCAGGCTTCCTCAGGTGTAGGGCCACCGCGTTCCAGCATGACCTTAGTCTGCACGGGCTAGGCCCGCAGAGCTCCGTTATTCAAGCAAGGCTTGGTCCCAGGGGTCAGGATGGAAACATGCACTAGGAGAACACAGTCCAGCTCACAACAGAGTCTGGGCCCCCCGCCCGCCCCGCTGCCCCGGTGGTGTGATGGGCTCCCCTGTCCCTGCCGCCTGGGGCGTCCCCCGTCCCTCAGCCCCAGCCACTGACCCATCCCCACGTGGTGGCATCTGAAGACTGTGACTTCCTGCTCCCGGGCCCTGAACAGAGGGGCCCACACTTCCAGCAGCTGCCTCTGTGGCCGCTCTGCTCCACGCAGATGGGCCCTGCCCTCCCCGGAGACCGTGGTGACATCACTCCCTCGCTGGGCACCTGACACCCAGGAGTCAGAGGTCAGGGTGGCTGGACTCGGGGTGGGAGCTCAGACCACACCGTCCTCCCCTTGGGAACACGATGGGAACAGGCAGGACAGCTGGGAGGAGGGGCGGCCCGCCGTGCCTGGGCGTTCCTTCCAGACCGCCGGGGGAGGGGGGCGGGGGCGGCACCCTGTGTCCTACCCTGACCTGTGTGCGCCCGCACAGGTCTCCACAGGGAACCTTCTGGTCATCCTGAGCCGCCACTACCAGGACGTGTCGTGCCTGCAGTTCACGGGGGACAGCAGCCACTTCCTTTCGGGGGGCAAGGACTGCCTGGTGCTAGTGTGGGGCCTGTGCAGGTAGAGGCCGGGCCCCCCGGGTTCTGGGTCTGGCCGCAGAGCCCGTGGGCAGAGCCAGGCCAGGGCCCCAGGGTGGGCTGGGGGTGGCGGTGACTGCCTGTCCAGGGGCCATGGGGAGCCTCTGGAGCTTCGGGGCTGGGAGGGGTCTGGTGGCCAGGTGGCCCCCCCACCCCTGCTGAGGTCTGCTCCCTTCACACAGTGTGCTGCAGGCAGACCCCTCCAGGACCCCGTCCCCCCGGCACGTCTGGTCTCGCCACACCCTGCCCATCACGGACCTGCACTGTGGCTTTGGGGGACCCCTGGCCCGGGTAGCCTCCTCCTCCCTGGACCAGACAGTGAAGGTAGCGCCGCCCCACACACCCCAAGTGGGTCTGAGTCATGTCCCGGGAGCTGATGGCCTCTTGGCCAGCTTGAGCCCGTGAGCGGTCTCCGTCCCCCGGGCCGCCAGCTCCGGACAGTTCTAATCCCCTGACGCTTCCGGCCTCAAGGACGTCCAGATGGCCTGGGCCTGTGTCGCTTGGAAATTCCCACTCGGCCGCCTGCTCCTGGCGGCTCGCTGGCTAGGCCTCGGGGGATTTGAGGCCAGTGCAGCCCTCAGGGCTTTGCCTGGCACACGAGGGGGCTCTAACGCAGGGGTCACGGGCACGAGAGCCAAGTCGCGTCCCAGGGCAGGCTGGGTCTCAGCCCCCAGGGCCCCGTGGGTGGTGGCTGTGGTTCCGGTTCCCCGGGGGTCCGGAGTCCCACGCCCACCCGCACCCCCAGCTGTGGGAGGTCTCGTCGGGCGATCTATTGCTGTCCGTGCTTTTCGACGTGGGCATCATGGCCGTGACCATGGACCTAGCCGAGCACCACGTGTTCTGCGGCGGCAGTGACGGGTCCATCTTCCAGGTGGATCTCTGCACCTGGGTGAGTACCGCGGGAGCCGGGGGTGGGGGGCCGGGGGCCCGGGGGACTCGGGGGGGCCCAGGGCTGGCGTGGCTCAGGGGCCCTCTTGGCCTCCACAGCCTGGGCAGAAAGAGAAGAGCTTCCAGCCGGAGCAGGACAGCGGGAAGGTGTTCAGAGGGCACAGGTGCGGGGGCTGTGGACACCGGGGTGGGGGCAGAAGGGACCCCATTTTCTCGCTCTTGGCTCAAGGTCACCATGTCTGTCCCCAGGAACCAGGTGACCTGTCTGTCTGTGTCCACCGACGGCAGCGTGCTGCTCTCGGGCTCCCATGATGAGACCGTGCGCCTATGGGACACCCAGAGCAAGCAGTGCATCAGGACCGTGACCCTCAAAGGTGAGGCGCCCGGGAACGGGTGGGGACAGCTGGCAGCTCCTCCTGTCTGGGAAGCACGGGGCGTTGCCCGGGGTGGGGGGCGGCAGTGTCCGTGGCCCACGTCCGGGGGTGCAGGGGAGGAGGTTGGCTGGCGTGCTGTGACCGTGACACACCCCCACCCCCTGCAGGCCCCGTGACCAACGCCGCCATCATGCTGGCACCGGTCAGCATGCTGAGCTCGGACTTCCGGCCGGGCCTGCCCCTGCCGCACTTCAACAGGCACCTGCTGGGCGCCGAGCACGGGGACGAGCCCCACCGCGGGGGCTTCACGCTGCGCCTTGGCCTCCACCAGCAGGTGGGCCCCGCCCCCCAGGGACGCCTGCTTGTGCCACTCGGGGCGTTGTGCGGGGGTAAGGGTGGCGACTGAGTCCTTCTCCGGGAGGAGCCAGGGAGTGCAGAGCGGACGCACCCCAGGGAGCAGAGCCTGATGGGAAGGCGCTGGTACCCCTGGCACCCACCCCAGTGGGTGCCCACGGAACGCCCGTCTGCCCCCCAGGCCCAGGGCCCCTGCCTGTCTCTGGGCCGTGCCGGTGCTCCGTGGTCTCCGTGCCTGGAGCCCCACGAGCCTCTCGGCAAGGGACCACAGCTGTCCTGAGAGAGCCCGGCGTCTGGCTCTGCGGAGCACCCGGTGGCCGGCCAAGGGCCGTGTGCCCAGACGCTGTCCAGCGGGACACAGACCGCCTCCCGGCCACGGCAGCAATCAGTCGTGTCGCTGGGCCGGGCGGCAGGCTGTGCCCGGGGCTGGAGGCATGGGCCGACTGACTGGCCTGCTGTCGGGAGCCTGCCTGACCTTGGTCTCCGAGCGCCCTGTCCCCGGGCCCGTGGGGCAGAGTCGTCGGCGGGAGCAGACGGGAGCATGGGGGATTGGAGCCCGCAGCCTCGACAGAGCCCGGGTTCCGCACCCCGCGCGGTGGCGGCTCCTCACCTGTCTCCCCTGCGGTGGGCGGGTGTCGGGCAGGCGTCTCCCTCCCAGGGGTGCGCTGCCCTGGGCCCCTGGGGCACTGACAGGGAGCGTCCTGTGCCGCAGGGCTCGGAGCCCAGCCACTTGGAGCGGGCGGAGCAGCTACACGCGGTGATGAGCAGCACGATGGAGAAGGTGGGCGCGGCCGGAGGGGCCGGCGGGGGGCTGGCGCGCCCGAGTCCTGCGCTGGCCGTGGGGACGGCTCCCCCGGCTTCCCGGCCTCTGAGCCCCGGTCCCTCCACAGAGCGTCCTGGGCGGCCAGGACCAGCTGCGGGTCCGTGTGGCCGAGCTGGAGGACGAGGTGCGGAACCTGCGCAAAGTCAACCGCGACCTGTTCGACTTCTCCACGCGCGTCATCACGCGCCCGGCCAAGTGAACCGCGCTGGGAGCGCTTGCCCCGCGAGGGGCCGTGCTCCCGGGCTCGGCCGCCGTGCTCCGCGGGGCCTTTTGGTGCTGTTCTGTTTTTAACAAAAGGACTAAAAGCGCCTTTTCTCTGGGCTCGGCTCTGTGCCAGGGGCGGCCCCCGCGCTCACCAGGACCTGTGGCAGGTCCCTGAAGCCACGGTTCTCAGACTTCCAGACCCTTGTCGACTGCCCCAGGGCCATGGCTCCCCTGGGAGGGCCGGGCCACGCTCGGTGGGAGGGATATGCTGGGGGGGCGCTTTCTGGGGGTGCGTGCGGTTCAGAGAGCACAGTGTGGTCCTCCCGATCCTCCAGTAGCCTCCCCTGAGTCGGGGCAGCTGGCTCGCAGGCGGACGGTCCTGGGCCAGGGTCCTCCAGAGGGACGCGTGCCCACCCCGCTCAGCGACAGTGTTTCTTGTTGGCACAAAAGTTCGGAGGGAGGCCAGGTGTCCATACTGTGCTAGGGACATGACCCGCAGCCAGCCAGTCCCTGGAGCCCAGCCCAGACACATGGGCCCCAAAGCAATCCTTGGAACCTTCCAGAACGCTGTCCCTGACTAACAGCTTGGCTTAATGATCCAGAAAATCCGTGTGGTCGCAGCTGCAGCCAGAGCTGGTCCACGCTGGGTTTGTGCTCTCAGGCCCTGCACCCCAGCCCGTGGTCCAGCCGCTCAGCAGCCGAGGTGGGGCCTGAGGGGCCTGCCCTCCCCAAGCCAGGGGAGGGGTCTTGCTGGCTAACAGGGCCATGATGCCAAAAGCCCCACCACACACGGAGCATCCTCCCAAGGCCAGGCTGGGGATGGGGTCACAGCAGCAAGGGGCCGGCCGGGTCCTGGCCGTGCCAGCCCACACGGCTGGGGGCTTGGCGCTCCGTTCCCGGCCCCAGAGCACGGGGGCCTGCGTGTTCCCCTCTGCTGGCAGGGCTCAGTCCTCGTGGCTTGGTGCCCAGGTCTGGAAGGTAGGGGAGGGTTTCAGGTGTGGCTGAGACTGGCTCCCCGATCCCTCCCAGTGCCCGTGGCCTCAGCTGCCCACGCGGCTTCCATCATTAAACGTTTTGGTAGGAGATGTGAGTCTTATTCTGGGGGCCTGGTGCTTGGAAGGGGGGCTGGCAGGGGGTCTTGAGACAAGCTGGGGATTTCAAGCTTTGGGGGTGCCGTGCCCCACTGCTCATGCGAGGATTCGGTCCGAGGTGCCCGCCAGCTGTGACACCACGTCCCTGCACCTGGGGGCAGAGGAGACCATGGGGCTTCTGGTTCCTGGGGATGGGGGTGCTGGGATCTGACTCCAGCCTGAGGGCAGTGGGGGACACCTGGCCAGCCGGCACGTCGCCATGCAGACGGTCTCCGGTGCCTGCCTGGAAGGCTGCCCGGGCTCCCTCTGGGCACAGCGGGAGTTTGGAGGCCCAGACGTGCGGGGGCGGGGCCACTGATGTCCTCCAGCCACCGCACAGCCCTGCACATGCCACCCCTGAGCCCCAGACTCGGTTTCCTCATGGGTAAGGGTATGTACCCTCTCTAGGTCTGGGGGAGCCTGTGCACAGCTGGCGTCCCGCAGGGCGGCCGCTCATCCCGACAGGATCGTGTCCATGTCCTGTGGAAGCGCAGTCTGACCCCCAGTCACAGGCAGTCATGGCCAGGGGGAGACACCGGCAGTGCCCGACGGCCGTGGGTGTCCCGCGCGTGCCGGCCATGCCACCCCTCGGACCGCAGGCAGAGGAGCAGCCGTAGCCTTGGGCTTGGGGGGTCGGGGGGAGGTGTGATACGGCAGAACGAGGAATCCCCAGGTGCAGTTTTGGGTACTCCCCCAAAAGGAACAGAAGCCGGGGTTCAGAGGTGTTTCTACTCCGTGTGGACAATAGCGGTTTTATAATCACCAAAAGGGGGCCACACCCCAGTGTTCATCCACAGAAGGACACACGGCGCGGCCCAGTCACATGCGGGAGCACGGTCCAGCCTCAGGAAGGGAGGGACCCTCACCCCTGCCATGATGCCGAGGGACCCGAGGACACGGGGCCCAGCGAGAGCAGCCAGACCCAGAAGGACCCGTCCCGCAGGACCCCACTCCCAGGAGGGCCCCAGAGGAGTCCCGTCTGCACACACAGGAGAGGGTGGGGGGTGGGGAGTCCGTGCTTTTTGGGGACAGTCTCTGGGGGGATGGAAGTTTCTGGAGATGGAGGGCGGGCGGGGCTGGCGGCAGGACCAGGCGAGTGTGCTTACAGACGGTTGATGTGGGACATTTCCTTACGTGTCTCACACAATTAGGGGGAAACACCTTCTGTGTATTCACTTGTTTAATATGCATTGCAGCTGGGAGAGGAACAATTAGCTTGTAAATGCAGGGAAACTGAGGCACAGCGGTCAGGGAGCCCATCCCAGGTCTGGGTCCCTGGAGAGTCCAGCTCCTTCCTCACTGCCTCTGACGGGAGGGTGGGGGTGGCGCGCAGAAGAGGCCAGTGCTCCGCTGCTGCCCAGAACCAAAGCAGCAGTGTTTGCTGGCCGAGTGTCGCTGAGCCACACGGGTCCCTAATTCTGGGGAGTCCCCCTGTCAGAGGGATGTCACTGCAGGGTGCCAGGAGCCCCAGGTGGTCCCTGAGGACTTGGCCAGGACCAGGGCACGCGATCAGTCTCCCTGGTGTGAGGGGCCCCTGGCAGGACACTGGCCTCGGGTGGGGTGGGGTGGCAATCAGGGACCCTCCCCGTCCTGGGAGGCCTGGCCAGGTGGCTGGACTTTATGGCCCCGGCAGGCAGAACCCAGCCACGCAGCATCCCCGACTCACCTCAGACTGGGATCCCTGCTGTTGGCTGCCAATCGGTCGGCATTTTTATTCATCTGGTGGAGTTTTATCCCGGCCTCTCCAGTGCTGGCTCCAAAAGGAGACGGCTGTGTGCGTGTGAGTAATCAGCCCTGGAAGGTTCTGTGCCAGAGCGGCTGCCCTGGGCCTGGAGGGATCACGGGACCCTCTTGGTGTTCTCCGCTTCGCCCCTCTGGGGCAGACTGGATAAGGGAAGTCCGTGCAGGGCGCTGCTGGGCCTGGCTCAGCCGGTGTTTCCTCGGCACCTGCTGTTGCCAGGACCACCAGAAGAACCCGGGTCGTTCAATGCCTGCAGGTGCAGAGATCACGGGAGAAGGCTTGGAGGACGGTAGCTGTCAGAGGGCTGCAGAAGCTTCTGGAGCAGTGGATAGTGTCCTTGTTGGAGCTCAAGCTCAGTGCCCAAGTGTCTTTGAGCTCAAGCAACAAGCAATTACAGAGTGCCTACTGTGTGCAAGCCCTGGAAACAGCATTAAGAAGCCAGACCCACCCTTACCTTCCTACAGTTGAGTGGGGAAGTTGGCCACTGGGAAAAAAAGCAGAAGAAGCTACAGAAATTTGACGGGGCATGTGCTGATTGTAGGCAGGTGGGGTAGAGAGGAAGTGCTGGGAACAAGCAGGAAGTGCTTTTCAGAGCAGGGGCATTTGGCACCGGGTCCTGAAATCTGTTCCGAGGAGTTCCCTGCCGGCAGCGGGAGGCAGGAGATCTACCCGGCATGTTCCATCAGACATGATCTACCTCAGTTTCCCCAGGGTGCACACGATGTCAGAGCGCACTCAAGTGGCTTGGTCTAGGTAGCCGTGGAGATGGGCGGCACTGCTGTGTGACCAGGAAGGCCAGCGTACCCGTCCTGGGCCGCAGTTTCCCTGACAGCCGTGGGCCATGTTCTCAGGCTGGAGGGGGCATGGGCGTCCTGGGATGGAACAGGGATGAGCGTGAGGACTGAATTTGGCACAAAATCTCTTCCTGGTGCTCAGCATCGGTTTTCTCGTCTGTGGAATGGGGCGCTAACTCCCCTGGCAGGGAGCTGGGAAGAGCCCGTGGCCTGGTGCCACACCCCACCCCCACCCCGCGCGGCGTGGCCGTGTGAGCCTCAGTTTCCTGCCCTGGGCAGTGGGTCCTGCTCCCGCCTAGGGCGTGGCTGACGTCGGGAGGGGCCGGGAGGGGCGAGGGCGCAGGTCGCCCTGGCGCGCCGCGGGGGAGGCGCCAGCCCCGCGGGGCGGGCCGGCGAGCTGCGGGGCCACGCAGAGATCCCGCCTCCCGCGCGCCCGCACCCGCGGTGCCGCCCCGCCGCGGCGCCGGCAACTTTGGGATGGAGTTTGTGCGGACGCTGTGGCTCTGCCTGGCGCTGGCGCTGGGGCCGGGGCCCGCCGGGGGCCACCCGCAGCCATGCGGCGTCCTGGCGCGCCTGGGGGGCTCGGTGCGCCTGGGCGCCCTCCTGCCCCGCGCGCCCGCCGCCCGCGCCCGCGTCCTCGCCGCCCTGGCCCGGGCCGCCCTGGCGTCGCGGCTGCCGCACAACCTGAGCCTGGAGCTGGCGGCCGCCGCGCCCCCTGCCCGCGACCCCGCCTCGCTGGCCCGCGGCCTGTGCCAGACGCTGGCGACCCCGGGCGTGGCGGCCGTGCTGGCCTTCCCGGAGGCGCGGCCCGAGCTGCTGCAGCTGCACTTCCTGGCGGCGGCCACGGAGACCCCCGTGCTCAGCGTGCTGCGGCGGGAGGCGCGCGCGCCCCTCGGGGTCCCGGTACGCGGGGACGCAGGGATCCGGAGGAGGGGCGCGCCGGGGCGCCCCTGGGGCGTGGGGGACCGGGGGTCCGACGCCAGAGCCGCCGGGGCGCACGGGACCGGATTCCGGATGGCGGAGACAGGAGGCCCCCATCCCCCGCCCCCGGGATGCCCAGGAGTCCAGAGGGCGTCCCCGGGGCGGCTCGCGGGACCCATTTGGACCCCTGGGCCCCGGATGCCCCCCGAGCGAGGGAACCTGAACCAGCGACGGGACCGTGAGATGCTTCTGGACCCGGATGGCGAAACCCGCACGAGGGTCCCTCCGGGGCACGCAGCTCCCGTGCAGACCCGTTTCCTGGGCCTCGGTGACGGAGTCTGGCTGGCCACCGTCTGCTAACGGTCAGAGGCGCCCTGGCCATGCGGAGCAGGGTCCCTTGCCCGCGGAGGGCTTCTCCCCGTTCCCGCCCCCTGGCCGAGGGCTGGACGGGAAGCAGGTCTCCAGGCTCCATCTCCGGGGCGCGGGGGGGGGGGATGCAGCTCCATCGGCTGCTGGAGGGTCTTCCCAGCCTCCTCCGGGTGGGCTGTCACTCAAACCTCTCCATCCTCCGGGGATGGGGGGTTCCAGCCCTGGGCCTGGATTCGCCTGAATAAGGAGAAGATGGGATAAGGAGGAGAAACGGGTGACTGACAGGGCTCTGGGCGTCCCCGGGAAAGACCCCTCCCTGGGCAGCAAGGAGGGGTCCCGGGTAGGGATATGGGGAAGAGTAGGGCCTCCCTTCAAACCCACCTTGAAGCCCCCTCCAGGGCTTCCCTCGCCTCGGGGAGGGGGGTGGGGTCCCTAGAGGAGGCCTGGGGTCTCACAAACGCAGCTGTCCCAGTGTCGAGGCCAGCCCCCTGCCCCCCCCACCCGACCCTCGCAGGGAAGATGCAGAACCCAAACCCGGGCCTGTGGCGCCCTCTGCTGCCGCCTCCAGGAACTGAGGCTCTGCCGTTGTAACTCCGTCTTTCCGGAAGGATTAAACAGCACCCCCAGCCCTCCGCGTCCTGTCCCCACCTTTGTAAAACCTTAGAGGTCTGGCAAGCGATCTCGTCCTTCGCAGGCTAGAGGCAAATCCAGGAGCACTTTCTGGGTGCCACTGGGCACAGAGAGGCCCTCAAATCCCCGGCTTGCCAGGGAAGTCTAAATAGAGGGGGGCGATGGAGCTGGGTTTTGAAGGATGTATAGGAGTTGGCTGGCACAGAGAGAGAAAGGGATTCTAGCTGTGAAATGCAAAAAGCCTCAAGGTGGGGCATTACCAGGGTGGCCAGAGCGAGAAAGCAGGCCCTGAATGTCAGGCCAAGGAGGCTGGGCTTTGTGTGGATGGCAGTGGGGAAATAAAGAAGGTTTAGAGCAGAGGTGGGCTGGAGGGGGCAGGCATGCTGTCCAGTTCTGAAGGGGACTCTTTATTGAACACCTGCTGATGGGTGTGGGAAGGGTATGGTGGGTCCCAGGTCGCCAGCCCTAACTGTGACACACCCCCTTGCCAGAACCCGTTCCACCTACAGCTGGACTGGGCCAGCCCCCTGGAGACGCTGCTGGACGTGCTGGTGGCTCTGCTGCGGGCGCACACCTGGGAGGAGGCCAGCCTGGTGCTCTGCCGTGTGCGGGACCCTGCTGGCCTGGTGGCCCTCTGGACAGCCCGAGCCGGCAGGGCCCCGAAGCTGGTGCTGGACTTGAGTCGGCCAGACACAGGCGCCAAGGGGCTGCAGGCGCGCCTGGCCCCCCTGGGGGCTCCAGCAGGGGGCTCGGCTCCCGCCCCCGCGGCTGTGCTCCTGGGTTGCAGCCCCGCCCGTGCATGGCAGGTGTTGCAGGCCGTACCCCCTGGCCCTCCCCACTGGCTGCTGGGCACGCCACTGTCCGCCGAGGTCCTGCCCTCTGAGGGCCTGCCTCTGGGGCTGCTGGCCCTGGGCGAGGTGGCCCGGCCGCCGTTGGAGGCCGCTGTTCACGACGCTGTGGAGCTGGTGGTGCGAGCCCTGGATCATGCCGCGCGGGTGGAGCCGGAGCACGCCCTCCTGCCCACCACGGTCAACTGCAACGACCGGCAGCTGGCCGGGCCCGCGTCCTCTGGCCGCCTCTTGGCGCGGTGAGTGAGGACCCCATCGTGTGTGTGCGGGGGGGGTGGGTTCCGGGCCCCACATCCGCTCGCCTCCGTCTGGGCGCCGTGGGAGCATCTGCATGGGATACTTGCTGTATGCCGGGGCTGGCCTCTCCCCAGGAGGCTGTTTATGGCGCAGGCAGACGCAGAGCCGGAGAAAGGGGTCGGGCGAGGGGCTCAGGGTCCTGGGAGAGAAACATGAAGGGCAGGGGCAGGGGAGGGGTGAGGCTGGCAGGGATGCGTTCCTGCCTGATCCCTCGGGAGCCCTGCAGGGTGGACAGCGTCCCAGCACCAGGTGGCTTCACCCAGGCTTCTCAAGTGGGCAATCGTTGGCTTTGGGCCAGAGACATTGTCACTAGTTCACGACGTGGGTGCCTGGCTGGTCAGGGGGCCTGGTAGGGGGTACACAGCAGCATCCTCCGTGGTCCCCGCCGTGTGCTCAGAGAGGTGACCCCCGTGGGGGTTGAGCTCGGCTGGAGGGCTCCTGACCACCAGCCCAGGCTGCCTGACCCTGGCCCCGCGCTGCCCCCCGCCCCCCAGGTTCCTGGCCAACACGTCCTTCCGGGGCCGCACGGGACCCGTGTGGGTGAGCCGCTCTTCCCAGGTACACATCTCCCGGTACTTCCGAGTGTGGAGCCTGCGCCAGGACCCGCGGGGTGCCCCGGCCTGGGCCACCGTGGGCAGCTGGCGGGCTGGGCGGCTGGAGTCTGGGCCGGGCGGTGCCGCCGCACAGCCCCCACCCTCGCCGGGAGCCCGAGCGCGGCCCAAGCTGCGCGTGGTGACGCTGGTGGAGCATCCTTTCGTGTTTGCCCGGGAGCCGGACGAGGACGGGCAGTGCCCCGCGGGGCAGCTGTGCCTGGCCCCCGGCACCAACGACTCGGCCACCCTGGATGCGCTGTTCGCCGCGCTGGCCAACGGCTCGGTACCCCGCGCCCTGCGCAGGTGCTGCTTCGGCTACTGCATCGACCTGCTGGAGCGCCTGGCGGACGACACACCCTTCGACTTCGAGCTGTACATCGTGGGTGACGGCAAGTATGGCGCCCTGCGGGACGGCCGCTGGACTGGCCTGGTGGGGGACCTGCTGGCCGGCAGGGCGCACATGGCCGTCACCAGCTTCAGCATCAATTCGGCCCGCTCCCAGGTGCTGGACTTCAGCAGCCCCTTCTTCTCCACCAGCCTGGGTATCATGGTGCGGGCCCGCGACACGGCCTCGCCCATCGGCGCCTTCATGTGGCCGCTGCACTGGTCCATGTGGCTGGGCGTCTTTGCTGCCCTGCACCTCACGGCGCTCTTCCTCACACTGTACGAGTGGCGCAGCCCCTACGGCCTCACGCCCCGTGGCAGGAACCGGGCCACCGTGTTCTCCTACTCCTCGGCCCTCAACCTCTGCTATGCCATCCTCTTCGGACGCACCGTGTCCAGCAAGACGCCCAAGTGCCCCACGGGACGTCTGCTCATGAACCTGTGGGCCATCTTCTGCCTGCTTGTGCTGTCCAGCTACACGGCCAACCTGGCCGCCGTCATGGTCGGGGACAAGACCTTCCTGGAGCTGTCGGGGATCCATGACCCCAAGGTGGGCGGTTATGGGCCCTGGAGGTCCAAGCTGGGGGGTCGCCCACTCCCCCAGCTCCCATCCCAAGACGCAGACACGTGCAGCTGCCTGCTGCGGAAAACGTTCCTAGAGCGTTTGCTGTGTGCCGGCCTCGGGGGGCCCAGCTGGGACAAAACCGGTGGAGGCTGCACACTGCAGGGGAGGTGTCAAGAAGCAAAACAAGCCAGCTGGGTGGTGTGTGAGGTGGCTATCCAGTGTCAGGGAGGAAATAAGGCAGCGTGGGGACACAGGAAGTACTGGGAGGCACATCTCAAATGCGATGAGGGAATCCTCTGGGAGGTGGTGACATTGTAGGCACTTTTCTGTAGATATCAGGGAGGAATGTTGGGAGAGAAAGCACAGCAGGTGCAAAGGCCCTGGGGCAGGAGCAGAGTGGGAGGAGGCACAGGGCACACCCTGCAGAGAGTCCAGAGCAGTTCCTCCTGGGACAGAACTTCCCCCATTCTCTCCTTCACGGCCCTGGAGGGCTATGAGCTGAGCCCAGGTGGGCCCCTGTCTAGGTATTTCTTTTAATGAAACATTTGAAGTATTCTTTTTTTTTTTTTTTTAATTTATTTGACAGAGATCATAAGTAGGCAGAGAGGCAGACAGAGAGAGAGGAAGGAAAGCAGGCTCCCTGCTGAGCAGAGAGCCCTGTGGGGCTCGATCCCTGGGATCCTGACCTGAGCTGAAGGTAGAGGCTTCAAGCCACTGAGCCACGCAGGCGCCCCATTTGAAACGTGGTTGAGTAGGGAGCATTGAGTGCCAGGAATGAGCCCATCCTCCAGCTCCAAAATCAACTCCCAGCCAGGTTCCCCCCCAGGACAGCCCCAGCCTCTGGATTCTTTGGTGTTTCACCGTGATTATTCTGGAAGGTCTCGCACATCAGGGTCCCCTCTTCCCAGTGCTCTCCCTCCTGCCGCCCACGCTTTGTTTGAATCTGGGTCCTAAACACGCACCACTGCAGGTCGATTTCCTCCCCAGTTACTGTGCCCCAGAAATTGGTGCTGCAGAAATCTTTTGTCCAGTAACGCCTCCCACAGTTGGGACCAGGCTGGCTGTGTCCTGGGGTGCTTAGCCTGCTCTGCTGCACCCCAGACCCCACATCCTTTGTAAAGGGGGAACGAAACTTAGACCCAAAGCTGTCTGGTGGGCTGGCCACTCACCACCTTCACAAATTAACCGGCTGCAAGTGCTCCGCGGCCACTTGAGAACAGCGCAAATCCAGAACGTTCTAGACGGCACTGATCCAGAGGTCCCATTCAGGTCTGGCATTTTCGGGGTGCTGTAGCCACATCCGGAGGCCTGGGTCAGTGTACCCGCTCACTCACCCGTTAGGAGTTTGCAGGACTGCGTGGGGAGGCCAGGGCAGAGGGGACTGTCCCCGGAAAGCTGGGGGGCTGAGCGGTGGGCGGGTTCCGGGACACTCGGGAGAGAACAGGGAGTACAGGGTCAACTTGACCGGGGCAGGAAGTCCCAGGAGGCCAGGTGTAGGGGTCCGCTGGGGACAGAGTCCCGTGAGAGCCCAGGAGAGCCGTGGAGGACGTGGTGGGAAGGGGAGGAGGTCTGGGGTTCAGGGCCGGGTCTGCGCGGAGATGGACACGTGGGCGTTTAGAACAGCGGCTCTCACCCAGTGACCCTGCCTGGGGGGACAGTGGGCCCCGTCGGGTGGCCCCACGACTGGGGAGCTCCTGGCGTCGAGTGGGTGGGGCAGGGCTGCTGCCGGACCCCGCGGAGCCCAGAGAAGCCCCCAGATGGTCGCGCCCCAGTCGGGCGGCAGCGGGAGAAGCCGGGGGAGGGCCGGGGGAGGGGGTGCACGGAGCGGCCGGCCGGGCGAGCGCCGGGGCCGACGCGCTGCCCCACCCCGCAGCTGCACCACCCGTCCCAGGGCTTCCGCGTGGGCACCGTGTGGGAGAGCAGCGCCGAGGCCTACATCAAGAAGAGCTTCCCCGACCTGCACGCGCACATGCGGCGCCACAGCGCGCCCACCACGCCGCACGGCGTCGCCATGCTCACGTGAGGCCCCGCGGCTGGCAGGGCGCGGCGGGCCGGCAGGATGCGGGGGCGGGGGCGGCCGCCTGGGTGGGAGGGGCATCTGGGGAGGGGCGGGGCCGAGGGGGCAGGATGCGGGGGGCGGGGCCGAGGGGCAGGACGCGGGGGGCGGGGCCGAGGGGCAGGATGCGGGGGCGGCCGCCCTGGTGGGCGGGGAACTTGGGGCGGGGCCGGGCGTCTGGGTGGGAGGGGCACCTAGGGCGGGCGGAAGGACGCGAGGGGCGGGGCCGACGGGCAGGATGTGGGGGCGGGGCGGCCGCCTGGGTGGGAGGGGCATCTGGGGCGGGGCCGGAGGCAGGACGCGGGGGGCGGGGCCGTGCGTCTGGGTGGGAGGGGAACCTGGGGCGGGGCAGGGCGGACGGAAGGACGCGGGGGGCGGGGCCGACGGGCAGGATGCGGGGGCGGGGCGGGGCACCTAAGGCAAGGTGAGGCCTCTCCTCTCACTGCGCGACCCCCGCAGGAGCGACCCCCCCAAGCTCAACGCCTTCATCATGGACAAGTCGCTCCTGGACTACGAGGTCTCCATCGACGCCGACTGTAAACTGCTGACCGTGGGCAAGCCTTTTGCCATGGAGGGTGAGGGGCCTCCAGGACCAGTGGCCCCGGGGTGGCTCCTCTGGGGCTGTGTCCAGCTTGGCCCCAACCCAACCCCTGGCCTCCCCCAGGCTACGGCATCGGACTCCCTCAGAACTCGCCGCTCACCTCCAACCTGTCCGAGTTCATCAGCCGCTACAAGTCCTCCGGTTTCATCGACCTGCTGCACGACAAGTGGTACCGGATGGTTCCTTGTGGGAAGCGCGTCCTCGCCGTTACAGAGGTGGGGAGGGCCGGGGACCCGGGGTGGGGCTAGGCACGTGGCGGGGGGCCCTGAGCCTGCATGGGCCTCTAGTGAGGTGGTCAATCTCGCTGCCCAGAATCGTGCACAGCGGCTTCTACGAAAGCCCAGCTCCAGCGCTCCCCGGGCAACCTGACCGCCCGCCCATCCCCCTCCCCGACGCGCAAGGCCAGCCTCCCAATCCGGCTCCGCAGCCCCAGGGCTCCGCGCGGGTCCGGGCCTGCCCGTGAAGGGTTTGTGCCCACGTGTCACCCCCAGACGCTGCAGGTGGGCATCTACCACTTCTCGGGACTCTTTGTGCTGCTCTGCCTGGGGCTGGGCAGCGCTCTGCTCAGCTGCCTGGGCGAGCACGTCTTCTACCACCTGGTGCTCCCGCGCATCCGCAGGGGCAAGAAGCTGCAGTACTGGCTGCACACAAGTCAGGTGAACGACCGGAGGCGCGAGCCGGGGGTGGAGGGTGGAGGTGGGGGTGGGGCGGGCAGCATCCCCTGACCCCGACGGAGCCTCTGGGCTTGCAGAGAATCCACCGCGCCCTCAACACAGAGCCGCCAGGAGCCGAAGAGCCAGGCCCCAGGTAAAGGGCCCCACCCCCTCCCTACCGCTGCGACCCTAGACCTCCCCCGCGGGACAGGGCCGCTCCGTCGCCCCGAGACCCTGACCCCAGGAGCAAAGTGGACGTGCGCGCCGGGGGTTACGGACCCAGCCCCTAACATCGCACGTCCCCAGGGCTCTGGAGGACCAGCAGCAGGACGCACCGGCAGCGTCTGCGGGCGCGGCGAGCTGGACCCGGGTGCGCCGGGCCGTGGCGAGGGAGCGTCGCGTGCGCTTCCTGCTGGAGCCCGCAGAAGCCGCCGCGGCGCCTGACTCGGAGGAGGCGGGGCGGCCAGAGGGCCCGGTCTGGCTGTGTTCCAACGGCCGCCTACCAGCTGTGCTGCCCTCGGGCCCTCCCGGTCCCGGCGAGCTGCAGGAGCTGGAGCAGCGCATCGAGAGTGCGCGGGAGCAGCTCCGCCAGGCCCTGGCACGGCGAGGCGAGCTGCTGGCCCAGCTGGGGGACGGGGACCGGCCTCTGCACCTGCTTCGAAGCACCTGAAGGCGCTCGACGACTCTGGGAACGCACCCCCTGCCCGGCGCAGGCACCCCCTCCCCGGGCCCTGCCCGATGGACCCCCACCCCCGAGCCTTCCCGAAGACCCGCCCCAAGCCCGCGGCACCTCCCCGCCCGCGCGCAGACGCTCCGGCGGATGTGAACAGTTTATTCTATATACAAACACAATTTTGTACACTGCATTAAATAGAATGGAATGAGCGCTCTCTGCATTCCTCACCGAGTGATTTCGTCCGGCCACCAGCCCTGTCCCACTCCCACCCCAGCAGGGCTGGAGCCCCGCGCCCGGCCACCGCCCTCCATGTTGGCGCTTGTGCGCGGCATCCCCGAGCCGAGGCGCGAGCTCTGCCCTCCCGGGACCCCAGCCCTGGTACACACACCTGGGGTCAGGGGCCGTGGAAAAGGCACTGAGCATGAGGAGCACCAGCGGAGCGGGCCGGGACCGCGAGGGTGGCCCCGCCGGCGTTCACCTTGTTGGAGACCTGCCCCGCTCTGTGACTGAGGAACAGCTCACTTCACAGAGTTCACCAGCCCTTTCAGGAACCTTCCATGGAGCCCCCACCCCCCCACTTTGGCCTGCCATGATTCACTGGCTGAGGGGCCCACCACTAGCAGCAGGGACAGGCCTCCAGCAGGCCCCACACTAGGAAAGAGAAGCCCCTCTGGGCAAACCCGATGATCCTGACACCACCCAAGACAGGCTGGGCCACCCCAAGAACCCCCCGGGACAGCCTCCCTGATACGAGGGCTCCAGCCAGGTGGTACCCAGTGGGCCTACATGGCCAGGGAGGGGGCGGTCAGTTGCCCAAGGCTCAGGAACCAACCTCTGGGGATGGGTCCACTGGGGCTGTGGGGGTGGGGGTGGGCCCACTCACCCCGGCAGCTGGGGGCGCTGTATCACGTGCCATGGGGTTGCTGGAGGGGGCACTGTCCTGGGGGACTCGGGAGAGCCCCCCACCAGGGCTCAGCGGACCAGCGGGCCGCCGCTCCAGGAGGGAGGCACTGAGGCCAGACAGGAAGGAGGCGTCTGTGATCATGGCAGCCGTTTCTGCCATCCAGCCCAGGTCCCCGCTGGCTGCCGCGGCCACCGAAGCTGCCGCAGCTACCAGAGAGCTGGGCGCCTCAGCCACGGGACTGGGGCCCCCACTACCGCCCGGCATGCTAGGGCCCAGGGCGGGCGGTTGGCCAGCAGGGTCAGGGGTGGCGGCCGGGGAGCCCCCGTTGTTGTTCAGGTCATCGGGAAGCGCCGTGGGGGCTCCGGCGCCCAGCGGTGGGGTCTGCAGCAGCATCTCTTGGATTCGGATCTGCTGCAGGATGGCGGGCAGCTCGTAGTGGTGGAAGAAGTAGATCATGGAATGCTGGGGGTGCGGG
The DNA here is from genome assembly GCF_964662115.1 of Mustela nivalis. Classification (NCBI taxonomy): domain Eukaryota; kingdom Metazoa; phylum Chordata; class Mammalia; order Carnivora; family Mustelidae; genus Mustela; species Mustela nivalis. The sequence goes on along the minus strand of NC_139020.1, from coordinate 215,026,338 downwards.
GGGCTCTGGGTCAGGCCAGCATCCGGAGCCAGAACCCCGGCCCCCCGTGGAACCCGGCATAGGCCAGACGCCCCCATGGAGAGTGAGGCAGGCTCCTCACCTGGATGAAGAGCCAGGAAGTGACCAGGGCCAGGCTGCTGTACTGGCCGTTGAAGCGGTAGTGGTAAGCGTAGAAGGCGAAATGGTACAGGTAGAAGAAGCTGCGGGGGGGGGGGGGGCACAGTGAGCCGCCGCCCACCGCCCCGCCCCTGCCTCCCCAGCCCGGGTGCTCACCGCAGCCAGTGCCTCTTGCTGGTGTTTGTGTGGCAGCAGATGGCGTCGTACTGGTCGGCCAGCCAGACGATGAGGATGATGTAGAAGGCCGTGGTGGTGTCGTTGAAAAACTCAGACATGATGGCCTCCATCCCTGTGGGGAGGCTGGCGGTTGGGCGGGTGGGGGTGTGGGGGGCCGGGGCCAGGAGGGACAGGGGAGGAGGTCCTCACCTACGAGGGCCAGGATGACCGTGAGCAGGGGCGCGGCGGGGAAGGCGATGGCCATGTTCATCTCCAGCATCTGCAGCAGGTCCACTGCGGGCAGAAAGCGGCGCGCGGGCAGACCAGGTAAGGTGCCCGGCGGTTGGGCGAGGTGGGCAGGGGGCCCTGGGGGCCGGGGGGCGGAGCCCAGCCCTCCCACCCACCGGCGGGCAGGGAGACTCACCAATGAAGACAAAAATCTGGTGGTGGGAGTATCTGAGCAGCATGGACACGCTGAGGGTCTGCAAGCAAGGGCGCGGGATGTCTCAGGGAGCACCTCGCCCGCACGCCCGCCCTGCCCCAGCTCCCGGCACTCACGAAGATGACCATGATGACGAAGGCGGCCAGGTAGGACGTGCGGGCCATCCACATGCTCACGAACCGGTAGTGCTCCCCGGACACCACGTTGCGCAGGAAGCCTGCCCGGAGGTAGGGGCGGCCGTGAGCGCCCACCCAGCTGCCGGGCCGCACCCCACCCCGCCCGCGCCCAGGGCCCCTCGAACCCTTGTTCTCCTCGTTCTCGGCCAGGCCCTTGACGCTGGACATAAGGATGTCGTCGTAGCCCAGGAACTCGGCCAGCAGCAGGCGGCTGAAGCGGTCCCCGAAGCACTGGTCCCGTGAGGGGTCTGTAGGCAGGCACACGACAGCGTGTGCAGCAGGACCCCCACTCTAATGACGCCGTGACCCGGACACCCGACATGCCGCAGAGGAAGCTTCTTGCGGCCGGAAAGGGGACCCGGCGCCTGGACCCAAGTGCTTCTGGGAGCCCCCGAGACCCCCCTGCCTCAGCCCAGGGGACACTGACCCAGAGTGACCACCATGACGGGGATGCTGAGCCGCTGCCGCGTGGCCTGGGACAGCCGCAGGAAGCCGTACTCCAGCGAGTACTCCACGACATACTCGTCCTGCGGCCACACTGTGGGGACAAGGCCCATGAGCCGCGGTCCAGCCGTCTTCCCTGAGGGGCTGGGCGACCACTCCCGGCAGGCTCCGGGGAGCGAGGGGGTGGGTCAGGGTCCCATGACCCCCACCCAGAGACTCCCTGAGAAGGGAACCAGTTACTGGGGCATCCGTCCCACCCCACAGGCTGCTAACAGGTGGGTAAAGTGAGGTGGGGCGGCTCCGCATGGGGGACGGCCCCAGGGCACGACCCCCTGAAGTGATACGCTGCACATGTCTGATCAGCCCGAGATGTGGTGCTTTTTCTTTCTTTCTTTCTTCTTTTTTTACGATTTTATTTACTCAGCAGAAAGACAGTGAGCAAGGAAACACGAGCAGGGACCCGACGCGGGGCTCACTCCCAGGACCCCGGGATCACGACCCGAGCCAAAGGCAGACCCTTAATGCCTGAGCCACCTATTTTTTATTTTTTTAAGATTTTATTTTCCAAGAAATCTCTGCGCGGGGCACCCAGGTGGCTTAATCAGTTAAGCATCTGCCTTTGACTCAAGTCATGATCCTGGCGTCCTGGAATAAAGCCCCGCGCTCGGCGGGGATCTGCTTGTCGCGCTCCCTCTGCCCCTCCTACTTGTGTGTGTGCTTGTTCTCACTCGCACCCCCAGACTGATAAATAAAAATCTCGAAAAAAAAAAAAAAGAGAGAAAAAAGGAAAGAAATCTCAACACTCAGCATGGGGCTCGAACTCACAACCCCAAGATCTAGTCACCCGCTCCCCACTGGGCCAGCCGGGGGCCTGCGGTGTACCTTTTGTGGGTGTCTCTGGGAAGGGGAGCTCCTGGCTGTCATTCGGGGCCTCAGCACTGCCCGGTGGCTTCAACACCTTGGGCTCAATGTCCAGCTCGAACTGTGGGCGGCCGAGAGGAAGGGCATCAGCAGCGGCCTGGCCCACGGTCCCAGCTCATCTGCTGACCAAGGACACACACTCCGCCCCTGGCTGCTGTGACCTCTAGCCTCCGCTGGGACACCCCCACCTCCAGGGCTGGAAGGTCTCTGACCTGTAAGCTCCTACAGGCCCCCTGCCCAACACCATGCTCCCCTGGGGGCCATTTGGAAGGAAGGGTCAGCATCCTGAAGCGGGGAATGCCTGACCAGGTCCTCACCAACCACGGGACCCTAATCCCTAACTGCTTCAGCAGGTCCTCCTCTCGGGGCCGTGGCCTCGCCCACACCCCCCCGAACCCTGCTCACTCCAGCAGCCACTGCCCGTCTCCAGGAACAGGGCATTCCCCAGTCCCCCCGGTCCAGGACAGCTAGGACCAGCTGCCAGCTCTCGGCCCAGTGCCTCCAGGGGCCTCCTCCCTGCTTTCTGCCCTTGGTGCCCCTGGAAATGGGCCTATCCCTTTCCAGTAAGGGCTGGGAACCGGCCCAAGGCCTCAAGTCTGCCCAGCACCACCCCACCACCAAGGCCACACAGGAGCAGGCAGGAGCGGGCCGGCGCAGGGAGGCCCCCCTCCCCCAGGTGAATCACAGCTTGCCAGGCGCCCCCAGGCACAGCACACCCGGCCAGCTCACCTTGATGGACGTGTTCCCAAACATGTCCACGGCCAGCTCCTCCTCCTCGTCCTCCTCCGGCTCCGGGCTGCCCGGCTCTACGGCCAGGCCGGGAAAGCTGCCGCGGCGGCCGCCGTCACAGAACTGCAGGAAGACGGGCGCGCGGCTGGAGTTCTGCTGCACCTCGACGCGCAGGATGCCCTCCCGCGGCCACTTGTCGCGCACGTGCTCCAGGCAGTTGATGGGCGAACGAGAGAAGACGATGTGGATGTAGGCCAGGACGAAGAGGACGAACAGGGCCTGGCGGGGGGGGGGGGGGGGGGGGGGGGGTGCGGGAGAAGGTCAGTGCAGAGGCCCGGGCACCGCGCCGGCCCTACTCTGCAGGGGTCCCAAGTCCCAGGACGGCCCCAAGGGAGCAGGGATGCCACCTGGCCTTGGGGGGGCGGGGCTCAGACTCAGTGCGCCCAGCAGCCTCCAGCTCTGCCTTGTCCTCACCAGCCCAGCCCAGCTCCCCTGAACCCCTTCCAGGATGGCAGGTCCCCATCTGTAAAGTGAGATCCTCCTGGCATGGCTGGGTGGGCTGGGGCTGCTGCTCACCCCCCGGTGACTGCCCCGAGTCAGCACGGACTGCCCCACGAAGTCACCGCCTCAGGCTGCCCTGAAGCAGGAGCGTCAATGGGGCCGCCAGCCCCCCGGAGCCCACCCCTCATGACGGTCTGATGGCTGCACTTCTAATGGGGCCTTTGGATCCTGCGTCTTGGGCGACACGCCCACGTACTACCCACGACCCGCAGCCCTGTGAAAAGGGCCCAGCTGGCCTAATGGGAGTCCCACCACTGTTCTGGGGAAAGCGGGTGTCCAGCGGCGGGGATGACAGGAGCCCTGCACGTGCTGCCAGTGCCGCGGGGGGACCGCCTGCCTCACAGACTGGGCAGCAGAGCCCAGACGCCCACCCCATCTGGCCGGGGGCTGCGAGCTGAGGGGACACATAGCCCAGCGCCCACACAGGCTGCTGTAATCCTGGGGCAGGCTCGGCCTGAAGCCAGGCGCCCACCCCGACCCTGGAGATGCGCCAGCTCCAAAGGCCCGTCTCTGGGGCGAGAGGAACCGCCTGCAGCCGGAAGCAGCCCCGCAGGACAGCGATGAGGCCCCGGAGCCCCAGGTGCTCAGGTCGCAGCATGGAACGCCCACCCCTCCTCAGGAAGCCTGCAGAGCCACCCACAGACCAGCCCACCCACTGCCTCTCAGGACCCCAGCCTCTCTCCGAGACCGCTGAGCCAGAGCAGCCGCAGGGTGACACCAGACGTCAAGCGGGCCCCTGCTCTGGGCCAAAGACAGCGCTGCCCATGCACCAAAACCTCAAAAGAGGGTGGACAAGCAGTGTGGCCTGGTGCCAGGGGCCGGCCAGGCTCTTCTAGGGACATGCGTGTCTGCCACCCCCCTTCCCAGTCTGAAGATGAGGAAACTAAGGCAGAAGCCGCATGGCCTGGAGAGGTGGAACTGGACAGGAAAGCTGGGTCCCAAGAGTAGGAAACAGGGCAAGACACAATGTGAGCGACGTGTCCTGCTGCGAAAAGCACATGAACTGAGGGGAGCTGGTGGAACCAATGTGTGATTCCAGCGTGGACCCCAGCTCCCCACTGTCACCCTGGTGCCTTCTCCAGCACCTGGGGGGGGGGTCTTCCCACCAGCATCTTTTCCCTGCCCTCAGGCCCCAGATCTACTGCCCTTGACTAAGTGGAGAGATCCCCAGAGACAAGGCCAGAAGCTCCCTGCTCTACCTGACAAGGCCTGCCTGAATCTGGGCCTCAGTTTCCCCATTAGGAACAAGAGGGCAGACGCAGCTTTGGTGCCTCCAAAGACCTGCCACAGCCGTATGTACCCAGGCAAGGTGGCAGCCAGCCCTCCATGGGGACCCACAGTCCCCCAATCTCTGTCATTCCATGCGACCCCATGCACCCAGCCCCACTGTTCCTGCTGACCTGCCAGCCCCAGTGCCTTTGCACATGCACTTCTGGTTGCCTCCCCCGAGGGCTGAGTCTGCTTGATCTCACAGACCCTGCCTGTTTCACCCCACAGCCTGCTCTCCCTCCCTCCTGCTCTGGCCTCTCAATGCCGTGTCAGAGAAGCAGGCAGGACGTGGCACAGAGCATGTGTTCAGGGACTCCCGCTTCACAGCAGGGACCCTGGGGCACTGCACACATTTATCACACATCATAGCGAGCCCAAGGATCACCTCCATACTTCAGACAGGGGAGGGAGTGGCAAAGGCACGGAACATCAGAGCCCCTGTCACCAGGCAGGCATCGCTCAGTGGCTGCAGGGTCAGGCTGCCCAAGGTTCAGAGTCCAACTGGACAGGCGGGGGCACCTAGTGCCCGCTGCTGCAGGACGGGGGAAGTCCTGGTCTGGCCTTGATGCCAGGAAGACCAGCAGAGGGGGAAGCCAAGGCTGCCGGAATGTGGGCCCCAGCCACTGCCTCTTGCTCCCCCCGAGTCTGGCCCAGTGGAGGAACTGGGGGGTCTGGGCTGTCTCACGGCTGTGCGCTTAGTTCAACAGGGACCACAGGAAGAGACAGCAGTGACAACGTCCACGAAGGGACCTCCATCTCTGCAGCGAGGGCATCGGACGCTGGCAAGGCAGGGGGGGAGCGTTCTGGAACTGGCGGCAACGTCAGCCCTCACCGTGCAGATGAACAAAGCGGAGGACACCAGGGATCGGGCAGTTCTCGAGGTTCATGAGGCCTCAGGCTTTAGCCCACAGACCCCTGGGCCACAGAGAAGAGCTGGGGAGCCCGAGAGCCTCGCAGGACACCTGCTGACCTACGCCGCGGACATCCGGGCGCCAGACTGGCCCAGACACAGGACCCGCTCCGCACTCAGAAAGTAGCAGGCAGAACGGACCCGCTCCCAAGAGCCCGAGCCCCTGATCATCGCCCGGGGGAAGGCAGCGCTTCCCCCACCCAGCAAGTCACGTCACACACTCCGGAGCCCCAGGAAGGGACCCGCGCCGGGAACCCTCCACAGGGGCGTGATGCTCTGGGGGGCTGTGGGAAGGAAGCAGCATCCGGCCGTCTCCAGGCGAGGGACCAGCGACCTCCTGGCGGCTGTGGCAGGCCAGGTCTGGGCTCCTTCCAGCAGACCACCGGCCTGGCCGGCACCCCAGGGGCCTCGAAGGCCAGCCCCCCCGCCCCACGAGTGGCGGGCTCCGCATCTCCAGCCCCAGCGTGGGAGCGCTCTGCTGAGATCCCCAATGGCCAGCGCCCAGCCCGCTCGCCACTGCGTAGGGACCCAGAGCGCTCTCTGAAGAGGCGCAGCGGTCATCGCGGCGAGACCCTCCTCGGAAGGCCCCGGGCGGTCCCGGTGTCCGGGACGACCCTCCCCTGCTCCCCAGGGAAGCGGCTTCGCACAAGGCCCCTGGCCGGGGCGGCAGAGCCGCGGTGGCGCTGACCGAACGCGGGCAGCTGTCCTCAGCTCGGTCACGACCCCGCGGCTCCGTGCAGGCGGCGCGTGGAAGGCCCCAAGGAAGGGGCGCGCCGCGACGGAAACGAGGAGCGGCTCCGACGCAGGAAGGCAGCAGGGGTGTGTCCCGCGCAGCGGCGAGCGCGGAGCGCGGCCGGCCCGGGGCCAGGGCAGGGCCGAGGACCGCGGGCGGCCGGTCCGGGGCGCGGCGCAGCGGGGAGACCCCCGGCAGGTCCCCGCCTCCGGGGGGGGGGGTCCGGCGGGGCGGGGGGGGCAGGCCGCGGGCGCGCCCGCTGGGGTCCGAGGTCGCACACCTGGGAGGGGGGTCCGGCCGCGGGGGTCAGGGGTCAGGGGTCAGGGGTCGGGCCCTCGGTCACCTTGAGCAGCACGAAGAACTCGAAGAGCCGGCGGAAGGCGGGCGGGAAGAGCCGCGAGTAGGTGACAGCCATCTTGAAGAAGAGCGCGTGGAAGAGCCGGTCGCGCACGTTGATGAGCGGGTTGGGGTTGAGGTTGGGGGTGCGGGGCCCGCGCGCGGGGACCGGGCCGCCGCCGCCGCCGTTGGGCCCAGGCCCCGGAGCCCCGGGCGCCGCGTGCTCCGACATGCCGCCCACCGTCGCGCCCTAGCGGCCCGCGGGTCCCCGAGGGCACCTCCCGGCCGCCATCGGCCGTCCTCGCCGCGGCCGCGCTGCTCACCGACGCCCGGCTGCCGCCGCCGCCATCTTCCACCTCCGCGGCCTGCTGACGCCAGCGAGTCGCCGCGGCGGCCAGAGCGGCTTCCCTGCGCTCGCAGGGAACGCTGGGATGGCGGTGGCCGGCCCTGGGCGGCCAGGGGCGGGGCTGCGTCTAGTCCGGGTCTTTTGCATGTCATCCCCCACAAGCCTTCGCGGCGCTAAGGCGCGCGTGGGAGATTAAGTTAGTTAACATCTGGGGGTTTTAGTGATCAGAGACAACCAAAGCGAGCGTGATAGTAGGAGAGAGTCGTTTACAGGGAACCCTAGAGGAAAACAATCCACGGCGCGTGTATTTCTGGCAGTGCGACCTAACCGTAAAGTCGCTTTATTTTTGAACTTTAAATAGCTGTGTGCAGGAGCTGAGGAGCGTGCTCGCTTCGGCAGCACATATACTAAAATTGGAACGATACAGAGAAGATTAGCATGGCCCCTGCGCAAGGATGACACGCAAATTCGTGAAGCGTTCCATATTTTTGCGTCGGAGCCCGGCTCCCCGCGAAGGCGCACGACCACGAGCCCCGCGGGGCGCCGGCTGCGGGCGCGAGAGGACAGCGCGGTTTCAGGGCCACTTTCCGTCGCCTCCGGGTCTCCCTTCCCGCAAGCACCCGACCCCAGACCCCCCTGCAGCGGGCACACGCCTCCCGCGCACGCGCGGCCCCTCGGAGACAGCGGCGCGGACGGAACTCGCAGGCCCAGGCGGGTGTGCGCCTCGCGGGTACCGGTCGCCGCCCCGCAGGCTCGCCCCCCGCCCCCTCGCGCCCCTGCGGCGCACAGCCTGGGCGCGCTCCGCGTGCGCCCTCCTGGAGGCGTTGCGGGGGCCTCCCGAGCGCCGCGGAAACACGGCGGGGAGCCTTCCCGGGCGCCTGCTGCGTGCCGGGGGCCCCGCGCCGCGGCGGGAGTGAGGAGGGCGGGCGGCGGGGGCCGGGGAGCCCGGGCTGAGGACGCCCGAGCGGCCGCCCTGGCAAAGCAGTGTGGACCCCAGGCCTGCTGCCAACGGGGAAGGCGGCTCCCGGGGGCCCGGGGCCCGAGCCCGCGCTGGCAGACGGCAGTGGGGCCGCGGCCCCGGGAGCCTGGTTCCCGCGCTCCGTGCGCGCGCGGGGCCCCGACGGGAGCCTCCACCCGCGCGCGGGGCCGGCGCGGTCTCTGCGACCTCCGGGTGGGGGGCGGGGTGCGCAGGGATGCCGGACGCCCCAGCTGCCCCCAGAGAGAACCTTCCAGACCCGCCGTCCGGCTCTGCGATCCCGTCCGGGAGCCGCATGCCCGGAGCCGGCCGCGCGGACGGGGTCCTCCTGTTCCACCCGCGAAGGAGGCTGCGCTCCTCCTCTGCTCCCCCAAGTGCCCTGCGCTGGGCCTGGCACGCGGCTCCCTGAGTGCTCGCTGCCGGAATGGCTGCCTCACGCCCGGGCCGCGTGTCCCGCGCAGAGGGAGGAAAACCGTCCCCGCAAGAGGCTGGCAGGCGTCGTGGGAGCCGGAGAGCAGACGCAGCCTAGCCCGGTTTCCCGGCGCGGCGCGGGCCGCAGTGCGCGTGTACTCCGGTGCCTTGTGCGGAAGCGGGCCCCTGCGGCTGAGGCCCCAGTGCGCTCCCGGAGCGCACTGCCACGTCGCAGGAGCTCCGGGCCACCACGCGTCCACACTGCAAGGCCAGCCGACTGCAGTCGTCCAGCGGCTGGCCTCCTCGGAAAGCCGCTGTCACGAAGAAGGAAAAGTGGCCAGGAAGAGCTCCGAGTGTCCATCCAAAGTGCTAGAGAAGGACGTTTCTGGGGACAATCGGGGAAGTGAGAAAGTGAGCGGGTGTCCCTGGGTGCTGTGGGCACCGCTGCAGGGACGTCTGGGCCATGCTGGTGGCCGGCGGGTGGGGGGTGGGAGGAAGCCGGCCTGGGGCAGATTGAGAGTTCATTGGGGGTTCAGGAAGACTCGCGAGAAGCTGACCCTAGAACAGGAGGGAGGGCGGAGAAGGAGCCAAGAGGATGGGGCCTCTGCAGAGGTCACGGCCAGGGCAGAGGATCTGCGACAGGCCGTGGGCACGGTGCAGAGTTCACCGGCACTGGGCACATCTCCGCTGAGGGGGCCGCTGGGAGCGTGGCCCGTTTTGAGCAGGAAGGCTCGGGACCTGGGCTCACAGGTACCCCCCTCCCTCCTCCCAGATGCTATTGTTACTATTACTGTTTTGCCGTTGTCTGCACTAGGCTTATGTCCTGAGATGACTGTTTGCGGAGAGCAAGGGGAGCCCCCCAGGAGGCACCAAAAGGGGGCCCACATGGGGTCCTGCCCTGACCCCCCCAGGGTCCCACTCAGAGAGCTCAGACACTGAGGGGATGGGGTTGCCCAGGAGGGGGCTGCGGGGAAGGGCTCTTGCCACACCTGTAGTCCCCATGCCCAGCCGCGGACACCCCGGGCCCAGCCCCCAACCTAGTAAGGCTGAGGCTCTGGGGGGTCCTGTCACCCCAGGTCCTCCAGCTGTGGCCTCCTGACCCACAGGCATCACCAAGGCCCCAGCCCAGAGTGCCTGGACAACCGACACCCCCTTCCCCATGAGCCCCGCAGTCTTCCCGGGGCTCAGTCCTGGGGGGATGAGTGAGTCCCGGGGGGACACGGGCAGAGGGCAGCTGCAGAGACCCAGTCTCCTTGCCAGGTTTTCAACGGAGGCCAAAGTTCCTCAGAAAGTTGCGTGTGTTGACTGGACGACCCTTATTTCAGATCGCCCTGTGCTGCTGGGACCGCGGCAGATTAACCCACTTCACGCTGACTGCAAACCCAGGGGCTGTGAGGAGCTTTCCAGACGGGGCGAGGGGGCACAGAAAGGCCAAGTGTATAAAAATCCCACAGCCCCGGGGAGTCCGGGATTTGAAGTGGGGCTCCAAGTGGGGGCGCTGAGGGTTAGGGTTATACAGAATTATGTCATCCCCTAAATCGCAGGTCCTCAGGCCGTTTAGAACATGGGAACGCCCTAAGCTTCCAGCCCCCAGGAGTTTGGGGACGTCTGAGTCTGGATTTCTTGGGTTCTGGGTGGTTGAGCGTCTGGAGCCCAAGTGGGTTTTCTGTCAAAGACCTGAAAGTCCTGGTCAGCCTGGCAGCTGGGCTCTGGATGGGGCAGCAGGAGGCGACTGTGAAAGGGCGTGGCCGAGGCCACAAAACTTTGTCTCTGCGCTCACGTGTTTCCACCTGCCGCAGAGCGAGATTCCTTTCAACCACTTAAAAACGTACAGAAAAACATTGTTAACTCGAGGGCCATCCCCCCAAAACAAGACGAGACCACACCTGGGATCCGGGTACGGCCGCGGGTCCAGAACAGCGCTGGCCAGTGCAAACATGACCCTGAGCGCGTGCGGTGGCCGACTCTGAGCCAAGCGGAGAGAACTGAGAGGGACCTGCTTCCTGCAATTCGCGGGAGACGTTCATGAGGCACCGATCTCTACCTTGTTCTGCTCGGGCTTTTGCAAACCCAGGGGCCCCGCGCAACCCCCGCTGCCCCGCGCACCCGGGTCCCTGCACTCCGGCCTCTGCAAATGCCCTTCTACGGCTCCACTGTGTACAACTTACGCTGAACAGGAAAACACACACATCCCCAAGTTGTTCCAAATGTGTGCAGAGGTTTTGCAAAATCTGAATTTGACTTTAAGCCAGGATTAATTAAAATCTAATGAAGGGAAGCCTGGGCCCCCTCCGGTGTACCGACATTCTTGGAGGGCTCGCTGCGGGGCGGCGAGGCCACAGAGCTGCCGGCCACCCCCCCCACCCCGTCCCGATGGACAGCGCGCGGGGAGCTCTGCCTACCCCCACCCCGGCCTCAGAACACAGGCAGCCACTGCCCTGCGAACATGCTTGCCTGAGTGGGCACAGGCAGGTGTCACAACCAGCCTCTCTGTCCCAGAGTCTCCCAGTGCAGGTGGTGTCCCCAGAGCCACGGAGGCTCCCTGGACAAGCATCAGAGGCTGGGCGTGGCAAGGAGATCCGCGGGCGCGTTGCTGGCAGCCACAGACTGGGGCAGGAGCCCGGGGCCACGCTTGACTGCTGACAGCCACAGGCTGCCATTCACCGTGCCACGGGTCCCGCTGACTCCCAGGCCCCAGCAGACCCCGCAAGGACCCCAGCCGGCCCCCCCCGGCCCTCCCCCGGCCTCCCCCCGGCACCCCCCCCCCCGGCCTCCCCGCTGCTCCGGGATCCCATCGGCCTCACAGCTCCCCACCTAGATCCCAACAAGCCACACTATCCCCACACTCAGAGCCGGACCGGCTCATTGTTGACTCCCCGCTGGGCGCTGTTTCCTCGTTTTACAGACAAGGAAACTGAGACCCAAGGGACTCATCCAAGACCAGCGGCTAGGACTTGAACCCTGAAGAACAGCTCTTCAGATAGATGGAATGGCGAATGAGGGGCAGAGAGGTAGCAGATATCTAGGGAGCGGGGAACTGGGGAGATGTGCTTCCCAGGGAAGGGGCAGGGAGGGGTGAGTTGTTGCTGAGCCCTCCCAGAGCCCGATGAGCTGCTTGTCAAGTGTGTCAAACTCCTACTCATGCTTTAAAACCCCACTTCCCAAAAAATAAAAAGTAAAAAAATAAAACCCCACTTCCCACACCCCTCTTATATGCAGCTTTCCTTGGCGCCTCTGGTGGAGCCACCACGTCCCCTCCAGTGTCCTCCATCCCTCCTCAGACTCGTGTTTGTGTCCGGTACTTGCTCCTGTGGGACAGGGGTGGGAGTCTGTGCCGGGCTCTGTCTTTCCAGGAACCGGAAGGGCCGGCGCTAAGGTCTGCGACCAGCATTTCCTAGCAAGGGACTGACCCGGAAGCGATGTCAGAGAGCAGTGAGTGGTTGTGTCCGTGGATGAATGAATGAATTACTGAACGAGTAAATTCATGTATTCTGTCATTTATTTATTAATTTATTGATTTATCTGTACACGCACACACCACCTGTTGAGCAGCAAGTGTGTGCCTGGCTTGGAAGACTCGACAGCCTCTGCTCTAGCCCCAGGACACCTGGACCTCCAGTCCCTGTTCTACTGCCTCCTTGTTCCCTGTTGTTCCAGGGTGGGAGATTCAAATCCCCTTCTCATCCCACGGCCCCTCCCCTGATCCGTCTGATTGAGCTCTATGTGCTTTCAGCGCCGGCAGTCTTTGTTCTGCCAGGAGCACCGTCCCTTCTGGACTGGCAAACTCCTACTCCTCCGTCAAAGCCCCAGCTCCCGCGGCCCCTGCTTTGAGAAGCCTGCCCCAGGTCCCCTGTCCACCCCCCGGCTATGGGAGCTCCCAGGAAGGGGGTAGAGCGGGAGGCGTCCCCGTGCGGCAGAGAGGGGTCCCCATTCGAGCCCCAGGGGACCAGGGTCCCGCCCAGCGCACCCCCTCCTTTCCCATCGCGGCGCCCAAGGGTGCGGGAAGGGGGCCGGAGCCGCCCCGCGTCTGCCGGCAGGGAGAGGACAGGACTGCCTGGCCCCGTCCCCGCGGCCGCGCCGCTGTGGCCCGGCCGTGCCGCGGGGCCGAGGCGCCCCTCCGGGCCCCGGGGACAGGGCGCGCGTCCGGGGCGGGGGTCGGGGCGGGGGTCGGGGCGGCGCGGGGCCGGGGCGGCCGCGGGAGCCCGGCGCGGCCCGGCCTTATAAGGACATGCGCGCCGGGGCCAATGGGCGGCGGGGGCGGGGCGACCGGCCCCGCGCGTCCCCCCCCCGGCGCCCGGACCCGGCCCGGCCCGCCGCGTCCCGCCGCGCCGCCACCATGAGCTCCACGCAGTTCAACAAGGGGCCCTCGTACGGGCTGTCGGCCGAGGTCAAGAACCGGGTGAGTGCGGGGCGCGCCGTGTCCGCCGGCGAGGCCGTCGCGGCTCGGCGGGGCGCGCGGCCCGGACCCCCCGCGGGCTCCCCTTCGCGTGGCGGGCGCGCGCGTGAGCCCCGGGAGAATGGCCCGACCCCGACCCCGACCCCGACCCCGACCCCGACCCCAGCCCTCTCCGTCCCCACCGCCGTGCGCTCTGCTCGGGGCGTCCGCCGCGGGCTCCCTCATCTGCCGCGGGCGGGGAGTCTGCGGTCCGGCTCCCTCCGACCGCCGGGGCGGGCGGGCTCCGACCCCGTGGCCCAGCCCTGCCCCATCCGAACGGCCTCCCTCCCTCAGCCCCACAGCGCCGGGTTTCCTCGGGGCGGCGAGGACTGGACCCCGAGGGTCTGAGGGGACCCGGGCGGCCCCCTGCGCGTTCCCTGGCCCCACGGGCTTCAGGAGGGGGAGGGAGCGGGCCCCGCATTGTTGGGAGAGGGGGTGGCCCCCCCACAGGAATTTCCCCACCTCGAACACCTGGCGGGGGCAGGGCGCGGAGGGGGAAGTTGGGCTGCGGGGGGGGGGGGGGGGGCGCAGCTGCTCCCTCGTAACTTCTCTTTGTCCGCATCTGACACGGTTAAAGCAGCAGCGAAGGGACCCACCCGGTGTGCCGGCCCCTGAGTGTAACCCTAAAAGGTGTGGAGTTTGCAAGCTGGAAACACGGGTGGGGCCTGGGCCGGACACTTCTGAGAAAAGCTCTTGCTGATCTGGCTCAGAGAGGGGCACACACCTGCCCAGGGTCACGCAGCAGGGTCCGTGCTAGGGAAGGGGGAGCAGGGGGTGCTCCCAGACCCAGGGAGATGTCCCAGGCCGGTCACACTCCAGGCCTTTCCAGCCCCAGGGTAGTTTGTCAGGCCCATCCAGCCTCCTTCCGGGCACCTGGGAATGCGGCCCCAGAGCCAGCAGCCCCCCCCCCCCAGCCTGCCCGGGCACGTGGAAGGTGCGGTCCTGCTGGCCCCATGCAGACGCCCAGCCCACTGGCACCCCAGGGGGTCGCAGACCGCAGGGTCACCGCAGGGCCCCCCTCCAGCCCCTTAGACGGAAGATGGCCAAGGCTTGGGGAACTAAGGCTGGGTGACCCAGCAAGATCCAGAACCTTCTCTAAACACACTCCTCTCCACTTCAGCCCCAACTGCATGGCGTGAACGTGTACGCAGGGCGACGGGTGCAGGTGCTGCCGACTGCCCTGCTGCTCTGCTGGACCTCACAGAGGTTTAAGAGCCCTGTGCGTTTGTAGCCAGGCTCAGAGATGTCATACCCGCCGCCCAGAACCGCACAGCTTGTGAGCGGCAGAGTGAGGACTCGGACTGAGCTCCTGATGGCCGCAGGGCCTGGCGGGCAGCCCTCCCGGTGTCCCCGGGGCTGCAGGAAGTGGAGGCAGCGGGCGCACGCGCGGGCAGCTTCCTCAGACTGAGTGAGATGGGGCGTGCCGAGACCTGCTCTGTCTGGGATGAGGGCAGAAGGCTCCCTGGGACCAGCCCGCGTGCGCAGGTCTGGGGAACGGGACGGCCATGACCCGCTTGCTCTGCTCACCCGGGCTGCACCATCACCGGAAACCTGGGGCGTGAAACCCACATCGCGCCCACTTTACCAGCTACTTAGGAAGAAGTTAAGACCTCTGGAGACCTCTGCCTGGCCCTGTGGGCCTCAGTTTGCCCCTGGCTGGTTGGCGTGAAGGCAGGCTGGTGTCCACCGTGTCCCTGAGCTGTCACTCCATTTCCGGCTGGCTGGGGGGTCTAGGCCTCTGGGAACAGCTGGTCCCGATTTAGCAGGGAGGCAGCCCCTGCATTCCAGGCAGTTTGCGGTGAGGAGGAATGTGCTGAAGGCCGCTGGACACGGGAGTGTGTGTGTGTGTGTGTGTGTGCGTGCGCGTGCCTGTGTGCAGGCGGGGGCTCCAGGCGGGGCTGGCCCGGCTCCTTGGCCCAGGAACCCGCTCTCAGGAGCCACTAGGGACCCGGCCCGGCCCTGGGCAGGTATGCCAGGCGTCCAGACCAGCCGGCCTCCCTTGCACTGGGCTTTTCATTCTTCAGGGCAGGGCTGCTGGGCTGTGGGAACCAGGAGGGGGGGCGGGGAGGGAGGATCAAGTTAGCAGACCAGCCTCCCTGCCTTTGTGTCTGCGGTGCTCTGCCCCATCCCACGCTGCCATGGGGTGTATACGCAGGACCCAGGAGGTGGGGCCTGGTTCAGGAGGTCCTTGTGCAAACAATGGCAAACATAGATGGGGAAACTGAGGCACAGGGAGATAACTGTGTCCATGGTCACGGGAGCTAGGAGCAGAGCTGAGAGGAGGAATTGGGTCTGCAGAGGGTGGCTCTAGGTCCAAGTCCCCTGGTGGGGGCAGAGGGACAGGAAGGGAAAGTGTCCAGGGCAGGATCTGTGTGGGTCCAGAGCAGAAAGCCCCCTGAGCTGGACAGTCTGGAACCGGAGGGGACCAGACCCAGCTTCCTGTCTCTGCACTCCAGGAGCCACGCTGGGGCTGACTGCGTTTTGCCCACACCACACCCTGGCCTGGGTCTCCCTGACTTCTCTGGGCCTCTGGCCCTTTTGCCCTTTGATGCCCTGAGCTGCTGCCACTGGGAACAGAGTGTGTGTATGTGTTTGTGGGCAGTGGGTGTGCACTGATGGGGGACCGGGAGCACTTTTATCCCACCGTCTAGGGACTGCAGAGACAGCAGTGAGCTGGGAAGCAAAATTCAAGGGGTGGCTCCTAAGCAAGGAGGCATTTTGTATAAAGGTAAAAGCTAGAAGTAAAACAAGGTAGGGTGGGGGAGACAGGGGTGTGAGGAGGCCTTCCTAGCCGGGGTAGTCAGGGACGCCCTCTCCAAGGAGGGGAACCTCAAGCTGGATTGGAGAATGGGTTGAAGGGAGAGATCCACCATGTGAACATCTGAGTCCGAAGTGACAGCTTGTGCAAAGGCCCTGTGGCAGTAACTGGTACAGTCAGTTCAAGGGACAGAGACGGGTTTGGTAGTTCCTCAGTATATTAAACATGGAGTTACCCTGTGACCCAGTGATTCCACTCCTAGATACACACCCACAAGGATTGAAAACCTGACTCGTGGAAGTTGATACAGGTGTTACTTGCAATAGCCAAAAGGTAGAAACAACACAAATGTCCATTCATGAATGAACAGATACACACAGCGTGTCCCCCGCACACGGGAGTATCCCTCAGCCACCAGCAGGAGCGAGGCGGCCCCGGGGATGGACCCCGAGCCCACAACGCTCAGGGAGGGAACCAGACACAGGAGGCCACACGGGGTGTGAGTCCCTGCGTGTGACACAGCCAGACCAGGCTCATCTGCAGACGGGAAGGAGGTTAGAGGTGACAGGGGCTGGGGAGAGGGACGAGGGTGATGGCTGATGGGAACAGGGTTTCTTTCGGGTTGATGGAATGTTCTGGAACTAGACCAAGGTGATGGTTGCACAACATCGTGAGTGTATTAAAAACCACTGAGCTGTTCACTCGATAATGGTGAAAATGGTCAACATTATGAGTGTCTCACAACTATCTAAAAATAGCAGAGAAGAGGCGGCCTCTCCAGAGGACAAGGTGCTGCTGGAAGCAGCCCGAGCGGAGCCCCCCCACTCCCACCCCGTGCCCCCCACCGCTGTCTTCTCTGGCCAATGTCTGTGCGCTGGTGGGAGGGGGAGGGCCGCGGCCGGGGAGCTCCCCGGGTCCACAGCGGCCCACCTGGGCTCACCCCCCGCCCTGTGCCCTCTGCTCCTCCAGCTGCTGTCCAAATATGACCCCCAGAAGGAGGCAGAGCTCCGCGGCTGGATCGAGGGGCTCACAGGCCTGTCTATCGGGCCTGACTTCCAGAAGGGTCTGAAAGATGGAGTCATCCTGTGCACGTGAGTGCGGGGGCAGGGAGGGGGCTGGAGGCTGCCTGTCCTGCCGGCACCCTGCACCTCTGGCGGGAAGCCCGCGCCCTCTCCCTGCAATGGGTCTCTGGTCTCGGGTCTTTCCTGTCTTTCGTTTTCTTGGGTTACTGACCACGAGCACCCTTACCTCCCGCCCTCCCCATAGCGGGAGGGCCTCCAGGTTCTGCTGCGGAGTGGGAATTCCCAGCTCCCGCCCGCCCCCCGCTGTGGCACTGACACCTGCCACCATGGTCCTGGGTCCCTGCTTCCTTGCGGGTGAAGCGTACGTTGCAGGAGGGGAAACTGAGGCCTGGGAAGAGGCAGCAAGGCTGCCAGGGAAGGCCTGGGTGTGGCCAAGTGTAGAATGAGTCTCTTACGTCTCTGAGGTTCCCCTGCGCTCACGGAGGTTCCCCGTGTGTCCCCTGCCCCAGACTCATGAATAAGCTGCAACCAGGCTCGGTCCCCAAGATCAACCGCTCCATGCAGAACTGGCACCAGGTGAGGGCCTGGCGGCATCACGAGGACGGGCGCAGGGACCTCCTCCGCCCACCAGGCATGTGGCCAGGTCGCCTCATGGCCTGTCCCCTGCCTTCCCCAGCTGGAAAACCTGTCCACCTTCATCAAGGCCATGGTCAGCTACGGCATGAACCCCGTGGACCTGTTTGAGGCCAACGACCTGTTTGAGAGCGGGAACATGACGCAGGTGCAGGTGTCTCTTCTTGCCCTGGCCGGGAAGGTGAGGCCCAGAGGGAGGCAGGGACCCTCCTGGGGCCCCGCGCTGCGGTCCACGGGGGTTGAGAGACGCCCTGGATTCAGTCCGGCCCGAGGCTCCAGGCACTTGGGGTTCAGGGCCGAACGGGGCAGCCTCCCCGAGACCAGCATCCCGTGCCAGAGCGGCCTGTGTGTGGGAAGCCACGAGCCGCGGCAGACACACACCCATCCCCCGGAGGCCTGAGTGGACACGAGGGTTCGATCTTCACTTTTTTGTAGATGATAGAAAAGTTCTAAACTGTGAGAAGCAGCCTGAAGAAGGGGGCCTTGGACCCAGGTGTGCCGTCTAGTGACTAGGGCGGGCTGGAACAGCATTTCAGGAGGAGGGAATTGCGAGCCAAGAGGCATTTCCTGAGCACCCTGGGGCCGCCGTGTGGGGAGTGGAGCGGGGAGACTGGGGGGGGGCGGGGGGCAGGGGCAGGTGTGGGCGAGCACGTGGGTTTCTGGAGGCTTGGGTAGCAGGAGGTGACGGGAGGAGGCCCAGGGTGGCTGGTGACGACGGCCTCCGGAGCTCCTGTTCTGAGCCGAGCTGTCCCCTGGTGGCAGGGGGGGTTGGAGCCGGATCCCCGCGGTTTCGTGGGTCTGGGCCGGGCTCGAGGGTCCCGGTGGCCCCTCTGTGACCCTCCCAGCACCCCTCCCTTCCAGGCCAAGACAAAGGGGCTCCAGAGCGGCGTGGACATTGGTGTCAAGTACTCAGAGAAGCAGGAGCGCAACTTTGACGATGCCACCATGAAGGCAGGCCAGTGCGTCATCGGGCTCCAGGTGGGCTCCCCCTGCCTCCGGCCCTGCGCCCGCCGCAGTGGGGGGTGGGGGGCTGCCCCTGGGACCCAGGCCCTGTCCAGCCCTGGGCCCCCTCAGGTTCAGGGCAGGATGTAGAGGCCTCACCACTCCTGCCTCCCTCCCTGCAGATGGGCACCAACAAGTGCGCCAGTCAGTCAGGCATGACGGCCTACGGCACAAGAAGGCATCTGTATGACCCCAAGAACCACATCCTGCCCCCCATGGACCACTCGACCATCAGTCTCCAGATGGGCACCAACAAGTGTGCCAGCCAGGTGGGGCTCCCACCGGACCCCCGGCCGCCGCCCCATGGTCTCCTCTTGCCCCATGGACGTGGCTGCCCCCCACGGA
Organism: Mustela nivalis; assembly: GCF_964662115.1. NCBI lineage: Eukaryota > Metazoa > Chordata > Mammalia > Carnivora > Mustelidae > Mustela > Mustela nivalis. The sequence continues at coordinate 215,007,616 of NC_139020.1, read as the reverse complement.
GGGTCCCACCTTGGGTCACTCTCCTGCCTCTCCGCCTGTCCCTGCTCTGTCCCTGCTCCCGCTTGTTGCCTGTTCCTGGGGAAGCTGCCGCCAGGCTCTGGGTCCCATTTTCCCTCAGAGGAGCGCCCAGGGGCCCGTCCAACCCTGGTGGCTTGGGCTCCCGGGATGCGCTCTCCTCTTGCATGTTGCCTGCATCCGTACAACGGTCTCGGAACTCCCGGGTACTTGGGGGACCTCGGCCCCAACCTGGGGAGCTTCCTGCCGGCAGGGAGAGCCGGACGCAGATGCCGGGGGGTTTCCAGGGAAGGGGTCGTTCGTTGTGGGGATCAGCTCGGCACAGGGGCAGAAGAGAGAGGGCATCCGGTCAGGGGCAGAGACAGCTGGGGATGGGGGGGGCGCAGGGGGCCAGTGCTGCTGGGCCTCCCTCCCCCACCCTCCTCTAGCCCTGAGCTCTCTCTTCCCGTCCAGGTGGGCATGACGGCTCCGGGGACCCGGCGGCATATCTACGACACCAAGCTGGGGACCGACAAGTGTGACAACTCCTCCGTGTCCCTGCAGATGGGCCACGCGAAGGGTGCCAACCAGAGCGGCCAGGTCTTTGGCTTGGGGCGCCAGATCTGTGACCCCAAGTACTGCCCTCAAGGCCCCGCGGCCGATGGGGTTTCGGCGGCTGCGGGCGACTGCCCGGGCTCAGGGGAGGCCCCGGAGTACGCCCCCTACCACCCCCAGGAGGAGGCTGGTTACTGAGGCACCCGAGCGGGCGTCTCCACACAAAGCTGCGTGTGGTTTTGGGGTTCTTCTGTGCTTGTCTTGTTTTTCTCCTTGTCTGAGCGCTGCCGGCTGAGAGCTTATGGGGAAGGGGTGAGGCAGGGGCAGACCTGCGCGGTGGGAGGGCTCCGGGCACCGCAGATTTCCCAGCAGGCTTTGGGCTTGAGCCTTGGCGGTTTGAGCAAGACACCGGGGCGGGAAGGGACCAGCCCTGAACGGTTTCCGGTTGCCTCTCCTCTTCTTCCCTTTTCTCTTCTGATCAGTTTGTGGTTTCTGTACCCACAGAAGTTTCAGGCAGTTTTAATGAAAGAAATTTTTCCTTTTTTTTGAGGAGCAGTGGTGGGAAGGAAGGCGGCCCCCAGGAGAGAGGGCCAGGCCAGAGTCCAAAATATTTGAGGTCTTGTGGGAACTGGATTTCTTTAGCCCCCTCAGACTCACCTGTGGCTCGTCCCAGGGGCTAGTGGGGAAACTGAGGCCCAGCCAGGACAACAGAGTTCTGGGTAGAAAAGGGAGAACCGCCCCCCACCCCACCCCCACCCTCCCATACTTCTCTGCATTCCTCTACCAAGGGCAGAGGACAAGTTCTCTGCACTAGGGTCCCCACCCGGAGGTCCTACCCAGGGACTGGCCCCCGTCCAGGAGCCCTGGGACCAAGAGATAATGTGAAATGTTGACTGTGGACCAAAGGCAATAAAAACCTCTTTTTAGGAAGAAACTGCTGGTGGAGCTGGGGTCTGCTGGGGAGAGGGTTTTGGCTTGGATCCGGGTCTGGGGCCCTGGGGCCCTGGGGTGGGGCAGCAGGCCAGCCTCTGGCGGGTCCTCTCAGCGGCCCTGGAGGAGCAGAGGCCGGGGGCTGGCAGGGGGGGGAGGGTGAAGGCACTGTGGGATGAAGAAGGAGCCCGCCGGCCAGGACCTGGGTGGGGGAAAGAGGCTGGAACTCCCTGCTGCTCGGAAAGGGTCTCCCAGCCCCACAGGCAGCTCTGGCCTCCTGGCCTGGAGCTCCTGGGCTGGCAAGCTCCTGTTCATCCCCCAAGCCCCAATACCAACCCCCGCCCCCCAGCTGCCCCAGGGCTGTGGGTCCGTACACTTGTATCCTCTTTGCCACAAGCTCTGGAAATGTCACTTTTCTGAATGGACCCGGAGGTATTCCTGGAAATGATGGGACCGTTATGACCCAGGATTCTAATCTTGGAATATTGGGGCCCCCTCCCCCTCCTGCCATGGCCTGGCCCACTGCAGGACTGAAGGACTATTTGGGGGATGAACAAATGATGACCAATCGAACCCCCACTTTGGGACGGACAAATGGGAGTCCCAGGGTCACCAAGCGAGCCTGGCCAGGATCCGGGTCCCCCAGGGGAGACTGGGGAGAAAGGGACCTCCTTCCGCAGGGACCTGCAGCACTGCAGGCGGGTACACAATGTGAGGAGGCAGCCTGTCCCCGCGTGTCCGGAGGTCGACCCGCGTGGGGTGAGCCGACCGCCCAGCGCCCCACGGTGACGCAGCAAGAGGCGAGCGGTTCCTTTAAGAAACCCGGCTCCGCGCGGCCTCCTCCCACGGCGCGCGTGGCTCCCGCCGACCCGGCCCGTGAGCGGCGGGGGCGGCAGCCAATAGCAGGGGCGGGGCGGGGCCGGCGCGGCGGCGGGCCTCCCCGGGAGGGCGGTCCCTGCTGCGGGCTCCGGGCCAGCTGCGGGCGGAGGGAAGGCGGCGAGAGGTGGGGGCTGGAAAGGTGAGAGGGTCCCTGGGAGAGAGCCTCGAGGGTGCCGGAAGGCGGCGGTGGGTGGGTGGGGAGCAGGTGCCCGGGAATGAGGGGCTGGGGGCGGAGCGCAGGCTCCGCGCCCCGAGAGTGGAGGGCGCCGGAACGGACCGCTCGTTCCCGGAGGAGACTGGGCAGGAGCCTCCCCTGACAGGGGCTTGGCGACATGCACCTGCGGCCCCGCCGCCCGTTAGAGCTCCCACTCGCCCTGCGTCCCAGCTCCCACCTCATGGACAGCAGAGCCCGCAGTGGGGGCCGAGGGTCCTGGGTGCGAGTTCCGTCCTCGTCCGTGGCCTGGGGCCGGTCCCCGCCGCGGTTCGTCTTCGGTACAATGATGGCCGGATGGACAGTCCAGCCAGAGCTGGACAGTCGTGGCCAAGGTGGGCGTCAGGAACTGCTAGCTCCAGGAGCCCGCACCCCTGCCTCTTCTCCTTACTCATCTTGGGGATCCTGGGGTTCTTCTCGGCGGGGAACCCCACACGAGGGGCGCGTAGAGGGGAGCCCTGCCTCCCGCGGAGTGACTCTGCTTGTCTCTCTGCGGGGCGGGGCAGGCCCTGCTCCCAGCCGGGCGTGTGAAAGGTTCAGCACGTGTCACCTGGGAAGAGCCGGGGATGGGGGGTCCTTCGCAGGGCTCGGGATGAGGCCGGGGGCCAGGAACGGGAGGTCCCCAGGGGACCTCGGGTGGAGCCTAGCGACCGCGGGGTGGAGCCGAAGTTCCTCCCCCTGAAGAATTAGTTGACCGCCTTTTGGACGCCCGCCCTGCAGGGAGCGACAGCCCAGGCACCCAATCAGGTGCGAGGACGGCTTCGGGCAGGGCTCCCATTGGCTCACTCTGCCCCCAGGGACAGAAGAGACCCTTTAATACTTGCCTGCGGCTTGGCTCCCAGCGGAGCGTCCAGGAGCCAGAGCCATGGGGTGGAGGAGTCTGGGGTAGAAGGGGCCAGGATTTGCTCGCGGCCACACCGCACGTCCTCAGGCGGGCGCTCCGTCGTGGGCTCTGTCCATTCCCACCATGGCCTTCTGGACGCAGCTCATGCTGCTGCTTTGGAAGAATTTCCTGTACCGCAGGAGACAACCGGTAATGCCAGGACTGATGGGACAGGGCGGAGTGGCGGCGGTGCCCCCCGCTGTCCCTCACTTCCGCCCCTCTTCTGTCCCTCCCCCAGGTCCAGCTCTTGGTGGAGTTGCTGTGGCCTCTCTTTCTCTTCTTCATCCTGGTGGCCGTCCGCCACTCCCACCCCCCACTTGAGCACCACCAATGTAAGCCCCCCAAGGACCAGGCTCTTTTTTGAGGGGCCCCAGTAGGGGTCCAAGAGCACAGACTGGGCATCCAGTTAAAGTCTGAGTGAGCGTGCTGTTGGGGAGGCTGTGGACATGGTGGGGACTCCGGCAAGACTCCCCTGCCCGGCATCCCCACAGGCCATTTCCCCAACAAGCCGCTGCCCTCGGCCGGCACCGTTCCTTGGCTCCAGGGTCTCATCTGCAACTTGAACAACACTTGCTTCCCGCAGCCCACGCCCGCCGAGCAGCCGCGCGTCCTCAGCAACTTCCAGGACTCCCTGTGAGCTGGTGGCAGTGGGTGCGGTGGCCCTGGGCATGGGGGTATCTGCTGAGACCCCACCTCCTGCTCCCTCTGTCCCCAGGGTCTCCCGGCTCCTGGCAGATGCCCGCACTGTCCTGGGGGGCCCCAATGCCCACAGAACGCTGGCCAGCCTGGGAAAGCTGATGTCGCTGCTGAGAGCTGCGGGCACAACAGGTGAGGCCAGGCCCTCTGTCTGGCGGGGGGGTGCGTTCTGAGCCTCGATCTGCCTGGCTGTGTAATGGGCACAGGGCGGGGCTGCCTCAGGCCAGGCTTTGCCACACTCCTGTGTGTTCTTCCCCCAGCCCAGCATCAGCCAAGCGACCGACTGCAGGACCTCCTGTCCCTGACCACTGAGCTACTGGGGACACTGCTTGGAGAGGTGAGATGCGGTGGCGTGACACCAGGCTGACTCCGGGATGCTGCCCTCAGAAAGTCCCAGGACTTCCCCATCGTGGGGCAGGGGCCTACGATTCCAGCTTCCAGGCCAGTGCCTGGGCTGTCCCTGGCACCTGGAGTGATGTTCCTCATCCTGTTAGCGCCCAGATAGGCTGTATCCAGCTGGTACGGGTCCGGCCAGCGAGCCCTGAAACGAGTCCGCGTGCCTTGCAGCCTCCACTTCCCTGTTCGTAAAACGGGGTCTAAGAGAGTACAGCCGGCACAGAGCATGGCAAAGTACTCCACACCTAGTGAGAACTCTGTCAAGGCCAGTGTCACCCTGCTTGCTGTCTTTCTCCCCAGGGGTCCCTGGGGTCTGTGCCTGACCACGCCCAGGAGTCCGTGAGCAGCTTTGTGGAGGCAGCAGAGGACCTGGCCCAGGAGGTAAGAGGCCCCTCATCCTTGCGGACCCTAGCCCGCAAACTGGAAGGGTAGGCTGCCAGGCTGGGGAGGTGACAGGGCAGCCCGGCGCTTCCCCTGGGTAGGTTTTTGGGGAGCTTGGGCGGAAGGAGAGAGGGAGGTGCTCCTGGCAGGGTGCCTTGCCCTGGTTAGGCTCAGAACTGGCTACCAGCATCGTCTGGTGACCTCTCTGTAGCTCCTGGCACTGCCCAGCCTGGTGGAGCTCCGGGCACTGCTGCGGAGACCCCAAGGAGCAGGTGGACCCCTGGAGGCTGTGTCCGAGGCCCTCTGCAGTGCCCGGGGGCCTAGTATCCCCGGGGGGCCCTCCCTCAACTGGTACGAGGCCAGCCACCTGAAGGAGTTGGTGGGGCAGGAGCCAGCAGCAGCCCAGCCCGACCACGGCCTGAGTGAGTGAGCCACCGACCTCTGCTCCCAGTCTGGGAAGTGGGGCACTGGGAGTGGAGGCAGGACCTCATGGTGCCCCTGCCCCAGGCCCTGCTTGTGCTGAGCTTGTGGGGTCCCTGGAATCTCACCCACTGTCCCGCCTGCTCTGGAGGCGTCTGAAGCCGCTGGTTCTCGGGAAAGTGCTGTTTACACCCAACACTGCCTTCACCAGGCAGCTCATGGCCCAGGTAAGGGCAGGAGGGGTCCTGGGCCCCGCCCCCAGCCCAGGGAGCAGGGGCCAGGCCAGAGGGAGGGCCCTGCCCCTGAGGCTCCCTGAGGTGGGCTGTGGAAGCAGGGTTTTGAAGGAGCTAGAGTCTGCCAGGTGGCAGGGAGAGGGACAGCGTGGGCTGGGGGTCAGAGGTGCCGTGGAGACAGAGGAAGCCGCGGGGGAGGGGGGAGGTCTTCGGAGGAGATGAGAGTCCCAGGAGGGCTGGCCTGGCGAGGCTCTTGGTGCCCCCTCCCCAGGTGAACCGGACCTTCCAGGAGCTGGCTCTGCTGAAGGACGTCCGGGAAGTGTGGGGTGCGCTGGGACCCCAGCTCTTCGACTTCCTGAATGACAGCAGCAACCTGGCGATGATGCAGGTCCGCAGATGGAGGCCAGCTGGCGGACTCGCCCCCAGCCCCCCCCCACTTCCTCCCTGCCCAAGATGTGGGCGGAGAGCAGGGCAGGGCCTCCAGGGCAGGTGTGAGGAGGCGGGGATGAGAGGAGGAGTGATCGCCCGGAGCGCCCTGTGCCGACTCCCCCTCCCTCACCCCTCCCCAGAGGCTCCTGCGAGCTGGGGACAGAGGAAGGACGCGGCCGGGGGGATCCGGAGGTCAGGCCCGGGCCAAGGCCCTGCTGGCCTTTCTGGACCCCCACGGGGAAGGCTACACCTGGCGGGAGGCCCATGCCGACGTGGGCCGCGTGGTGGGCATGCTGGGCCGTGTGGTGGAGGTGAGGGCCGACCTCTGGGGAGCTCTGTCTGGTGGTGAGGAAGGGCCCGACCTGTGGTGATCCAAGGGCGGAGGCCAGCCCAGGGAGGGGGACCAGACTGGGGCGGTGGCTCCTCCTAGGAAAGCCTGAGGATGGACACGGCCTGGGCCTTGCGGAGACCTGATGGAGCTGGGCTCTGCCCCAGGCTCCGAGGGAGGAGCCCTGCCCGACCCCTCCTCCCCCACCGCGCAAGGGCGGCCCCGGGCACCCAGGACCCACGCCCGGGCCCTCCCCCAGTGTGTCACCCTGGACAAGCTGGAGGTGGCACCCTCAGAGGCCGCCCTGGTGGCACGGGCGCTGGAGCTGCTGGCAGAGCGCCGCTTCTGGGCCGGCATCGTCTTCCTGGGGCCTGAGGAACGTCGGGACCGCGCACAGCCCCGGGGTCCCGGCCACGTGCGGGTCAAGATCCGCATGGACATCGATGCTGTCACAAGAACCAACAAGATCAGGGACAGGTGTGGGCGGGGCCGGGGTGGGCGGGGCTTGGGGGGGCCGTCGGGTCTAGGGGAGACCGGGATGCGCAGAGCCGGGCGGATGGGGGGGCTGGGGGGGTGAGGGGGGAGCCTTGGACCAGCTGGGGTCTGCGGTGGGTGGGGCACGGGCTTCTCCCTGCAGCCGACCGCCCCGCCCCCTGCAGGTTCTGGGACCCCGGCCCGGCCGCCGACCCCTTGACGGACCTGCGCTACGTGTGGGGTGGCTTCGTGTACCTGCAGGACCTGCTGGAGCGCGCGGCGGTGCGTGTGCTCAGCGGCCGCGAGCCCCGGGCCCGCCTCTTCCTGCAGCAGATGCCGTACCCCTGCTTCGTGGATGACGCGTGAGCGCCCGCCCGCACCCCCCCCTCCCCCAGGCGACACGTCTCGGGCTGGGACCCGACGCTTGCCGTCGGGCTGCCAGCCGCCGCTCGAGCGGGACCTCTCCCTGTGCCCGGGAGCGGGCGGGGCTGGGGCCGCGGCGGGGTCTCTGGCCGCCCGCTCAGCCGCCCCCTGCCTCAGGTTCCTGCGCGTCCTGAGCCGGTCGCTGCCGCTCTTCCTGACGCTGGCCTGGATCTACTCGGTGGCGCTGACGGTGAAGGCGGTGGTGCGCGAGAAGGAAACCAGGCTGCGCGGCACCATGCAGGCCATGGGGCTGGGCCGCGCCGTGCTGTGGCTCGGCTGGTTCCTCAGCTGCCTGGCGCCCTTCCTGCTCAGCACCGCGCTGCTCGTGCTGGTGCTCAAGGTGCGCGCACCGCAGCCTCGCCGGCCGCGGGGCGGGAGCGCGCGCACGATCGCAGGCCAGGGGCGCCCCAGGCCGTCCCGCAGCCTGACCCAGGCTGTCTGTCTGTGGCCCCTGCAGCTCGGGGACATCCTCCCCTACAGCCACCCGGCCGTGGTCTTCCTGTTCCTGGCGGCTTTCGCCGTGGCCACCGTGGCCCAGAGCTTCCTTCTGACCGCCTTCTTCTCCCGCGCCAACCTGGCGGCCGCCTGCGGAGGCCTCGCCTACTTCGTGCTCTACCTGCCCTATGTGCTGTGCGTGGCCTGGCGGGACCAGCTGCCTGCGGGTGGTCTGGTGGCTGCGGTGAGACCCGGGCTGGGCCGAGGGCGGGGCGCGCTGGGCGGGGCCCCTCACTAACGCACCTGCCCCCTCCGCAGAGCCTTCTGTCTCCTGTGGCCTTTGGGTTCGGCTGCGAGAGCCTGGCGCTGCTGGAGGAGCAGGGCGAGGGCGCGCAGTGGCACAACATGGGCGCTGGGCCTGCGGCCGACGTCTTCAGCTTGGCGCAGGTTTCTGGCATTCTGCTGCTGGATGCCGCGCTCTATGGCCTCGCCACCTGGTACCTCGAGGCCGTCTGCCCAGGTGGGCCCTAAGGGCGGGGTAGGGACTCCTCCAGAGCCTGCGGCAGGGAGGCGGGGCTGAGGGGCGTGTTGGGGGCGGAGCTGAGGGGCCTTTTGGTACCTGGAGGCGAGGCAGGTGAGAGGGTGGTGCCCCACCCCTGCATCCAGGCCCAGGTGGCCCCATCGGAGGGATGGCCTGAGGTGGGCAGATGGGGTCTCCTGCCTGCATGCCCCGGTGCCAGGCGTATGGCCAGAAGGCGGCACTCCATGGGCTCAAGAGGCGACTGAGCACCGCTCCCCTCCAGGCCAGTACGGGATCCCCCAACCGTGGAACTTTCCCTTTCGGAGGAGCTATTGGTTTGGAGCTCGTTCTCCCAAGGGTTCCTCCCCACCTGCCACCCCGAAGGACCCAAAAGGTGAGGCACAAAGGGACCTAACAGCCGCTTCCCTGTCCCTATCCCCCTGGTCCTGTAAAGACCCGCGGTCCTGCAAACCCCAATCCTCTGGCTATCTCCATCTACCCGGGCTCCCCGGGTTGCCCCTAGTCCCTGAAGACTGCAGCCTGATAGGTCACTGACTCTACGGACCGGCCTTCATGGCCTCACGGGTCCACCAGACCCCCCCCCACCTCCACCCCTCCCCCAGCCTAGGGCTCCCACGGTTGAGCTTCCGTCCTTCCACAGCGCTGATGGAAGAGGTACCCCCTGGCCTGATCCCAGGAGTCTCCATACGGGGCCTGGAGAAGCACTTTCCCGGCAACCCGCAGCCGGCCCTGCGGGGGCTCAGCCTGGACTTCTACCAGGGCCAGATCACTGCCTTGCTGGGCCACAATGGAGCCGGCAAGACGACCACACTGTGAGCAGCCGACGCGCTCCTACTCGCCCCCCACCGGGCCTCAGTTTGCACATCTGCTCAATGGGAGAGGCATCTGGGTCTCTACCAGGGGGGCAGGACCCCCAGTTCATTCTGGGTACACAATAGGCAGGTAACCTATGGGCTCCAAGCCTCAGTTTCCCTCCTCTGCAAAGTGGAGGCATGTGGTAGGTGCCATGGTAGTTGGTGCCTTCTGAGTGCTTGGGCCCCTTCTCTGGGGGTCTCCGTTTCCTCCTCTGAGACCCCTGCATCCCCAGGTCCATCCTGAGTGGCCTCTTTCCCCCAACCCGGGGCTCCGCCTGCATCCTGGGCTATGATGTCCAGTCCAGCTCGGAAGCCATCCGGCCCCACCTGGGCGTCTGCCCGCAGTACAACGTGCTGTTTGACATGTGGGTCTCAGAGGGCTTGGGGTGTGGCTTGGGAGGAGGCTGGGTGCTCTTGGGACTCTGCCTGCCACAGGGGCCGCTGTGTTCTCTCTGACTGCAGGCTGACCGTGGATGAGCACATCTGGTTCTACGGGCGGCTGAAGGGTCTGAGTGCGGCTGCTGTGCGCCCCGAGCAGGCCCGTCTCCTGCAGGATGTGGGGCTCGTCCCCAAGTCGGGGGCCCAGACACGCCACCTCTCTGGTGAGCCTAGCCCAGGGAGGAGCCTCCAGGGGGGCCGAGATGAGGCTGGGGGAGGGGAGTGGAGTCGTTATCCCAAGGGGGGAGTGAGGCCAGAGGAGACGCCGATCTGGGGGCCCCAGAGGGTGGGGAAAGGGGCGTGAAGACAGCAGGCCTGCCCGAGACGGGGGCGCCGTGCTGGGACACCCGCCCCTGTCTCTGCCCACCCAGGCGGGATGCAGAGGAAGCTCTCAGTGGCCATCGCCTTTGTGGGTGGCTCCCGGGTCGTGATCCTAGATGAGCCCACAGCTGGTGTGGACCCTGCTTCCCGGCGCAGCATTTGGGAGCTGCTGCTCAAATACCGGGAAGGTAAGAGTCAGGAGGCCCAAGGTCCCCCTGGATTCTGTTCCAGGGGCCAGAAAGTTTCCAATGAAAAAGTGCTTGGAATAGGGTTTATGAGGGATGGATAGGAGTTGGATGCACGGGGCAGGCAACTCCTGGCAGTGGCCACAGCTTGGGCAAAGACTTCACATACTGGTGGTATACGTGGCTGGGGTTGCTGTTGCCCAGGTCGCACACTGATCCTTTCCACCCACCACCTGGATGAGGCAGAGCTGCTAGGAGACCGTGTGGCTGTGGTGGCGGGAGGCCGCTTGTGCTGCTGCGGATCCCCGCTCTTCCTGCGCCGTCACCTCGGCTCCGGCTACTATCTGACGTTGGTGAAGGCTCCCGTGTCCCTGGCCACCAGCAGCAAGGTGAGGGCTGGAGCTGCCCTCTGAGCTGTGACCGCCACCGCTCCAGCCCCAGTGGCCGTGGCAGCTGGTGCCCCTCTGCCCACAGGGGAAGCCGGACCTGGAGGAGAGCGTAGATGCCGGGCAGAAGAGGGAGCCGGTCAGCTGGGGTGGCACAGCTGGTGAGACCTGGCGGGTGCTCCTCAGGGAAGGGCCGGGGCAGCGGGCTCCCTGACTGCTACCTGGACCCTGACTTGGACCCGAATCCTGGCCCCTGCCTTTAACCCAGCCTTGGCTACCACTGACCCCTGACCGCATGTGGACTTCCGGCCCCACCTCAGGTCCCCTTGCCCTTGGTGGCTCACCCTAACCTCCCCCGCCTGCGGAGATGGGCTTCTCAGGGACCAGCCCTACCCCGTCGCCAAGGAGAGCGGCTGCCTACTGCGCCAGCGCCCTTGACGGGCTGCTGTCCCTTGTGCCGCCCTGCCCACCAGGTGTGTCCGGGCTGCTGTCCCTTGTGCAGCAGCTGGTGCCCGGGGCGCGGCTGGTGAGGGAGCTGCCCCATGAGCTGGTGCTAGTGCTGCCCTACGGGGGTGCTGTGGACGGCAGCTTTGCCAGGCTTTTCTGGGAAATGGACCAGCGGCTGGAGGAGCTGGGGCTGGCCGGCTACGGGATCTCGGACACCAGCCTAGAAGAGGTGCGGGTGCTGGAGGGAGGGCTGCCTGGAGGAGGAGGCAGCCTTGGAGGGAGGAGGAGAGGCCTGCTCAGGGTTGTCAGCCCGTCCCAGGGAGGAGGAGGGGCACCTGCAGGGGACCAGAGGCTGGGAGCCTCCTCGGGAGGCCTGGGGACCCATAGTGTCTTAGGAGTGGGTGGCTCTCTGCTGTGGGGTCCCAGGCTGAGCCCCTCCTCTGTGTCCCCAGATCTTCCTGAGGGTGGTACAAGATTGTGCTGCGGCCACAGACCTGGAGGATGCGGCCACAGGTCCCTGCCCTTGACCCCTAACCCCAGTCCAGAGTTGCACTTGACTTTAGGTCAAGTCCCCATCCTTGGTGCGGTCTGACCCAAGGCAGAGCCTTGACCTCCACCCCTCATTCCTGACCCCTCTGCCTGTGACCCTTGACCTTGACTCAGAGCCTAGGCTGAACGGTAGCCCTGGAGCCTGACCCTCACCCCTGCCGGCCCCACAGGGGGTAGCCACAGGCAGCACCCAGGCCCAGGCCGCACTCGCCCAGATGTGACCACACAGCTCAAGATCCTCCCTGAGGAGTCCATCTCGGAAGACGGGGAGCGTGGTGAGCTATCCCGCCCTGATCCGGGGGCCCCTCCCTGGCCACTATGGCGGGAGCACTGACCCCCCCATCCCCCACAGCTCTGTCTGCCCCAGAGACGCAGGCCCTGCGGGGCTCTGCACAGCCCCGGATGTGGGGCTGGGCACTGACCCGCCAACAGCTCCGGGCCCTGCTTCTCAAGCGCTTTCTGCTTGCCCGCCGCAGCCGCCGTGGCCTGTTTGCGCAGGTGAGGGGGGCTGGGCCCCAGAGAGCGCGTGGGAGACCTGGGGGGGCCCGGTATCTGCGACGGTCGCCCGCTCAGGGACCTCATCTGACTGGTTAACCCCAGAAGTCTCCCCCAGTCTGAGCACCTTTACTGAGAGTAGTGGGGAGCCATGGATGGTTCTAGAGCAGGAGCAAGGAAGGACACCGGCAAGCCTGGAGGGGACGGCAGGGAGGCAGCTGACGGGCCTGTCCTCCAGATCGTGCTGCCTGCCCTCTTTGTGGGGCTGGCGCTGGTGTTCAGTCTCATCGTGCCTCCCTTCGGACACTACCCGGCTCTGCGGCTCAGTCCCAGCATGTATGGTGCCCAGGTGTCCTTCTTCAGGTGGGTATAGACCAGAGGGGCCTGGAGCCTGGCGGGCCAGGGGCCCGGACCTGACTCTGAGCCGCGCCCCGCAGTGACGACGCCCCTGGGAACCCGGAGCGCGCCCGCCTGCTGGAGGCGTTGCTGGAGGAGGCCGGGCTGGAGGCCCCCCCGGGGAGCGGCTCTACCAGGTGGGGCCCGTCGGCCTGAGCCGCGTCCCTCTGGGGCCCCAGGTTGTCTCTCCGGGCCTCGGCCAGTCGGCCTTGAGGGTGTTGGGAGCACCCCGGGTCCACCTGGGAGCTGGAGCGACCACGTCTCCGAGCCTGTGGAAGGCTCGGTGCCCACAGCCCTCCCCCCTCCCCAGGATGCGCGAGTGCCCAGCGCCCGCTGTCTGCCGGTTTTGGGTGCCTGAAGTGCCCGCGGGTGTTGCTGAGGTCCTGACCAGCGGAAACTGGACCCCGGAGTCCCCGTCCCCAGCCTGCCGGTGCAGCCAGCCCGGTGCCCGGCGCCTGCTGCCCGACTGCCCTGCTGCGGCGGGTGGTCCCCCCCCGCCCCAGGCGCTGGCCGGCTCTGGGGAGGTGGTGCAGAACCTGACAGGCCGGAACCTGTCCGACTTCCTGGTGAAGACCTACCCGCGCCTGGTCAGGCAGGGGTGAGCGCTTGGGCCCCCAGGCCAGGAGGTCAGGGCGGGGGGCCTCCCCTCACTTCGGCCTCTGCGGCCCCCCAGCATCGTGCGCCGCGTCTGCCCCACTCCCATCGCCCAGCCCGAATCTGCCTTTCTGCCTCTCCTGCAGCCTGAAGACCAAGAAGTGGGTGAACGAGGTCAGGTGAGGAGGGCCCCATCCCTGCGCGCTCCGCCCGCCCCACCCCCAGGCCTTCACCTGCTACCCCCTGCCCCACCGCCCCACAGGTATGGGGGCTTCTCCCTGGGGGGCCGAGACCCAGGCCTGCCCTCGGGCCAGGAGGTGAGTCGCTCGGTGGAGCAGCTGCGGGTGCTGCTGGACCCCGCGCTGGGCGGGGCCCTCGACCGCATCCTGAACAGCCTTGCCGTGTGGGCTCACAGCCTCGACGCAGAGGACAGTCTCAAGGTGGGCCGCGGGCGCCACGGGCTGCTGGCTGGGGTCCAGGCACATCGCCTGCGCCCTGACCGCTGGGCCCTGCCCGCCCCTAGATCTGGTTCAACAACAAGGGCTGGCACGCCATGGTCGCCTTTCTCAACAGAGCCAACAACGCCATCCTCCGCGCCCAGCTGCCCCCGGGCCCTGCCCGCCGCGCCCACAGCATCACCACGCTCAACCACCCCCTGAACCTCACCAAGGAGCAGCTGTCGGAGGCTGCGCTGTGCGTGCCCCCCTCCTCCCGTGCACGTCCCCCTCCTCCCCTGTGCACACCCCCCTTCCTCCCGTGCGCACCCCCCTCCTCCCATGCGCACCCCTTTCCTTCTGTGCACTCTCCCCTGCTGAGCTGCTGGTTATCCTGAGCGGAGGGAGCTAGAATGGGACCCTGACCCACTCTTGCTGTGCATATAGGCCTGGGGAATAAGACCCCTTCAGGCTCAGTGGGCTCCAGGCTCCCCAGACAGCCCACGTAGCTCTGCCCTAAATGGTTCCACTCATCTCCCTGACCAGGTCATGGACCTCTGTCCCCTCAGGGTTGGGCAGAGCTCTCTGAACAGCCCCTGCACCCTTGCCCACAGGATGGCCTCATCGGTGGACGTGCTTGTCTCCATCTGTGTGGTGTTTGCCATGTCTTTCGTCCCGGCCAGCTTCACCCTCATTCTCATCGAGGAGCGCATCACCCGGGCCAAACACCTGCAGTTTATGGGGGGCCTGCCTCCCCCTCTTTACTGGCTCGGCAACTTCCTCTGGGACATGGTGCGGGGAATGCTTGGAGCGGTGGGGATCTGGCCGCCTCTCACCACTGCCCCTTTCTGGCCCCTTCTGGTCAGGCCCTTGTCCAGGATGGCCTGGGTACCGTCTTGGGGCAGGTGGAGACTTTGTGTCCTGCCACCGGAAGCACAGGGAGGTTGGGATGGGCCACCGGGATGAGGGTGGCAGTTGCCGCTCTTGCAGACTGAGGGCAGCGATCACCATCTCCAACGCAGTGTAACTACTTGGTGTCAGCGTGCGTCGTCGTGCTCATCTTCCTGGCCTTCCAGCAGAGGGCGTACGTGGCCCCTGCCAACCTGCCGGCCCTCCTGCTGCTGTTACTGCTCTATGGGTGAGGCCTCCACAGGGCCCCAGGGCCGAGTCTTACTGACCGCCTCCCCCCCCCCCCCGCCGGCACCTAATACTGTCAAGGGGCACCGGACTCCATACCAGCTTCCAGGGAGACAACATGCTGGTCTGAGCTAAGCCCAAGCCTAATCTAAGCTAACGATGTGCCAAGGTGGCCTTAAAAGCCCATCTCCACACCAACTGGGCCCTCCCCCCCATTAGCAGCGGGACGATGGGAGGGCAGCTCCCTATTCCTCTTAGAGCTGCCTAGCCTCCGATCATGTGGTCACTGGTGGCTCCTGTGACCCCGCAGCTGGTCGATCACGCCACTCATGTACCCTGCCTCCTTCTTCTTCTCCGTGCCCAGCACGGCCTACGTGGTGCTCACCTGTGTCAACCTCTTCATTGGCATCAATGGCAGCATGGCCACCTTTGTGCTCGAGCTCTTCTCTGATCAGGTGTGGCCCTGCCCCAGGCTGGGACTGGGTTGGGGCGTTGGCCTCAGCCCCTGAGCCACGTCCCTTTTCCTGTCCTCGAGCAGAAGCTGCAGGACGTCAGCCGGATCCTGAGACAGGTCTTCCTGATCTTCCCCCACTTCTGCCTGGGCCGGGGGCTTATCGACATGGTGCGGAACCAGGCCATGGCTGATGCCTTTGAGCGCTTGGGTGAGAATATCCCTCTAGGTGGGGAAGTGCCAGCCGAGTCAGTTACACGGGGTAGGGACAAACAGCAGCCTCAGGACAAGAACTAGACATCTTAGGTGGCTCCAACTTTGAGTCAAGTTAGAAGTACAGAAAGCAGCCATAAAAACTAATTCTGTCTTGGGTCATATCACAAGAGGTCCAAAGCACTAAATAAAGGAGATGAAGATAGGACTGTTTTCTAGGTCAGCTGGAGTGCAGTTGAGGGAACCATCCCATTCTTGGTCCTTTTTCTAAAGAACTCAAGGTGACTGGGATGGGGAGGAGCCCAGAAGCCAACTCTACCCCCTCATCCCCTCATGACCTAATTCCTCCTTTTTTTTTTTTTTTTTAAGATTTTACTTATTTGCTTGACAGATCACAAGTAGGCAGAGAGGCAGGCAGAGAGGGGGGGGGGAAGCAGACTTCCTGCAGAGCAGAGAGCCCGATGAAGGGCTTGACCCCAGGACCCTGAGATCACGTGCCAAGTCGAAGGCAGAGGCTTAACCCACTGAGCCCCCCAGGCGCCCCCTAATTCCCCCTTCTTATCCCCACAGGAGATGGGCAGTTCCAGTCACCCTTGCGCTGGGAGGTGGTCGGCAAGAATCTCTTGGCCATGGCGGTGCAGGGGCCGCTCTTCCTCCTGTCCACGCTCCTGCTGCAGCATGGCGGACGCCTCTTGCCGCAGTCAGTGGGGCTCGGGGGTGGGGGGTGGGAGGGACCGGGGCCAGCTCTGGGCTCACAGACAACTCTGTCCTCAGACCCCAGCCCGGGTCGCTGCACCCCCTGGGGGACGAGGATGACGACGTGGCCCGAGAGCGGGAACGGGTGGTCCAAGGCGACACCCAGGGGGACGTGTTGGTGCTGAGAGACCTGACTAAGGTGGGTGCAGAATGCTGGGTTTGGGGGTTCCCCCGGCCCACCCACCATTCTTAGGGCCCTGAATTCCCCCCAGGTGTACCATGGGCAGAGGACACCAGCTGTCGACCGCCTGTGCCTGGGGATCCCCCCTGGTGAGGTGAGGGCCCAGGGCAGAGGTCCCGGGGCAGGGGCCGTGAGCGGCTGCCCCGCGGTGTACCTGCCCCCCGCTTACTGAACACCTGGTCTGCGCCTG
Organism: Mustela nivalis; assembly: GCF_964662115.1. NCBI lineage: Eukaryota > Metazoa > Chordata > Mammalia > Carnivora > Mustelidae > Mustela > Mustela nivalis. Next base: position 214,991,381 of record NC_139020.1, on the reverse strand, counting down.
CCGCCCTTTGCTGAGCGACGGCTGAGCGATCCAGTGCACTCTCAGCAAGCACCCACTGCATGCTTCTCTTTCTTGAGACCTACTGTGTGCGGGAAGGTATTAGAGAGCCTCTACTGAGATGCACCAAATTATTACCGCGCACCGGGGTGCCCACGCATGCGCCACTAACCTTAGTCAAGCCCCTGCCATGGGTCAGTGGTGGAGGACCAAGTCTCGTGCTGAGCCCGTGTGTATACGTGTATACAGGGGAGTGCCGAATGCCCCCTCGGTGAGGGTCGACTTCTGGCAAGCCTAACAGTACTTAGTGAGCCCCTGTTGCATATGGACCTGTAGCAAGCGCCTGCTCACAGCCGCGTTTATCAGGCCTGCGCCCGGTACCATTCACCTTCCAGACCTGCGATGGCCAGCGGGTGTGCTGAGAGCCGGGTCTCGGCCACCTGCCTGGGGCCAGCACAGCCCTGCAAATGCAGCCTGGTGCTGGTCGCTGTACTTTCTCCAGCGCCTGGTGCGCACCGGCCAACCGCTCGACCGGGGGGGGTGGGGGCGGCCCCCAGCCCGAGCACTGCGCCCCCCGTGGCGGGAGGCATTCCCAAGTCTCCGGCCCCACTACTAACGGAGCGCTTGCTGTGCGTGGTCTTTACGGGACACCTACCCAGTACTGGCGTTGGTGAACTACAGCCACCCTTCCCTGCCATGCGACAGCTTTACGGCCACCTGCACAGCCCAGTGCCGCTCCCAGGGGTCCCCCTTGCTCACAGCCCTCCTGCAGACATTGGGACCCCCCCCCCCGGGAATTAGCAGCACCAGGACAGAGCTGGGGCCTTGCTGAGTGCCGTCTGTGGGGCACCCGCAGTGTTTCGGTCTGCTGGGAGTGAATGGAGCTGGGAAAACCTCCACATTCCGCATGGTGACTGGGGACACGCTACCCAGCGGTGGGGAGGCCACACTGGCAGGCCACAGGTGAGGGGGCTTGGGTGGGGGTGGGGGCGGCCCCCAGCCTCGACGGTCCCCACCCCGTCCTCTCCCAAGCAGGGACTGTGCTTCAACAGCGCAGGCGTGTCCCGCCGGCCCTGAGCCCTGTGTCCCCACAACACGGCATGTGGTCTGCGCTCTGCCTCTTACCCTATGCCTCTTAGCATAGCGATCCAGGGTGCGTGGCCCTGAGGCCTCCGCCCCCGACCCCCAGCATGGCCCAGGCCAAGCCAGTTCCCTGAGCCCCCGGTCCCCTCCCCCAGTGTGGCCCGGGAGCCGGCGTCTGCGCACCGCCACATGGGTTACTGCCCTCAGTCGGATGCCATCTTCGAGCTGCTGACGGGCCGCCAGCACCTGGAGCTGTTCGCGCGCCTACGCGGTGTTCCCGAGACGCAGGTTGCCCAGGTGACCCCCCACCCCGGGATCGCAGCCCCACCCTGGCCCTCCTTGGCCAGGCCCAGAGTCCAGGTCCCCCCCCCCCACTGTAAGGCACCTGCTGTCCCCCAGCTCCTATACTCTGGAGAGCGGCACCCCGCAGGCTGTGCCCCTGCTTCCTCTTCCCAGCCTGCGGGCTCTGGCCTTGGCCCCACCTCCCCCGGACGGCTTCTGGTTTCTCTGCCTCTGGGTCAGGTCTGGCCCCTTCCTCCTCCTGGCTCCTCCCCTCTTACTTACCTTCCCCCCACCGTCTGCCAGCGCCTCCCAACGCTCACTGCCCCCTTCCAGTTCACTGACCCCCCCATGCTCACCGCCCCTGTCCCGAGACCTTCTCCCACTCCGTCTGCCCCACAGACGGCCAGCCTGGGCCTGGAGCGCCTGGGGCTCCTGCAGTCCGCGGACCAACCTGCGGGCACCTACAGTGGAGGGAACAAGAGGAAGCTGGCCACAGCGGTGGCACTGGTGGGGGACCCCGCTGTGGTCTTTTTGGTGCGTGGGGGCGGGCCTGGGGCGGGGCCTGGGGGGACGACTGGGACTCCGCTTATGGCATCTCCCCCTGCACCCCGCAAGGACGAGCCGACCACCGGCATGGACCCCAGCTCTCGGCGCTTTCTCTGGAACAGCCTCCTGGCCGTCGTGCGGGAGGGCCGCTCCGTGGTGCTTACGTCACACAGGTGGGTCCCGCTGGGGACGCTCCAGGCTGAGGGTCAGGATGGTGCAGGCCCAGGGGAGGGAGGTGGACCCGGCGGTCAGAGCGCAGGGGCCGGGGAGATGGAGTGGCCTTGACCTTTGCGGGGAGGACGCCGACCACGGTGAGAGCCGACCACTGGGACAGGGTGGTCTGGGCTGGAGGTGAGGTCCCGGCCGGGGGCGCAGGAGCTGACGGCGCGGGGCTCCCGGCAGCATGGAGGAGTGCGAGGCCCTGTGCACGCGCCTGGCCGTCATGGTGAACGGGCGGTTCCGCTGTCTGGGCAGCACGCAGCACCTCAAGAACAGGTGCGTGGGGCCCGGCGTGGGGGGTGGGGGTGCAGGCGGGGCCAGAGGAGCCCCCGACACGCGGCCCCGCGAAGCCCACTCGGCCCCCATGGACTGCGGGGGAGACGTGAACCGGGGAGCCCGGCAGGGCCCGCGCAGGGGCGGGGCGGGGCGGGGCTGGGGGGGTGGAAGAGGGGGGCGCCAGGGGGCGGGGCCTGTGTGGGCGGGGCCAGGGGAGGAGTCTGTGCATGGGCGTACGGCCCTGGGGGGGAGGGGGTGCGGGCCCCGGGGTCGGAAGGGGCCTGGGGACTGAGGCCGGTCCGGGGATGGGCGCGTGGTGGCGGCCGGCGGACTCTGAGCGCACGCAGCAGCCGTGGACCCGCCCCCCGCCCCAGGTTCGGAGCCGGCCACATGCTGACCCTGCGGGTGCCCGCCGCCCGGTCCGAGTCGGCGCTGGCCCTCGTGGGGACCGCGTTCCCGGGGGCCGAGCTGCGCGAGGCGCACGGCAGCCGCCTGCGCTTCCAGCTGCCGCCGGGAGGGCGCTGCGCCCTGTCCCCAGTCTTCGGGGAGCTGGCGGCCCGCGGGGCGGAGCACGGCGTGGAGGACTTCTCCGTGAGCCAGACCACCTTAGAGGAGGTGACTGCGGCGCCTGGATGGAGCTGGGGGGGTGCCGAGGGCCGGGCGCTGGCGCTGACCTCCCTTCCGGCCGCCGGCCCCTAGGTATTCTTGAACTTCTCCAAGGACCAGGGGAATGAGGAGGACCACAGGCCAGAGGCCGGAGGCCGGGGAGGCCCTGCGCCACGCCCACAGCTTCCCGGACTCGTCGCTGGATTCCTGGAGGACCCCAGCATGGCCGAGTCGGTCCTCTGAGCCCCCGTCATGGGAGGGGTCTGCGGGAGATGCTGGGAGGGCCGGGGTTTGGGGCGGGGACCCAGGCCCTCAGAGGACCCACTGCCCTGGGGGGGAATAAAGAGAATTTGTGGCGTGAAACTGTGTCTGGGTGTCAGGCTGCAGGTGTCCCCAGAGGCGGCCCTCCTCCCGCATCTGGACACAACCCCCCCCCCCCCCCGCCCCCGAGGGTGTGTACCCGAGTCTGGCCAGACCCCCAGCTCAGGTGAAAGCCTGTCTCAGGCTGGGCACCGGGGACGGGGGGTGTCTCACATGCATTCAGGGACTCCCTAAGAGCCTGGACGCCCACGTGGGTCTGGTGGCTCAGGGCGGTACCTAGGAGTGCCCGGTCATGAAGTGGGCATGAGGTCAAGGCTTGGGAATGTTGGGCGGCTTGGAGGGGCCCAGCGCAGGTGGCCCAGCCTCCAGCCTCCCGACCAGGCCAGAAGACTGCCCCCCAGCCCTCACCCCCAAAGCCAGGCCCCAGAACGGTGAGTGGTGGGCAAAGGGCCCTCAAGGAGCTTCTCGGCTGCATCTGGGCGGCCCTGGGCCTGGAGGGCCAGCTGCGGGCCCCCGGGGCGGTGGTCTGCGGACCCTGTGCCCTGGAGAGCTGCCCCTCCCAGCAGAGGTCAGTGGGGGGCTGTGTTAGGGAGGCTAGAGGGTTGGGGTTTGGGGATGGGGGTGGGACTCCAGAGGTGAGCAGAAGAATGGGGGAGGCTCTGACCAAGAGAGGAGGAGGTTGTGGAGGGAGGGGAGCTGCAGGCGGGGTGGGGGGGGTGGGGGTGGGGGGGACCACCGCAGGTGGGGGGTCCCTGAGCACCCTGGGGCTGGCTCTTGCTCTTGAGTGTTGGCCACAGGCATGATTCCCACAGTGCCTTGTCAGTGCTGCTGCCTGGCCTGCCTGGGGTCCGGTCGCTGGACTGGGGGGGTCAGGGCTGGGGGGCGGTGGCCAGCTGTCCCCTGTGCCACCAGCTTGCCAGAGGTGGGGGACGGAGGGGGCTACATAGCAGGTGTCCATGCCATGCCCAAGGTCTGAGAGAGCAGCTCTGGCTTGTCCTTTCCGTGGGCGAGCTTCCTGATGTCTGCACACCTGTCCGGGTCCCTACAGGTCATCACGCACTTGGTGGCACCTGGGCATGTCCGACAGAGGGTCTGTACCCCTGCAGTCTCCCGCCGTGTGCCCCCTCCCGCCCACGCGCCTGGGAGCCAGGGCCAGCACCTGCACAGAGCTCCTGAGAGCCGAAGCTGGGGGTGGGCCCCTGGTGGTTCCCCACCCAGATGGGACCCCACCTTCAAGCCCGCTGTGTGGAGGGGCAGACGGAGGCCTGGGAGGGCTGGGGGCAGGTCTGCGTCACCCGTCGCTGGCACAGCCTCCCTCCGGAGGCCTTTTCCTGTGGGGGGGAGGGCCCGCCAATGAGGGCCGAGTCTGTCACGTGGGCCTGACAGCTGGGGAGGGGGTGGCCGGCGACAATGTGGACCTGAGGCAGCCACTGTTGAGAGCCACAGGCTTGAGACCCCTAGCCTGCCGGACCCCAGCCTGCCCGTCTCAGGCCACCAGCCCGGGGCCCCGCCATGTTCTCCAGGAAGAAGCGGGAGCTCATGAAAACCCCTTCCATCTCAAAAAAGAACCGGGCGGGAAGCCCCAGCCCGCAGCCCTTGGGGGTGAGTGAGCCTCTCCGTGGACTGCAGAGCGGGCGGGACCTTAGCGAAGCACCCCGGGCGGCAGGGGCCCAGGGCCGGGCGGCTCCATGCTGGGCCGGCGACGGGGGGCTCCCACCAGCTACAGCCCCTACCGGGCTGGACAGCACGGGCCACGCAGGACAGGTCGGGACCCTGGCGTTCAGCTCACGGTAGGAGCCCTTTGGGCTGCCCACCGCACCCCTCCGCCTGGATCAGGGCTGGCTGTGGGGCTGAGGGGGGAGGTGGGAGGGGGCTGGGGAGGGGGTGGTCGTGGGTCTGGGACCACAGGGTGGTGGTCAGGGAGTCTGGGGGCAGCGGCGCGTTCTGCGGCGAGAGCTAGGGCACGGCCATGGGGCCAAGGTCTCTGGGGCTGCTGGGCACGAAGTAGGGGCCTTGGGTGGAGGGCCTGGGGGGCATCTCTGGGGTCTGGCGGGCTACAAGGTTAGGGGCTATGTACCTGGGGGCTATGAGCCTGGGGGCCTCTGTGGAACTTGGGGGTCCACAGGACTCTTAGGCATACAGGAATCGACAAAGGTGTCTTCAGCAGGGATTCAGGGTGTCTGCGGCAGCCTGGAGGGGGCTGCAGAGGCTGAGGACCCCCTTTGGACCGCCCTACTCCACCAGGAAGTGGGGTGCCCCTCCCCCACCCTCACAGGCCCCACCCCTGGCTGTGGTTTGGGCAGAGACCGTTGTTTGTGAAAGCTGGGGGAAGAGGATGTTGGGTAACAGGTGTGGGCGGGGCAGGGCACCAAATCTCGGCCCTCCGACCTCTGGCCTTTGATCCCCATGGGGTCAGGCCGGAGACCCTCCAGAGTCCCCACTTCATTTTTGGGGAAACGGAGGCAGTGCCTGGGCTGGAACCCCTGGTCACCAGCTTGCCCCACCCTCCCAGGAGCTGCCCAGGAAAGACGGGCCTGACACAGTGTCCCTTGGACCCAGCCTGGAGCCGCCAAGTGCAGCCTCGAACGCCAAGGCCACGGGCACCCTCAAACGACCCACCAGCCTGAGTCGCCATGCCAGCGCTGCTGGCTTCCCGCTGCCTGGCGCCAGCTCCTGGACGCTGGGTCGGGGCCACCGCAGCCCACTGGCCGCAGCCGGCGCCGCCGAGCCTCCCGTCGAGGGTCCCTGCCCTGACACTGGCGAGATCTCTCACCTGCTGGCCGACGTGGGCCGCTTTGCCAAGGCCCTTGAGAAGCTCAAGGAGTGTGTCCTGAGGGACGGTGAGCGGCCGCAGGGGCACTGAGGCCTGGGCGGAAGGCGGAGCTGGACACAGATACCTCAAAGCCTGCGGGCTCCGGGCGGGGTGGAGGGAGGAGAGCCCGTCTCAGAAGGCTCTGCATTGCCACCGGGGCCCTGAGGGATGCGTAGGAGTCCGGAGGCCACAGGCAGAGAAAGGCTTGGAGGCGGAGGGACCATCCCCTGGACAGGCTCGGGAACCCAACATGGAGATGCCTTCGGGGGAACAGCTTTGGGGCGTCGCTGGCGTAGGAAGTGCATGAGGCTGGAGGCGTGGAGAAGAGCGGGGAGGGACCCCAACTCGTCTCCCGCGGGCCACGGGTAGCCACAGAGAATGCTAGAGCAGAGGTGGGGCGGGTTGGAGCCATGGGGCCTGGCTGGAGAGGGCTTCTGCAGGGGCAAGGGGCAGGACTGGCACGGGAGCCGCAGGCCTGAGCTGTCTGTTAGGGATGCGGTTCCGTTTTCTCCTCCATGTGGCGCTGACAGCCCAGCTTCCTGCCGAGTTATTTTCATCTGCTTCCTGTTTGTCCCTGGCACCTCGTGGCTGCAGCCCGCTCCTCCCCTCCCCGAAACCGCACGGCCGGGACCATGCCTGGCGCTGACCCGCTCCTGCTCCCTCCGGGGCCCCGCTCTGTGGATCTGCAAACTGAGGCCTCCGTGGGGCCCTGACCCCTGGCTCTCCTGGCCCGAGGAGGGGCCAGAGCTGGGGTCTGACTTCAGCCTCCTCACGGCCTCTCCAGAGGCCTGGCCCCTGCTGGGTGGGAGGTGGGAGCCCCTAGGGTTATCTGGTGGGGCGGGGGCCAGGGCGGCTTCCTGGGGAAACTCTCTAATCTCAGTTCCTTTCCGATCCCTGCGCTTCCTTGGAGGCCAGGACTGGGCGGGGCTGAGCCCGAGGGCGCAGTGCCGGAGGCTGGGCCGGGCCGCGGGCCCCTTCCACCCGCTTGGGGCCGCCTGGAGAGGCTGTGGGCTGAGTCCCGCGCTTCTAACCCTGGGCTCAGGTGTCTCATGTGTGCAGTGGGGGCCCCGTGGGGCCTGTGGGGTGGCTGGCTGTGGCCGAGGATCTCAGCACACTGTGACTGTGACGGTGACAGGACGGGGAGTCCCCAGGTCAGGGACAGTGCAGGGCCCACCCACCCGGCTGGGAGCACCGGGGCTGGGGGTGGGGCAGGGAAGGGGCGTGGCCCCGCCTTCCCTGGATCCTGCAGGAGCCTGAGGGGCTGGAGCTCCCCCTGGTCCTCCCCCCCCCCCCCCCCCCCCGTGGGGACCTTCAGTGGGGGTCGTGGGTGCCAGAAAGGACAGCACCGTCCATCCGGCATGGTGTGGAGGGGACGCCCTCCCAGCGGGCCGCCAGGCCTCCTGGGTCCCTGTCTGCAGTCCACACATTCCTGTGGTTTTGCTCCTACCAAGCGGGCCGTGTTTTGTGCCCGGGGCTTTGCCTGCACACACCGCTTTTTTCTCATGAAGACGGTCTACAGGGAAGGGGGGGGCGGGCTGGCTCACTCCGTGGAGTGTGCAAGTCCAGATCCCCGTGTTGTGAGTGACTGCTCGTGGAGGCTGTCTAAGGTCGCATTCCGAGACACAGATCTGACCCTGACGCCGTTTGACTCTAGCACCTTCTGTGACTCCCCACTGCCCTCAAGACGAAGCCAAGCAGGGCCTTCCTGTCTGGGGTTCTCACGCCTTCGAAGCCCACGTGCGCGGAAAAGCTTCATCTTTGAGAAACGACTTCCCTTTTCTGTACCTCAGTTTCCCCATCTGCAAAAAAACGAGGGAGAGTAGATAATGGCTGGAGGGCCGGACAGAACCTTGAGCAGCAGGAAAGTGGCCTGGGGGGCTGCCTAGAGGAGGCGGGCACCGGGGCTGCAACTTGCAGGTCAGGCAGGAGCTTGCTTTCTGGGAGGACATGAGAAGTGTCCTGAGCCCAGGGTCGGCCGAAACCACCGTCTGGCCCTCGTGGACTGGCCAGCAGCCCAGAGAGGCCCGGAGTGGGCTTTGGGCAGCCGCCGTCTCCCCTCTGGGGTCAGGAGCTCTGAGGCAGCGGCAAGCAGGCTTTCCCCGCTCACACCAGCTCTGCCCCACAGACCTCCTGGAGGCCCGCCGGCCCCTGGCCCACGAGTACCTGGGCGACGCCCTTCGTGTGATGCGCCAGATCATTTCCAGGTACCCGCTGCTGAACACCGTGGAGTCACTGACTGCCGCCGGCACCCTCATTGCCAAGATCAGAGGTCAGCCAGCCCCAGGCAGGGCAGGGAGGGCTCTGGGGGCACTTGGGAGAGCTTCCTGGAGGAAGGGACATTTGAAGTGTGTTTTGAAGGGTGCGTGGCAATTTGACAGGCACAGCTCTCGTGCTGCCCCTGGGCCAAAGGCTGCCTTCCGCCAGTCGTAGGCAGGGGTGGGTGCGTCCCGGCCTGGGCCAGCCACCCTCACCCTTGTCTCTGCCCACCAGCCTTCCATTATGAGAGCAACCAGGAGTGCGACAAGCAGGAGTTTGAGAAGGCCCTGGAGACCATCGCTCTCTCCTTCAGTAACACGTGAGTGCCGCGGGGCCTGTGGAGCGGCACTGGGTGCGTGGGGCCGCTGGTCTCTGGGTGCTGACCCTGTCCTGCCCTGCAGCGTGTCTGAGTTCCTCATGGGGGAAGTGGACAGCAGCACTCTCCTGTCAGTGCCCCCTGGGGACCCCATCCAGGTGAGCAGGGGCGACCTGGATGCTGCAGGGGCCTGGCCGGCTGGGGGGAGGCACTCCCGTGTCCTCCGTCCAGGGTGGGGGTGGGGCAGTGGCTGTCTCCTCTGTCCAGGGTCAGTGGCTGTCTCCCCTGTCTAGGGTGGGGGGGCCAGTGGCTGTCTCCTGCGGGAGGTGCGTGGGACAGAGCCCTGCCCGGGGCCCGCCCACGGTGTCTCTCCTTCGCAGACCATGGAAAACCTGTACGGCCCCGGCAGCGAGGGCACCGCCCCCAGCGCGGACGACTGCGAAGCCGGTGAGCATCCTAAGAGGGGCCAATGGGCAGGCGCCCGCATGTCGGGCCGAGGGCGGGCGGGAGGGCTGGGGGCGCCGGGCTGCGCTCAGCGGGTCCCCCGCAGGCTGCCTGGCCCCGGAGGAGGTGGACATGCTGCTGCAGCGCTGCGAGGGGGGCGTGGACGCCGCGCTGCACTACGCCAAGAACATGGCCAAGTACATGAAGGACCTCATTGGCTACGTGGAAAAGCGGACGGCGCTGGGTAGGCGCGGCGGACGGGCTGCGGTGGGGGCCGACCCCGCGGCGCCGCGGCCCCGCGCTCACTCCGCTTCCCCCGCAGAGATGGACTTCGCCAAAGGCGTGCAGAAGATCGTGCACAACTGCAGGCAGAGTTTCATGCAGCAGGTGCGGTCCCCGGCCGCGGGGGTGTCTCAGCCCCGCCCCCCGGCCCCGGGGCGGCCAGAGGGGTGGGGTCTCCCAGCGGCTCGGAGGGTGCAGACCCCGGCGGAGGAGGCCGGGGAGGCGGGGCCGGGAGGCTGCATAGCCCCGCCCCCCGTGACCTCTGCCCTCCCCTCCCAGCCCCACATGCCGCTCCTGTCCATCTACTCCCTGGCCCTGGAGCAGGACCTGGAGTTCGGCCACAGCATGGCGCAGGCGGTGGGCACGCTGCAGAGCCAGACCCTCACGCAGGTGCACGGGCGGGCGGGGTGGGGTGGTGCGGGTGGGGGGTGCTGTGCCAGGGCCTCCCCCTGCTCACGGCCTGTCCCCGCAGCCCCTGAACGTCAGGCGGCTGGAGCACGAGAAGCGCAGGAAGGAGATCAAGGAGTTGTGGCACCGGGCCCAGAGGAAGCTGGTACGCGGGGTGGGGGGGTGGGATGGGGGCCGACGCTGGGGTCTCCTGCCCCCCCTCGGGGCTGACCCTAACCCTCAGACGCCAGGCCTGCCACCCCTGGCTGTGCAGGCTGGAGGGGAAGACCGGCATGGGCGGGGCGGGCAGGGGACCCAGGCGCTCGCAGGTCTAGGGCAAGTCTCTTCCCCGTGGTTGGGTCAGACGTTTCCGAAGCTACTGGCATCTCGGAGCTCGCTGACAGGGCCGGCGGCTCCCACCCCCAGCTCCTTCGCGCCTCCCCTTCTGGGCCCTCCGCACTCCCCCTCCACCAGCTGCACCCTCGTCCCTGTCACCTGTCGCGGCTGTGGAGGCCGCTTGGCTCCTTTCACGAGGTCCCACCGGCGGGCCGTCTGGGCTCTGCGGGGGCTCTTGGCGTTCGGGGTTGTAGGGCCGAGAGCTCCGGGGCCGCTCTGCGGGCCTGCGGCCGGGCCGGTGTCTCCCGCGGGCGCCCAGAGCGGGCGTCGGGGAGGGTGTGCGCAGGCGAGCCTGTCTTCCTCCCAGCCCTCTCTTCTGTAATTGCTCACTTTGGACAAAGGCCCATTTCTTCTTGATTTGCTGGAGCCTTTGCCATATTAGAGGACTCGGCCCTCGCCGGTGTGAGCGACAGACCCCCCACCTGCTTTGCTGTCCCGACGGGATTTTCCCTGTTTCTCCGGGCAGAAGACTGAGTGTCGGCACTTGTCTTTCCTCACGTGGTTCCTGGCTTCCGTGTTGCGTGTGCAAGGTCGTCCTCAGGACTTTGCGTGGGTGCTGCTGGCGTTCGCGTGGCGGGCTCTGACGGTGCAGGCTGCGCAGTGTGGCCCCCAGAAGGCCACCCGAGCGCTCTTCCTGCCAACCCGAGGGTGCCTGGCTTCCTGCCCGGCCGGCCTCGCTGTTCTCCTGTGCATGAGGGGAAGTGAGACGGGAGCGCGCCCGCCACTCTGACGGCGCCCCAGGGGTCGCAGAGCTCGCGTCCCGGCTTTGGGGGCTGAAAGGGTCCTCCCAGGGACCCGTTGCGGCGTCCCCCGCGGTGCTCCTGCCGTCCGCTCTGGGGCAGGGCCTCGGTCCCTGCGGCCGTGCCGTGGGCTGTGGGCACGTGTGGGGGGCTCAGGGGGCCGGTCGGGGAGAGAAGCCGGGGATCGGCCCAGCTGGAGGACGGCTCCGGACGGCGTCCTCGCCCCCACACCCACAGCAAGAGGCGGAGTCAAACCTGCGCAAGGCCAAGCAGGGCTACACACAGCGCTGCGAGGACCACGGCAAGGCCCACTTCCTGGCGGTCAAGGCCGAGGAGGAGCAGGCTGTCACCGGGCCCGGGGCCGCTGCCTCCAAGACCTTGGACAAGCGGCGGCGCCTGGAGGAGGAGGCTAAGAACAAGGTGAGCGCGGACGGGCAGTGGGCGGGCAGTGGGCAGCGGGCAGCGGGGCCGATCCCGCGGGCGCAGCTCCCGACAGGGGCGGGGGCACCCCGCAGGAGCGCCGACCCGCCCTTCTCTGCTGCCGGGGCGTCCAAGGCCTGAACCCGGCTGAGGGCTGTGTGCGCGCCCCCCGGCCCCCATCCAGGCCGAGGAAGCCATGGCCACCTACCGGACGTGTGTGGCCGATGCCAAGACGCAGAAGCAGGAGCTGGAGGACACCAAGGTGACGGTGCTGCGGCAGATCCAGGAGGTCATCCGCCAGAGTGACCAGACCATCAAGTCGGTGCGCACCGTGTCCCGCGCTCCAGCCGGCGTTGCGGGGGTCGGAGGCGCAGCCAGTGGGGCTCACGCCGGCACCCCGTCGCCCGCAGGCCACCATCTCCTACTACCAGATGCTGCACATGCAGACGGCCTCGCTGCCCGTGCACTTCCAGATGCTGTGCGAGAGCAGCAAGCTGTACGACCCGGGGCAGCAGTACGCCTCCTACGTGGGCCAGCTGCAGCGGGACGAGGAGCCCGACGTGCGCTACGACTTCGAGCCCCACGTCTCCGCCAACGCCTGGTACAGCTGCCTGCGCGCACCTGGGGCCGCGGGGCTCCCCCCACACTGAGATGGGGCTGGGTGCGCTGACGCTCCCGGGGTCCCTGTCCTGTCCCTCCAGGTCCCCGGTCATGCGCACCCGTAAGGGGAGCCTTACCAGTGACGCCACGGGGGCAGAGGCCACCGGCAGCCCTGAGGAGGAAGGTGGATCCGGCAATGGCACACCTGCCAAGGAACACAGGGGTGAGGGCCCGGTGGGGGTGGCGAGTGGGCGGCGCGGCCTCTCTAGAGCCCTTCAGTCCCCGCTGAACACCCCTCCTGCAGGTGGGCGTGGACACCAGGTGCACAAGTCGTGGCCCACCACCGTGTCAGACTCAGAGGGCAGCCTGGACCCCAGCCCTGGCTCAGGTGAGGGGGCCTGGCTACCTGGAGGCTGGCCTGGGTGTGGGGCGGCGGACTCATCGTGCGGGCAGAGCCGTGAGCTGGCTCTGGGGACGGTCCGGCTGACCCGTTCCGGGCCCCTGTGGGCCTGGGCTGCCTGACGCCCGTTTCCTGCTCAGGGGACTTTAAGAAGTTGGAGCGCATGTCGTCCAGCGGCACCCTGTTGTCCAGCGAGGAGCTGGTGGACCAGGAGGGCAGTGCAGGGCCGTCAGCCTTTGAGCAGGGTGAGGGGGCCCCCGTGTGGACGTTGTGGGGCGGGGCTTTGGACTCCACGGCTGGGCCTGGCCCCGACCAGCCTCGCTCAGGCTGACCACCTGCCCTGCCCCCCAGCTGACCTCAACGGCATGGCCCCTGAGCTGCCAGTGGCCGTGCCCAGTGGGCCTTTCCGCAACGTGGGGCTGTCCAAGGCTGCCCGCACGCACCGTCTGCGAAAGCTGCGCACGCCGGCCAAGTGCAGGGAGTGCAACAGCTACGTCTACTTCCAGGGGGCGGAGTGTGAGGAGGTGAGGGCGCACGGCCGGCGCGCGTGCCCAGCTGGGAGCAGAGGGAGGCTCGTGCAGACCCAGAGGGCCCCGGCGGGGGGAAGAGGGCGCTGGCAGAGGTCCCGGCCAGGGCCTGGAGGTGGGAGCAGGCTGGCCCGGCGGAGGAGCCAGGCCCGGGGGGCGGAGGTGCGGTGCCCAGCCAGGAGGGGAGACAGGGTCAGGAGGGCTTCAGAGTGGAGGTGCTGTGGGCGTGGGCTGGGGGGCTCGCTCACGGGCACCCCCCGCAGTGCTGCCTGGCCTGTCACAAGAAGTGCCTGGACACGCTGGCCATCCAGTGTGGCCACAAGAAACTCCAGGGCCGCCTGCAGCTCTTTGGCCAGGACTTCTCGAAGGCGGCCCGCGGCGCGCCCGACAGCATCCCCTTCATCGTCAAGAAGTGCGTCTGCGAGATCGAGCAGCGGGCACTGCACACCAAGGTGACCGCGGGGGCGGCCGTCGGGGCTTCGTCCCGGCCGGGGTGGGGGGGCTGGGGGGGCGTGGCCCGGGCTGATGGCCGCCCCCGCAGGGCATCTACCGTCTCAACGGGGTGAAGACGCGCGTGGAGAAGCTGTGCCAGGCGTTCGAGGCTGGCCAGGAGCTGGTGGAGCTGTCACAGGCCTCGCCCCACGACATCAGCAACGTCCTGAAGCTCTACCTGCGGCAGGTGGGACCAGGGCGGGGCTGCAGCTCACGCCCAGCCGGGCGGGGGGTGGGGCGGCGGCGCCAGGGCGCAGACCCCACTGATCCACTCCCCCCGCAGCTGCCCGAACCCATCCTCTCCTTCCGCCTCTACCACGAGCTCGTGGGGCTGGCCAAGGACAGTCTGAAGGCGGAGGCGGAGGCCAAGGTGGCATCCCGGGGCCGGGCAGACCCTGCGGAGACCGAGGCCGCGGCCGTGGCCATGGCGGGCCGGCTGCGGGAGCTCCTGCAGGACCTGCCCCCCGAGAACCGGGCCACACTGACGTACTTGCTGCGGCACCTGCGCAGGTGAGGGCCGGGGCCCAGGTCGGCAGGGCCTGGGGCAGCCTCAGCGGGCACTCACACCTGCTTCCGCATCTGCGGGACCCTAGGATCGTGGCGGTGGAGCAGGACAACAAGATGACTCCGGGGAACCTGGGCATCGTGTTCGGACCCACGCTGCTGCGGCCCAGGCCCACCGAGGCCACCGTGTCCCTGTCTTCCCTGGTCGACTACCCGCACCAGGCCCGCATCGTGGAGACCCTCATCACGCACTACGGCCTGATCTTTGAGGAGGAACCCGAGGAGGTGCCTGGGGGCCAGCTGAAGGTGGGGGCGGGCCCCAGGGCTGCCCCCTCGGAGCGAGGGGGCTGGGACGGAGAGCCTTGGTTTCAGCAGGCTCGTCAGGAGGGGCCCCGGAGGCATCTTTTAAGCAAAGAACTGATGGAGGGGGAGCTCCCCTGGGGGAAGCTCCACCACCAGTGCCAAGGCCCTGTGGCCGCACCTCCCCCACCCGGCTCTGGAGCCCGGCCGCTCCGTCCATCTCTCTCTGCACCGCCTCTGGCACATCCCCAGGCTCAGGCTCCCGCCCCGCCCCGCCGCGCCCCTGCCACATCACAGGCTGCGCCGCCAGCTCTCTTCCACAGGTTCCGTGCACATAGCTTCCCGGCTGCTCATTCTCGTGCGCTAGTCCCTGTGGAGGGTCCGCCGTACCTCTCCTGGGACTGTGGGGGTGCAGGGGCAGCAGGACACGCTGGTTTCATCCACGTGGGACCTCACTCTGCTGCCCCAGCGAGGCCAGGGCAGCCCGCGCATACACGGGATGCGGTGACGTCACGCACACCGCAGGGAGCACTGAGGAGCTGTAGGCTCTCCCGGTTCTTGGTTCACCAGAGCGAGAGCAGAGCTGGGGCCCGGCAGGCATCCTGGGCCCTCCCTGAGCCCCGTTCTGCCACCTGCAGGACAGCTCAGACGCGGCACGGGCTGAGGCAGAGGTGCAGGTGCCCTACCCGGAGGGGAGCGCGGGGGCCACAGTGCCCCTGCAGGAGGTGGCGGATGGTGGCCCAGGTGAGTGGTGGTGACAGCCAGGTCGGCAGCCGGGCGACGAGGCGTCTTGGGACCACGTTGGGTGCCCAGAGGCCACACGGCTGTGGGTTTGCCTCCCAGGAAGAGCTCGCCTGTTCCTGAGGTGTGGCATAGTCACCGGCGGGGTACCCAGCTCATGGCAACAGCCCTGTGCCCAGAGACTGCCCTCTGGTGGCGGGCGGGCAGTCCCAGGTGGGGAGTGGGGCCCTGTGAGTGACAGCATGTCAGGCGCCGGTCCCCAGGGCCTTCCCGGTCACAACATGTCTGTCTGTCCTGTCTCCGCACCTCCCCCACCCCCCACCTCTCTTGACCTCCCAGAATCCCGGGTGGCCTCCAACGACTCTGATTCCGAGGTAGAAGAGGCCTCAGAGCTTCTATCCCCAGCGGACAGGGGACACCGCCTCAGTTTCCAGGAGAAGCAGGGCAGCGAGGCCAGCATGGAGGTGGCCCAGGGCAGCCGCAGCGGCAGCGGCAGCGAGGAGCAGCTGGGCGCCGGGGCCAAGCACAGCGACGGGGGAGGCCTTTCCCAGCAGCTCGCCGAGTTCAACGCCAACCAGTGCAACAATGTGGCCAAGGTCCCGCTGCCTGCCATGGGGCTCCGCGGTGCGCGGCTTGAGGCAGGCGCGGGCCCGGGGCGGCAGCCGGAGTGTGTGTAGCTGGGGCGCCGGCCGGCCGGGCTGGTGGCTGAGGAGATCTCTGGGGACGTCTGGTCACTGTGAGGCCTCATACTCCAAGAACAATACACTGAGGCCGCTACCGGCTGCCCTTTCCAGAAGCTCCCAGGAGCACAGGGAGAGGCAGAGGCCTGGCCTGCGTCTGCCTGCGTGCCGGGACCATGAAGAAGCCCCGTACACCCCTGCTGAGTGGCCCTGCCCTCGGAGCCAGCCCCCCTGTGGGCCGCCGGCCGCCATGGAAGGGGTGCTGGAAGCCAGACGGCGGGGTCCTGGAGGCAGTGTCGGGCCCCACGGAGCGCGGTGAGGTCCGTCCCGGGCCACGATGTAGGTTTTTCAAATGCACATTTTGCTTAAAATAAAGTTTTAAATCTGAGCCCATCTTCTCTGGCGGCGGCGGGAGGGGGACGCAGAGCCCCGAGCCGTGTCTTTGGCTCCCCACTGGAGAGGGCTCTCAGAATGCGAAACTCCCCCAGAAAACAGCCCGGGTGGGTTGTGCACACACAGGCATCAGATACGTACTCCTGGGAACCTTCGGCCAGGGCTGCTCGGAGGAACCTTCCAGAAGGCAGAAACGGTCCATTCCGGCTGTCCGGGCAGCGGCCACCAGCCGGGTGTGGCTACGAAGCCCTGAAGCATGGCCGATGCCTGAGCACCTGAGTGTGAACCTCACTTTCGCCGACCAGTCTCAGAGCTGGGGCTGCCTTGCAGGGCAGCACAGCGGACAGCCGGCCGGCAGCCAGCCAGCAGCCACCCTCCCCAGTTCCTCTCACAGACCCCTTCAGCCCGGCTGGACCGACCTCGGAGGGTCAAGGTTGGCTCAACAGCAGGAAGACCCACAGCCTTTCATTGGCTGCAAAAACCCAGCTGGAATCCACACCCATCAGGACCCAAGCAGCTGGGAGGGGCTGGCCGAACACTGCGGCCCACCCCCGGCTCAGACCGACAGCGTCCGCGGCGGACAGAACGCTCTGTGCAAGCTGGCCCGGCCCTCCCCTGCCGCAGCTGAGAAAGATCCGGAAAGGGAGGCCCTGGAGCCAGCAAACAGCGGACTCACGCTGGCGAACAGCACAGGCCCACGCCCACGCCCCGGTGCTGCCCACGGCCACTGCTGCCCAGAGCACCACCCGGACGATGCGGCCCAGACCTGAAAACACCGAGTCCTGTCCTTTCACCGAAAAAAATCGGCCGATCCAAGATACGTTACACTTGATCTTAGCCAAAAGGCCGAGAAGGGACCCGTTCGATACATGTCTGAAAAAACGGGTCACAAGAACGAACACGAAACTGTCCAACTGACCAGCGCTCCGGCGGACGGCGGCACGCCACGTACACCCGTTCGTCAAGGCGTGTGCGTCCTGAGAAGCGCCTGGAGCCTGGCCAGGCGAGGCAGCCAAGGGCTCTGATGCTGTTTGCAGAGCGCCTGCTGATTTACTCCTTTGGGGCCGGCTTCAGGCCAGGCTTCGCCCAGGCTCACAGATGTCACAGGGGCCCGGGGCCATGTGAATGGGCTCCACCTGCCGCCACCCCCAAACCCGTACCCTAGGAGGGGGCGCCTAGGCATGTGTCAGAGCAACCGCCCAGCTCCCACCCATGCCGGGGCCGTGGGACGGCAGGTGCTCAGCAGCAGAGGCGGGCTGCGGTCCCCGTGCGGCAGAGGGACATGTTCCCAAAGGAGAGCCCGGTGCTGCCGGAGACCACAGAGGCGGCTGCGCACCAAACCGCCGGCCGCAATCCCTGCGGACCTGTCGCAGTCCTTCCTGTGCCCACGGAGCGGAGCCGCACCCGCCGCACAGACAGCGTAGACCCACCCCACACGGTACTCCACGTTCAGGAGCAGCCAAGGCACCCCATGCCCGAGACTCCTCACGGCCCGACTTCCGCAGCCAGTTCGACCTCACACGGGACAGACACAGCTTCACACGTTTATTTACAAACAAAACACAATTAAAACCCCGTGACACGAAAAAACTCCAATAACCAAATTTATTTTACTGTGGTTAAGACATCCAGGCCGTTCACCGGCTCTGTGCACAGCTCCGCGGCCGGAAGCACTCACACCCCTGCCCTCCGTCTCCAGAACGCCCCATCCGCCCACACAGACAGAGACTCTGTCCTCACGAAGGAGGGACTTCCCACCCCGGCCCCCACCCTCTCCTCTCTGTCCGTGTAGACAGGACTTCTCTGGGGCCCTCCTGGGAGTGGGGACCTGCGGGACGGGTCCTTCTGGGTCTGGCTGCTCTCCCTGAGCCCCGTGTCCTCAGGGTCCCTCCATATAGTAGCAGGGGTCAGGGTCCCGCCCTTCCTGAGGCTGGACCCTGTTCCCATGTGGGGACGGGCCGCCTCTGGGGCCCTGCTGGGAGGAGGTCCTGTAGGTTCCATCCTTCTGGGTCTGGCTTACTCTGGTCAACCTGACTTTGGAAGGCAGGGCATGTACGTTTGTGGGGGTGGGAACAAGCTCTTCAACACGTGGATGGGTCTGTGGGACCCTGAAACAGCCCCGTGCCTGTGCACATGCACAGGAGACCCCACTGCCATTCTAGAAAGTACCAAGACCCCGGTCTGTCCAGGGGAAAGCACATCCCCGCATCACACGGGCCCGAGTCAACCCCCGAACTTCAGGCCACGTGTAAACTCACCAAACTTACAAACGTTTAAGGAATCGCAACCACGGACACGCCTCTGCCAAGCGCGTATGTGAGAAGAGACACGGGTGCGTACCGGTGGCCTGTGCCGGGGGCGACAGGGACGCGCAGCCCAACCACACGACACGTGCGGGTCGAGCAGACCTTCCTACAGAGACGCCCCGTCCGTGGCCTCCCAGCACCAGAGAACAACTCACGGGGTTAGTCATCAGGGAGACGGGAATCGCGTGTGCGGGGCACCAGCAGCGAGCGCAGGCAAGGCCGTGCGACTGTGACTCGGGGCCCCCACGGCACCGAGCAGCCCAGCGATTTCTGCACCGGATAACCGGCGTCCGCACAAGCCAGCGAGTCCACAGCTCGACACACACCCAGAAAAAATGCACCCACATGTCCACACAGAACCCGTACGCCGACGCGCGCGGCAGCAGTGTTCCTAAATCACGGCCCAGGACACCTAAGTCCAGGGTCCGCCGGAGGCTAACTGGGCACCGGAATGTCTGCATTCGCAGCTGGACAGACGACACGTGTCCCCCATGGATGGGAGCGTCCCCGGCCCCGAGCTGGAGCGAGGCCCCCACCTGTGGCCCCGGGGACAGACCCCGAGCCCAGACGCAGGAGGGCACGCAGGCGGAGTCCCCGCCTGTGACACGCCCAGACTAGACCTCCACGCAGGGGAAGGTGCTCGTGGGGGGATGGGGCACGGGGACCGGCAGCTGATGGGGTTAGACGGGGCTGCTTCAGGGTGACGAGTTCTAAGACTGATGGTACCTGAGAGCCACCGAGGGGCGTCCTGCACACGTCCACTGTGACACGTGAACCAGAGCGCGATCAAGCCGGCCGAAAGACAAGGACAGCCAACCTTCCAGCCAGACCAGGAAGGCCTCCCGCACGGAATCACTAACGCGGAGACCGGGGAACCCGACCACACACTTCCACGCCAGAGAACGCTGAACGACACAGAGAGCAAGCCCCCCGCCGTCCGCCCCCCTGCAGACGTGGACAGGGACCCGCCTGGACGCGGCCCCCAAGGGGAGAGGGGCAGCAGGCCCCGCGGAACACGGGTACGGGCCCAGGGTCCAGGGCCTCGAGTGAGGCCACTCATGGCAAACCTGTCACTCCGCCTTGCTGCTCCAGACTGGCCGGTTTATTTACTCCAATACTTTCACTGGTACAAACACCCAGCATCGGAGCAGCTGACCCCCCTGCTGCCCCGTGGTTAGACGGCCGGGCCGCCCTGCTGGGGGCCGGCCGGATGCTTGAGCCAGGACGGCTACAGGTCACTGGCTGCTGCAGGCCTCCCTGTGGCATCCTGTCCCCTCTGGAGGCTCACTCATCTGGGGTCCAGGGTGGGGCTCAGCACCCAGGCGGGGTCACCCCAGGGTCCGGAGAAGCAGGGGTGAGGTTCCTCGTGGCGGGGGGTGGGGGGCACAGCCCCATCTGCCTCCAGGCCGCAGGGCGGGAGAGAGACGGGCAGACCACCACGTGTCAGGCCTGCTGTGCGAGGCGAGCCCGGCCGGGCAGGAAGCGGGGCTGCCTCCACGCGCCCCCAACAGGGCGGTGACAGAGACCGGTGGGGTAAGGGGAGAGGAAAGCTGGGACTCACTCCTGGACACGCAGGCCCCGTGGCCACACGGCACGTCTCACCGGCTCGCGGGGCGGCTACTGCACCAGCCGGTAGGTGATGTACCTGCCGGCAGTCTCGCTGGGCCGGATCACCTTCACCACCTGCGCACATGGAAGGCGGGAAGGTGGGGCTGCGGGGGGCTGTGGGGGGCCACACAGGGGGCCCCGGGCTGGCAGGGAGCCGGCGTGGTTGGACGCGCCAGCTCCGTCTAGAGGGGCCGAGAGTAGCACTGCTCACCTGCCCTCGCTTTATCCCGAAGTAGCGGGCCACGGGGTCTCCGGCCTGGATCCTGGGCAGCTGGTTCTCCCGGAGTTTACTGAGAAGCTCGGGTCAGGGAAAAAGCCAGGCTCCGCTGGCTGGGGTGGGGTGGGGGTCGGCGTGCGGGCGGGAGGGGGAAGGGCCCAGACGGGGGCTGAAAGGATACTACCGGGCCAGGAGCTCTGTCACCTCCTCTTTGGTCATGACGACGTGTTCTGGGACCAGCTGCCGAGAAGAGAAACGGAGTCTCCGTGTGGCTGAGACCCCACTGTGCCTCCACACAGGACGGGGGAGCACCGCGTGCCACGGGCTATTTCCTCACCACGAACATCCACCCGGGGCATTCGGTGGTCCCGGCTGCTATCCCCCACCCCAGCTCCTGACTCCACACGCGGACGGGGGACTAGAGCAGCTCAGGCGGACGGGCCGGGGGCACCATCTGGGGACCCCTGGGGCAGCAGATTCCAGCCCCCCAGCTTCTGGCCTCCTGGCAGGTTCCCAGGTGTGCTTCCCGCCTAGGGCCACACCCAGAGACCCTGCTCCACTCCCTCCTGCAGACCTTCGCTGGGACGCGGCCCCGTCACCCCCCCGCGCCCTGGCGGGCCCCGTCTCTGTCCCCACCTCGTGCTCCGTGATGTTGATGAGCAGCTCCTGCTGCAGAAACTGCTCCAGAACGTACTTGGGGGCCATGTCCACCAGAGACTGCAAGACAGGCGCAGCCTCACGCATAGCCGAGGGCAAGACGCCGCCACCCCACTTCTTCCCCAGAGGCTGACTGCGGGCAGGCGGCCGGGGGGGTTCACTTGCACACCTCCGAAAAGCACCCCACGTCACGAACCAGGAAATCCCACCCGTCAGCGGGGTTTCTCCAGGCGGAAGAGCCCACCCACCCCGACACGCTTCCCGGGCCTTAGCCTGGCTTCACAGCGACATCCGGCAAAATGCCCCCACGGCCGTGCCTGCGCGGACGGGACTGCGGGAACTCCGCACACGGAGACCGCTTGCCGCCCGCCATCCCACACCAGCACCCGCTCAGACCGGTCCAGCCCCCACGCAGGGACCCCGGCCCCTCCACGGGCGGCCTCCCCAGTCCGGCTTCTCTCCTCAGCGGGCGTTGGCGGGGACAACGTGGGGGCTGCTCTGGGAGGCCCGCATGGCACAGCTGCTCGTTCTCAGAGCCCAAGCTCCCGAGGCCCCACGAGGACACGGCGCCGCCTGTCAGCGGGGCCCTGGGAGGGGGACGTGGGGCGCACGGGCTCGGCCTTGGGGGGAGGGGCCAGGCGTGCACCTACCTGCTTGGCGGACGGGGTCATGCCCTGCTGCACCACGATGAGGGCCCGCGTGATGTTCTCCTCCTGCATCCGCTGGCAGTACACCTTGATGGTCTTGATTCCCACCTTAGGCTCCTCTGGGGACAGAACACGCGGCAGCCTGCGCTGCAAGGACGCCTCTTCCCGGGGGGCCTGCGGCCTAGCTCTGCCTCGCCACGGCGCCCCAGTGCAGCTCGGGAGCAGGCTCTTCCCCCTGGGGCCTCAGTGTCCCCATGAGCCCACCGGGAACTGGTCCGTGTCCACATCTCCCGAGGAGCTGAAAGGTACCCCACATCCCCCCCACCTAGAGGGTCCTCTCTGGGACAAGGATCCGAAATCCACTTGGTCCAGTGCCTCAGTGGTTCCAAGGTCTGCGAAACCCCCACACGAAGCAGTTCACCCGGTCTAGGCAGCACGGTGGCGGTGTGTTCAGAAGGAACGTGTGGTCAGCCGACCAGAGCGAGGACAGTTCCATCCCTGCCAGACCCACTGGTCCCTCTGAGCCGAGCAGGTCAGCTACTGGCCACCACCTGCGTGAGGCTCCCAGCCGGGCCTTTCTGTGCCGCCCACCGCCTCGGACCCTGCCTCACCTGACAGGGAGCGTCAGGGTCTGCGTTGTGCCCCCCCAAATCCCACTGTACTTGGGAACAAAGTCATAAAACACACTGTTTTATCTGAATGAGGTCGTTAGTAGGGCTTAACTGGACAAAACCAGCAGCCTTCTAAGATGATGTGAAGACACAGGGATGCAGAGGGATGACCCTACAAGGACACAGAGACGAAGGCCTATGTGCCAGGGAGAGAGGACTCAGGTGGACACCCGGGCTCCGACGTCCCACCTCCAGCAGGACTGGGGATGGTGTGACGTCGAAGCCGCCGGTCCAAGGAGCTCTGTTGTGACGGTGCAGGTGGACTAACATGCAGGGAACCCAGTCCCGGCCTGGGGCCCATCTGAACGCGGCGTCCACCCCGTCCAACTCCAGGGAGCGCCCTGCCACCAGGCCAACTGTGAGGAGGCTGAGACACAGCTCCACAGGGAGGCACCAAGGCTTCCGGAAAATACGCCTCACAGGCAGGGGCCCCTCCTGTGAAAGCACCAGCTGGGGCCCTCCTGCAAACGTCTACCCCCTCGGTGCCAGCCGGGGCCCGGGCCCCCAGGGTGCTCCCTACACAACGCGGCCTCTCTGCCTCTGCAGGCTTCAGTCAGGCTGCCTCGCTGCAGCAGGGGCCACGACAGAGCACAGGGGTCCTGGGACAGCCCGTGGTGGGCTCTTCACTCGACCTGGGGCCTGGAGGGGCTCCTGGAAGGGGAGGCTTCTGAACTCGGTCTCCAAGAACGACAGATGGACACCGAGCAGGCAGACCACGCAGAAAAGGGTGTGGGGAGGGCAGAACCCTGCAGCAGCACGGGAAGGAGCTGCGGGGAGCGGGAAGCACAGGGAGTGGCAGGCGGGCTGTCGGGTGGGGTCGGAGGATACAGGGGAGGCTGGGGCCCAGGGGGAGGCCTGCGATAACCCTGCCGGACAGAGAAAGCCATCAAGAAAGAAACAGCAGGGGGGGGCGCCTGGGGGGCTCAGTGGGTTAAAGCCGCTGCCTTCGGCTCAGGTCATGATCTCGGGGTCCTGGGATCGAGTCCCGCATCGGGCTCTCTGCTCAGCAGGGAGCCTGCTTCCTCCTCTCTCTCTGCCTGCCTCTCTGCCTACTTGTGATCTCTGTCAAATAAATAAATAAAATAAGAAAGAAAAGAAAGGAAAGAAAGAAACAAACAAACAAACAAACAGCAGGGAACTGGAAAAGTGCTCAAACAAGGCAGAACTCAATGGTGTTGTCCACAGCCGGGAGGAGCCGCTTCCTTCCGACCCACACAGAGAAGGGTCAATGTAGACACGGGGTCACCCAGCAGCTAGCTGCCATGAGCTGACCCTTGAGAAAACCCTTGGATGGCTCTACTAGAGCTGTGACCCCGAGGAGACACACAGCCACCCGGGACCAGCAAGGGCCTCACCTGGGAAGAACACGAACATCTGGTCAGTGGGGTCGTCGTTGTGGGCCACCAGCACCGTGAGGTCTGTGCGCCGTGGCCGCCCCTCACTCGGCTTGTCCCCAAACTGGGCCTTGAACTCTTCCAGGGTCTGGTCCAGTTCATCCTGGGTCACCAGGTAGCCACGGTCATGGCACAGCTGCAGAAAGAACTAGCCAGTGAGCTCAGGGCAGAGGAGGGATGGCGGAAGAGCTCGGGTCGGATGAAGCCGCTGCAGGAATGACGCGGGTTTTGGGGGCCTGACGCGACAGGTGCCGGCAGAGGTCAGAGAGGAAGGGGCAAGTGGGGACAAAGACCAGGACGCACCCCAAGAGAGCTCCTGCGCAGGGCCAGCCGCCGCGCGTCATCTCATACTGAGCCTCCGGGACAGGCTGGGACTGAGAAGCAGGGGCAGGGCTGTGGCGGAGGCGGGGGGCGCGGGGGCGCGGCGCGGGGGGGGGGGCGCTGCGGGGCAGGCCAGGGTGGACTCTGGCTGGGAACCCGGCCACAGGCCAGGCAGTGCTCAGCAGTCAGGGCTCTGTGGGCGGGCCGACCGAAGAGGACCCAGACGGAGAAACGCGGGGCCAGAGCGGTCGGTCAGCCCCGCGCCCGCCCCCCTGGGCCCAGGAGACCCCGGCCTGGCTCCGGGCGCAGAGCCCCCAGGGCGCGCTCAGCCGCAGCCACAGCTGTCCCGGCGCCCCTTCCAGAGCCGCGGCGCGGAGCGGAAAGGAGCCGCGGCGGGCGGCGGGCGGCGGCCCGGGCTTCGCCCCGCAGGGCTTCGGACCCCCGCCCCCTCTCTCCCGCCAGCCCGCGACCCTCCCCGGGGCCGGTCGCAGGCCCGCGGGGCGCCCACCCCGACCCCTCCGCTCCGGCCGCCCCGCCGCCCCCCCGCGTGCCCGGCCCGCCTTCACCGTTTTAGCCACGCGGGCGCACCTGCATGATGGTCTTGCGGATCTTCCACAGCCGGTACGTCTCCTCCTCGTCGTCCATGGCCGCCGCCGCTCTCAGTCAACGCGCCTGCGCCTGCGCCTGCGCCCGCGGCAGGACCCGCACGGACTGCGCCTGCGCCCGCGGCAGGACCCGCACGGACTGCGCCTGCGCCGACCCCCGCCCCCGCCCCTCCGCCGGGCTGTCAACGGCGAACGCCTGACTCCAGGACCTTCGAGAACGGCAGCCCAGCGGGCAGGCCGGGCCTTCCGCGAGCGCCGGTTGGCCGCGCGAGAGCCGAGCGGGCGGGAGGGCCCATTCGCGCCTCCGCAGGTCTCGCGTGGCCTGGGCCGCGGGGCCTCTCGGGAGTTGTGGTTTCCGCCCAGCGCGCGTCTTGGGGCGGAATTTAGACTCGGGATAGGCGGAGGCGAGGTGCGGGCGGGGAAACGGAGGCCGGGGCGGGATCCGCGGCCTGCCCGCCGCCCTCCCGGAGACGGCCGGGCGACCTCGCCGGCCCTCCATAAGTCTGCGTCCAACTGCTGTGGGCCACGTCCAACGTAATGCCCCTGAGCCTCAGTTTCCCCTTCTGTATAGTGGAAACAGAGTGTCGCGTTTCAGAGGCTTAGCCGAGACTCCAAAGCACGGAGCCCGGCACAGCCCTCGGGCTCAGGACGTGCGCCCGCCTCGTCTCCTCCCTGTCCTAACCCCCGAGACCCGGCCGATGCGCCCGCGCGTGCCACAGCCCCGGCCCCGACTGCGCGTCCGCCTTCCTCCCCGCTCAGCGCTCGCCCCGCCGGAGGCCGTCAGGAACCGCTCATTCAGCGAGGCATTCCCAGAGAAAATGATGGCCCATATACATACTTCTCGATCTGGCCGCTTGTAACCCTGATTTTCTCTTCAACCGAACCGGCCGAGGCCCCCTCCCGCTCCGGGGACCCCCACCAGACACCGCGAGCCCAGCAGTAACGTCAGAACAGGAGCAGTGCAAGCCGGAGCTAAGCCCGATGGGAGACTCCCCGTTTCCAGCCGGGAAGGCGAGAGGTTCCAGCAAAGGCCGAAGGAGAGGGAGGCGGCTGTGGGAGCGTCTGGAGACAGGCGCTTCGGCCAGAGGGCAGTGTGTGCAAAGGCCCTGAGCTGCACTGTGCCTGGTGGGTTGGCAGTGAGGCGGCCCGGTGCGGGGAGGGGGAAGAAAGGAGGTTTGAGGGTGTAGAGGAGCAAACCCGGGCCTTGTTGGTGGAGAAGCTTGGGTTTTCTTTTTCAACCACCGTCAACATTTCACCAGAGAGACCAGGGAGGGGAAAGGGGGGGGCACTTGGCCACAGATGGGGGCTCCAGTTGGGGTAGGGGTGAGCAGTGGGCAGGTTCCTGGTGTTCGGAAGGTGGACCCCACGGGATCTGCAGGTGGACAGGGTGTGGAGAAGAGACAGATGGACAGGGAGGAGGATCCGAGCCGCTGGGATCAGGGCAGACCGACCAAGGAGAAACAGGTGTAGACGGCAGATAAGGGACTCCGGAGGGGGCCTGGGTGGCTCAGTTGGTTGGGTTTCTACCTCTTGATTGAGGCCAGAGTCATGGTGTCAGGACCATGGGACTGAGCCCCAAGTTGGCTCCCGGCTCAACGGGGAGTCTACTTGGGATTTTCTCTTTCCCCCTCTCTCTGCCCCTCCCTTCAAGCACTCATGCACTCTCCCTAATACATGATTTTTTAAAAAAAGAAAAGAATGGGGCTCCAAGAGCGCCTGGCTGGCTCAGTCGACGGAGCATGAATTCCAACCCCACACTGGGTATAGGGATTACTTTAAAAATAAATTAAAACTGGAAAAAGGGCGTCTGGGCGGCTCAGATGGTTAAGTGCGTGTCTTCGGCTCAGGTCATGATCCCAGGGGCTGGGATTGAGTCCTGCATCGGGCTCCCTGCTCAGTGGGGAGCCTCCTTCTTCCTCTGCCTCTCCCCCTGCTTGTGATCTCGCTCTGTCAAATAAATAAAATCTTAAAAAAAGAAAATGAGAGAGTTTCCTGTCAACCCAAGGAGAAATGTGAAGGAGAGAGTGGGGTGAGCCTGAAATCTGGGGCAAGGTCCAAAGGGAGACAGACATGTGGGCGTCATCAGAGATTGGAGTCTGAGGTCACCAAACAGATCCGAAACTTTGCCAAGATTCAGAGGCCAGGAGGAGGGGAGGACGTGGATCCCAGTGGCCAGTGGTGGCCATGGGAACCAAGGCACACTACTTAACCTTTTTCCTGCCTAAATGCCTCCCTTCCCCTACCTTGTGGGACAGGGACAAGAGCAGCACCCACTTCCCGGGGACCTGGCTAATGACTGTGGCAACAGCTGCCAGCACTGTTACGTGAAGGCTCCTAAGTAGAATAAAGACCAGCAAGAAGTTGCCAGATGCCCTCCGGTGGGGTGGAGAAGCTGTCTGGAGGACGAGGGGGTGGTCAACAAGACCACCAAACAGCGAGTCTGAGCAGACCTGCGGGTCAGGTGGGGGGTTATCCAAGCAGACATGATTGGTGACGCTGGGGCAGGGTGGATTTGTGGGGGGAAAGGAGTTGGAGATGTGGACATAGATGCCAAGGAGAGGGGGGGCTGAAGGTGGAGAGGGGGAGGGCTAGGAACAGATTTTAAGATGGGAGATATGGCACCTGTCTAGGTTCTTGGAATGATGGGCAAATCTGAGTAAGAGGACCAGGCAGGATTGTTGGAACCTGGATCCCAGGGGGAGCCTGGGCCCAAGGAGGGCTGGCCTGGGTGGTCCCCCAAGATGTATGGGTGGCAGGCGGGGACAGCAACGGGGCTGTGGACATTAGGAAGAGAGAGGAGAAAGGGCTCATGAGAGCAGGTGGGCCCCGGGACCCCAGAGAACCTGGCAAGGCCTGAGCACAGTTCCAGTGATTCAGACCAGTGCTGCCATGCCACCCATCCCATGGTTCCAGGGAGGCAGAAGGAGGGGGGACCAGGTGCTGTTTGAGAAATGAGGCTGCCCAGCAGAGACCATGGGGGCTCCCCTCCAAGAGGTGACGCTGACAAGTGGGCGTCCGGTTGGGGTGGCGGGGAGTAGGAAGCCCTGGCGGGAGGGTTGGGCAAGACAAGGAATGGGGATGGGATTTCCCCATTCCGCTGCCTTCACCCCCAAACTCGGCCAGCACTTGGACAGGCCCGGGTGGGAGGCAGAGAGGGGGTGTCACTGGCTTCAAGGGAGCCAAACCCAGAGAGTCCACCCCCACGGCCTCTGCAGCCACGGGTCAGAGTGCACTCTCGGCGGGGCGTGGGGCAGCAGGGCCCGCGGAGGACTTCCTTGACTCGGTTCCCAAGAGCGGGCGGGTCTGTTTATGGCACCGCCCTGGCCAGACGCCAGAACCTGGGGAGAAAACAACAAGTCAGAAGCGCAGAGGTCGAGCCCTGCCGCTCTGGGCGCCGACGGCCGTGCCCCGTGGGGCGCAGACACCTCCCGCCCGCGCGCGCCCGCCCCGCGCACACCTGCGCGTCCTCGTGGCCGCCGGGCCCGCTAACGGTCACCTGGGGAGTGGCCCCCGGCTCACGTGCCCCTTCTAACGGCGGGCGCTGGGCGGCCGCCGGCCTTCTCGGGGCCACGGGCCGAGCGAGGCGCCCCCGCGGCGACACCGGAGTCCGACCCCGCGTGACTTTATTAACTTCTTAAGGAAAACCAACAGTGTCCAAAGAGCTGGAGCGGTTTTTCTGCGAGCCCGAGCCCCCCCCCCCCCGGGCTTCCAGTAAAATCTCCAGCTGTCAGGCATCCCGCGGCGCTGCGGTCAACCATCCGGATAACCGTCCCAAACCCACCGACGCGCTGCCCGCATAGACCCCACCGCCCCCACGCCGGCGAGCATGCGCAGTCGCCCACGGCCGCGGAGCCGCAGGCCGGCCCCAGCCCCGACCCCGCCCGCCCCTCCTCCCCGGCCTCCCATTGGCTTTCGTCACCACGGATCCGCCCTTCCCGCGCGTTCGACCAATGAGGTCCCTGATGGGCGTGGCCCAGGGCGGGGAGGCGAGGCCCGCCGGCGCGCGTCCATTGGTGGGCTCGGTGAGGGGAGGAGCCGCTGCCTCCGGCGCCCCCGCCGCCGAGATGAACCTCAGCCGCCTGTGCCGCCTGCTGAAGCCGGCGCTGCTGTGCGGGACTCTGGCCGCGTCCGGCCTGGCCAGCACCATGGTGAGCGCCGCACCAGCGGCGGGCCGAGGGGCCGTTGGGCGGACGCGCGGGGCCGCGGCGGGCTCGGGCGGGGGCCGTTCGGGAGCAGGGCTTGGGCGGCCGGGACCCCCCTTGGGCGCCTGCGGGGAGCGCGAGGCCGGCGGCGTCGAGGCCGCGGTGGGGTGGGGGTGCTGGGCGCCCTCGGCCGCTGGCGTCCCCGGCCGGGCCCCGGCGAGCGGAGGGCGCCCGGTGGGCGGGAAGGCCCGGGTCACGCGCCGCGGGGCGACCCCGCCCCTCCCCCACCAGGCGCGGCCTCGGGGCCTGCTTGGTGGCGTCACAGACGGGCGGCCGGGCGCCCTGGCTACCGGCCTTTTTGTGCCCCGGCGCGGGCCTCTGGGCACAGGCGCGGCCGGGCATGGGCCGCGCGGCCGCCAGCTCCCCGGGTCGCCGCGGGCAGCGCCGCCGGTTGCCGGGCAGGCGGCGGCAGCAGCAGCGACGGCGGCGCCGAGTCCCCCGGCGGGGGAAGGCTAGGGCTGGCGGACGCAGGAGGGCGCGCCCCCGGCGGGAGGAGTCCCGTCTGGAGAGCCCGGGGCAGGCGGAGCTCGTGACCTGGGATAGCGGCTGTAGTGTGGAGTGTCCAGAGCCGGTGCGCGCGGGTCCCCCACCCCGACCGCTGGGCACCTGGCGCGGGCCCAAGCCCTCTCTGGGCCCCAGCGGCCTCTCTCCAGTGTGCGCTGCTGCGCAAAGGGCGTGCGCCCTCGCGGAGGAGTCGTCCTCGGTTTTTCCTTGCCCCGGGGCCTGGGTTTTCTGGGCGCGGATCCGCCTGGGAGCCCTTCCTCCGCGCACCCCAGGCCGGCGAGTGAGCCAGGTGGCAGGGGGCACCGGGCTGTGCGCCCCGAGGTCCCCACGCCGCTCATGCGCCTTCCTTGCCTGGCAGTGCGCGTCCCGAGACGACTGGCGCTGTGCTCAGTCTATGCACGAGTTCTCCGCCAAGGACATCGACGGACGCACCGTTAACCTGGACAAGTACCGGTGGGTCCCTGAGCGCCCCGTGGGAGAGGCGAGGCAAAGGCTGGCGGCGCCGAGCTGGCCTGACTGCCCCCTCTCGCCTCCAGGGGCTTCGTGTGCATCGTCACCAACGTGGCCTCGCAATGAGGCAAAACAGACGTAAACTACACTCAGCTTGTCGACCTGCACGCCCGATACGCTGAGTGCGGTTTACGGATCCTCGCCTTCCCTTGCAACCAGTTCGGGAGGCAGGTGCGTGGCTGGCGCCGCCCCCGTGTCCCGCGTCCCGGTGTGCGGGAGGGGGCCGGCGGGAGCACGGGCTGCTCCTCGCTCACCCCCACGGCCCTGCTCGCCACAGGAGCCAGGGAGTAACGCGGAGATCAAAGAGTTCGCTGCCGGCTACAACGTCAAGTTCGATATGTTCAGCAAGATCTGCGTGAACGGGGACGACGCTCACCCGCTGTGGAAGTGGATGAAAGTCCAGCCCAAGGGGCGGGGCATCCTGGGAAAGTGCGTGGGAGGCTGGGGGAGGGGAGAGGCTGGGATGGGGGTGCCTGGCGGGCCTCTCGCGTTGCCACCGGATTCCTCATGACTCCCGGTTGCTTCCCTAGTGCCATCAAGTGGAATTTCACCAAGGTAAGAGGCGGCTGGGAGGTGGGGGTGGGCGGCCAGGACCGCGTCCAGGGCCAGCTCCTGTCCCCAGGGCCCCTGTCTACTCAGCTGCAGCTCAGTGCCCTGGCCCCAGCCGGGCGGCAGGTGGGGGGCTGCTTGCTTGCCCCCAGCGCCCCGGGCAGCAGCACCCCCCCTCGCCCGGCCGGGGCCCTGCGATGACACGGTCTCTGTGGGCAGTTCCTCATTGACAAGAACGGCTGTGTGGTGAAGCGGTACGGTCCCATGGAAGAGCCCCTGGTAGGTGCCTTTTCTGCTGATCCCGGTGGGGGTGGGGGCCAAGGGGAGAGGCCACTCCTGACCCCCCTTTGCCCCCACAGGTAATCGAGAAGGACTTGCCCTGCTACCTCTAGCTCCACAAGTATGCGCCCCCCCACAGCCTTGCCCCTCGGAGCCTTCCACCCGGCACCCATGACGGTCTGCCTGGAAACCAGCCCGCTGGTGGGGCAGACCCGAGAACCCGGCGTGCACCCCTCGCCGGAGGAAGGTTCCTCGGCCCGGCTTGAGGCTTGGCGTCCCCCCACCCCCGTGGTTATCTTGTGGGAATAAAACATCCACATTGGCTTGCCGTGTGCTGCTGTCTCCCTGCAGAGGGTGGAGGGTGGAGGGAAGCCTTTTGCCCGGGCCCCTTCTGGTTCAGGGGCAAGTTCTGGCCTCTGAGTTCCTGGGCACTGTGGGCTCTGCGGACTGCCCGTTGCTAATCTGAGCGGCCCGCCCACCGAGTGCCGGCAGAGCTGATCCGGCAGGAGGTAATAGGAATTACTGGCTGGTACTCCTGTAACCCAGGGTGTTAACCGGTTAGGTGACAGCTGTTAGAGCCATGCTTGGGGCCAGTCTTCCCAGTGCCAAGAGGGGAAGGGTCAGCAGGGCCTGAGCCTTGTGGTTCTGCCCACTGGGAAACCAGGTACCTGGAGCCGAGCATCAGGCCAAGCCGGTCTGGGCACAGAGCCACACCGGGCACACTGGCCTCATTGTTGGACACAGCCAGGGCACCCAGGCCCGCCCTCAGGGCCTCATCTGGCCCTGGCAGGGGGGGCATCGTCTCCAGCCTTCCTGCCCCAGGAGGGGTGGGGGACGGCCTGGGGCTAACAGGGTTCCTCGGACAGAGACCTGTCCCTGTTTGGGGGAATGGCACGGCTGGAGAGTGGCTGAGACTGCCCCCCCACCCCCTCTTCCACTATCTCCAGTAAAGGTCAGTAGCAGAGGAAGGGGGCTGGAGTACTGGAATAATGAGGTGGAGGAAAGCCCCAGGCACCCTGAGCTGCTCCGCCTGGGGTCTCCTGGCTGCTCATTTGCCCACATTCTGGCTGGAGACCTATCCTTTGAACTTCAGGGCCAGACCCACAAGTGCTTCCTGTGGCTTCCGGCTCTGGGGCTACTCCACCCCCCCAAGACAATCCTGGGAAGAAAACCAAAGCAGGGGCCACAGCTGTGGACACCAGTGATCAGAGGATCTGGTCTCAGAGTACCCCCATGACGGTCCCCGGTGGGGTTTGTGTGTCTAGCACACAGGAGGCGACCAGCGTCCCAACCAAGACACCATAGGCCTGGCCCAGCTAGTCTGGAAGCTGCTCGCCTGCCATGCTGGTGACAGAGTGACGGCAGACAATGGCCTCTTGGGGTGGGAACCTGCCTCTTCCAGCTGGGCCCTGGCCTCACACGGGTCTGGGAGAGGAGTGGGCTGGTCTCCCCCACCCTGGGTGCCCTCCACAGGTGACAGCCACGTCCACCGCCCCTGAACGGGGTCACTACTGGCATCCGCTAAATGCTCCTGGAAGAGACCTGCGGCCTCTCCCAACTCCCCAGCCCCCCACCCCCGCCGGGGCCCTGGTCTCTGTGGGCAGGAGAAGATGACAATCTGGGAAATCGTGAAAAGGCACGTATATTTAAAAAAGATCTCTTTACATATGTACACTTGAAATTCATTATAAATACACATAGAAACGAAGGGGCCCGTCCACACCGCCAGCTCCACGGCAGATTCTGGGGCCTGGGAGAGGTGGCCGGGCAATAATTTAGGGAGCAAAGAGAGTGGGGAAGAATTGCATATATTAATAGGGGGGGCCTGTCCCATGGAGCCCCCCAGAGAAGGCAGGGCCCTGAGCACCTGGGGTTTCCTGAGTTTCCAGCTCTTGGGGCCACCCAGTCTTGTGGATTCCAGGGGTTCCGGTCAGACCAGGCCCTGTAAGGTGGGTGGGGTGAGGTGGGTTGGGGAGCCCCTGCCTAGGCCTGGTGGGTGGGAGGGGGAAGGACAGAGGCAGAGGGAGGGAGGGCCCCCCACCCTGGGCCCTGCCGGAGCCTAGACTCCGAGTCCAGACCCCGAGTCATCCTGAGTGGGGACCTGCACTGCCTCGGAGAGCCCGGAAGGGCGGGCAGCATCGGGAGGGGTCCGTGCAGCCGCCCGCAGGGAAGGCACTGCTGTAGAGACCTCCAGAACAGGTTGGGGGGCACCGCAGCCCCCCCTTCCTGGCAGTCAGCAGGGGAGCCCGGCCCTCCCCGCTCCCCGCACCACGTGGGGAGACCAGACAGAGTCCCTGTGGCCGCGGCTGAGTATTGCAGAGAAGCAAGCTTCCTCTCGACACCCGCTGCCGGTCGCCTCGCGGGTCTAGGAGTTTGGAAAGGGGGGGCCGAACTGGATGACGCTCTGCCGCTCGGGGCCGCCGCCCCCCCCAGGCGCCCCTGCGGCCCCTGCGCCCGGCCCGGAGGGACCGGTGGGCGGCCCCGCGTTGAGGGAGCGCAGCATGTCTTCCAACACCTCCTTGAAGTTGATGTCGCGGCCCTGGTGCGCCAGGGCCGCGGGGTCCGCCGCGGGGTCCGGGGCGCCCAGCGGCAGGCCCCCGGGGGCTGGCGCGGGGTCCGGGGGCGGCGGCGGGAAGGCAAAGGGTGAGGGCGGCGGGAAGGCCTGCGCCGGCGGGCTGCACGTGAGGTCCAGGACCTCGCCCGGGCCGCAGGGCAGCGCGAGCGCGAGCGGGCGCAGGGCGGGCAGCGGCGCGGGGAAGCCCCGGCCGCGCGCGTTCTTGCGCTTCGCGTCCGCGTCCATGAGCTGCAGCTCCTGCAGCACGCGGCGCACGCAGCCCTCGGGGATCTTGATGCCTGGGACAGGGGAGGGGCGGGTTTAGGGGCACGGAAGGTCAGCGCGGCTGCAGCGGCACCCCCCGCCCCCGCCGGCGTGCCCGTGCGCTCACCGACTTGCTTCTTCTTGTCCTTGGTCTTGAGGCGCACGAT
Organism: Mustela nivalis; assembly: GCF_964662115.1. Lineage (NCBI taxonomy): Eukaryota > Metazoa > Chordata > Mammalia > Carnivora > Mustelidae > Mustela > Mustela nivalis. Next base: position 214,957,906 of record NC_139020.1, on the reverse strand, counting down.
CTGCAGGTAGCTGCTGCTGGTGACGTCGGCCATGACGGCGGCGATGCGGCCCCACACGCGCAGCAGGGCCCCGCACAGCATGTAGTGGTGGCGCAGCCGCAGCCCCTGCGTGCAGTCCTTGCCCTCCTGCACCAGCCGGCAGGGGCGGTTCCTGCGCCGCGGGGCGGGGGCGGGGGTCAGACCCGGAGCGCCCCGCCGCGCACCCTCCCACCGCACGCCGCCCTGGGGGTCCGGTCCCCGCCGCCCCCACCTCAGCGTCGGGCTGCCCGGGAGAGGGGGCGCCCGGCCCGGCCCGGCCCCGCCCTGGCCCTCACCAGGCCGCGTGGCTGCAGTGCGTCAGCGAGAAGGCGTAGCTGTTTTCCCAGTGCTCCCTGGCCTCCTCCGCGGTCACCTGGGGGCCAGCCGCCTCGTGAGTCCCGAGCACGGGCCGGCCGGCCGCGCGCCCCCCACTGCAGGGCGCCCCCCCCCAGTGCACAGGCGCCCCGGCCCGCACCCCGGCCCGCACCCCGGCCCCGCGCGTACCCGACGGAACTTCCGGCACAGGCTGTCGTACGTCTCCAGCTGGCTCTGCCGCCCCACGTTGGGTTTGTACACCGTGAAGTGCTTCCCGCGGTTCTGCTCGGCCAGGAGGCAGCTCGGCTTGCCGCGAACCTGGGCAGGCGGGCGCGTGAGGCCGCGCTCTGCCCCGCCCCCTCCCCGCCCCCCACCCCCCCCACCCCATCCTGCCCCTGGGGACCTGTGTGCCACCCAGACCCGCACCTTCGAGAGGTAGAAGCCGTCATGGGTGCCCGTCAGCTCCAACGACCTGGCATAAACCTCATCCCACTTGAGGCCACGGTCCACGCTGATCTGCAAGAGCAGATGGGCTCAGAGCGGCGGAGCAGCCACGGTGGGGACCGCACTCCGAGTGCTGGGCGGCAATGGGTGCCCTCACCTTGTAGAAGACCACCTGCCCGTCCTGTGGGTGTCCGGGGGCCAGGAACACCTGCTGGCTCTCCTCATAGATCTCGTCAATGCCTGGAGCCAGGTCTGCAGAGAGAGCGTGGACAGGACAGCGGGCTGAGCCCCTCCCGCCTGCCCCCCCCACATGGCGTGGGGGGGCGCCCCAAGGATCCCAGCATGGCCTGAGGCCCTGTGTGGCTGGGCAGGCTCCGGGCTCTGGGCTTTAGGGGGCTGTCAGTCCCAAGTTCTGGGGTACCGCAGAGATGCCCGCCAGAGCACAAGAGAGGTTCCCCCAGTACAGACGGCCTGGACCCAACCCCACGTGGCACCCTGGATAGCAAGTGGCCCCTCCAGTGGTGGCCTGGGGTCCTGCTGGACACTCACGCTCGGTAGGACTAGAGGCCCCACACAGTCTGCTCTGCGTGGCTGTGGGGGACGGCTGGTGTAAACGTTAGCAAACTGTACCTGCCACTGAGTCTACAAAAGTTTTATCAGCACACGGCCACAGCCATTCACGTTCCAGGAGCGTGAGCTTTCAACGCCAGGGCCGCGTGGAACGTCAGAGACAGGCCTGTCGTTCTCGGTGAGGGCCCGGCCCCGGGGGTGAGGAGAGCACGTGGGCCGGCTTACCGCCATCACACTGAGCACGCCAACACATGCCTCACATCTGAATAAAATGCTCCAGTCCCTGCGGGACACCCGGGAAGGGGGTCCTGTGGCCCCCGAAGTACAGGACAGTGCTCAGCGCCTCCCGGGACTCTCCATGCTGCTCCCAGTCCTGCTCCTCCAAGGCCCCCGGGGGCGTGCTGCCACTGCGCCGGCCCCGCCGGCCCGGTCTCTCCGTGGGATGGCGGGGGCGAGGTGCTAGGGGGTGCCAGGGACTGCCGGGGCCATTCCCTGCTCTGCTGCCGGGGCCATTCCCTGCTCTGCCTGGCCGGGGCCGTGGCCGGGCCGCCCCCGCTGTGGCCCTCACCCAGGATGCCCATGTCGTATTTGCCCTCCTTCTTGTCTGTCTCGATGAGGCGGTCGAAGGTGTCCGAGAAGTACTGGAAGAGCGCGTTCTGCTTGTGCACCTCCAGCCCCAGGATGCGGTTCAGGAACTTGGTGATGGAGCAATCTGCTGGGCAGGTGGGGAGGGCGCTCAGACCGCGTCAGGAGGGGCCCTGGCCTGGGAGGGGGGGTCTTCCCTCTGGGGCTGGGGGGCCTGCGCACAGGACTCACCCTTCTCCACATCCAGACAGCCGGACCTAGACTCGCGCCCCCCGATGCCGACGGACAGCAGGCCCTGCTTCATGTCTGCGGAAGGCAGGGCCTCGAATGCGTGCTGCCCTGCCCCGGCCCCGGGCCCTCCCCAGCCAGCCCCGGGTCTTCCCTGCCCCCGGCGCCCCCTTGGTAAGCGAGGGTGGGAGAAGTCTTTGGGCACAGATCTGGTCTACCAATCCCAGCGCCCCAAACAGCTCAGGGCCAAGCTGCCCCCCACCCGAGACCCTCCATCTCCCGCAGCTCACCCCGGAAAAAAGCGGCATCTCCTCCAGGGTAGGCCTGGGGCAGCGGCACCTTGTTCTCAGTCTGGTTCAGGACGGCGGTGAGCACACAGCTGAGGGCCCGGGTGCCGTACTGCGTGGGAGGGTGAGGGGTCAGAGGGCCTGGCTCGGGGGCTGGATCTGGGCAAGGAACCCCTCAGTCGTCCCCCGCCCTCCCCAGGTACCTTGTTTTCGAAGTTGTACTTGCTCAGGTCACGGGACTCGGTGGCGCGCCGGTCCCCATGAGTCAGAGCCCCCTGCCCGGGAAGGGGAAGGGCGTCATGCACCATCACGCGCCGCCCCCGCTGCCCCCACCCCGGGGCCTGCCACAGGCCTTCCTTGGGGAGCCCGCCCGCCCGCTCACCAGGCTCTCGAGCCGCTTGGCGACGATGGAGGCGAACCTGCGCTCCCCGGCCAGCTCCGAGATGAGGAAGACATACTCGGGCGCAGAGACCTGGTTGGACCTGTGGGTCCGGCCTGAAGACAGAGGAGGGCTCTCAGGGACCAGCGGTCAGGGGCGTGTGGCCGGGTGGGGCGGGGCGGGCCGGGCCAGGGGGGCGGCTCACCGAACTGCTGGATGGCGCGGTCGGCGCTCCACGGCAGCTCCAGCGTCATGTGCACCCGGCGCCGCTGGTTCCGGACGCGGCGATCGGCTTGGAGGGAGATGCCGGAGCTGGAGGCCTCGGAGATGATGGCCACGAGCTGGCGGGATGTGGATGGGACACGTCTGTGCCCTGTGCCCCCTGCCTGGCCCGCTGGGGCTTGTTCAGGGCGACCCACACAGAGGCCTGACGTGTGTGCCCCTGGGGCAGCCCGTGTGGGCTGGGAGCGGGGTCTGGGCCACCCCTGGGTGTCCCCGGACCGAGTGGAGCCTGCCCTGCCCACAGCAGCTTTCCCACACAGGGTTTTAAGGGTGGGCCTCGGAGAAGCCACGGACAGGGACAGCACAGGTGACAGTGCCTGAAGGCTGGGACGGCCAGGGAAACTATGGGGGCCCTGCTCAGGCACACACAGTCACACGCACACACAGCCACGCACACGCGCGTGTGCACAGTACACACAGACCCAGCAGAGGTTGCAGGAACCCTGCAGCTCCTGGGGCCCCCGGGACCTCACAGGTTCCCCCCGACACCAGGAGGACCCTAGGAGCACCTGTGGACACAGCCCGTTCCCTGGGCCCGGAGGCCCCGTCTCCACAGCCCCCACCTTCTCCCCACTCATGAAGCGCTCCTTCTCCCTGAGGTTCACGTGGTCGATGGAGAGGCCTTGCTCTGCCCGAGACTCAAAGGCCACCGTCCCGTCAGGCCTGGACACCACGCGGCCCTTCCTGCCAGTCATCTGGGGTTGGGGGAGAGGGAACGGCCGTCAGCTGGTGGGGCCACGCAAGGGCTGCTCCATGCGTTTCCCTGCTCCCCACCTGTGCCCCGCAGCTCCTCAGTGTGTGCTGTGGGGTGCTGCGGACGCTGGGCCAGACGCAGCCTCTGCCCCGGGCCCTAGCCGCCCACGGGGCAGACGTGGGAGTTTCACCCCACCTTAAGTCTCCTCTGTAAAACGGCTGCCCGAGGCGAAAACAGACCTGGATTTCACCCCAGGACATCCCGGGAAAAGGGTACAGTTGTGCAGGTGGAGGGGACAGACCTGAGAGTGCCCCCAGAGGCCCAGGGGCAGAGAAGGGTGTGTGGGGAAGGGGATACAGGGCTGGGCTGGGGAGCAGGGGCCGGACGTTGGTGGCTGAGCGAGAAGGGTCCTCAACGGGCACCCCGAGCCTCGTGGGCTGGACGATGGCCGCTGCAGCTCGGGTGCCCGCGCCCCAAGCCCACCTCACTGTGCTGGGGGCAGACGTGGGGTAAACGCCAGGGGCCTCAGAGCCTGAGTGTAGGTGGGGCTCACCTCGGCCACGCGCTCGGGGCCCCCGAGCTGGTCGATGAGCTCATCCAGGGTGTTCACGGGCAGCTCCCGGCCCAGCGCCCGCACCTTGGCCAGCAGGTCCTGTTTCAGCTGCTCCACGCGCTCCAGGACGCCGGGGCCGTGAGGGTCCCGCTGCAGGGGGCACAGGGGCCCTGTGGGGCCAGAGGGTCAGGGGGGTACCAGCCAGCCCCCCCGCCTATAACCCCACTCGCGGCAGTGGACGAAGGATCCCCCAGGGGGTGGGGCACAGCAGGGGCTGGGGTCCAGCGCCCTCTGTTCCCCAAAGGCTGGCGCGAGCCCGCTCGGCCTCTGACCAGCAGCGCAGCCCTGGCAGCTCTCCGAGCCCGTCGCCCCCATTTGAAAGTGGCAAACGCCAGGCTGCGGGCCTCACCACGGTCGTCGGCTGGCAGCCCGACGGTGTCCAGGATGACCACGTCGTCGTCCAGCGCGGACTCGGGGGAGGAGTGGGAGTCGCTGTCCGGGCCGGCGTCCGACTCCGTGCTGCTGTCATCGCTGATGCGGATCACGCCCGCCGCCTCGCACGCCAGCCTGGGCGCCTTGGCTCCGCGGCCCCGCGGCCGCCCTGCACACCGAGAACCAGGCTCACCAAGGCCTGGCCTGCTCCTCTCTGGAGGGGCCCGGCTCCCCACAATTCCGCACACCGAGAAGGGGCCGCTGGGGCCAGGCGCATGTGCTGGGACACAAGCGGCCTGAGCCTCTCATCTGGCCAGCGTGGGCTGCTGTCTGGGGTCCTGCCGTGGGCCCGGGCAGGGCATCAAGGGGCAGCTTTCACATCCCAACCCCTCCTGACTCTTCAGCTTATCCCGAACTGGGGCCTGAGGAGGCCGCACGCCTGACCCCACGAGGCAAGCCTGGCCCGGCTGGCCAGAAAACGTGTCCCAGGCCCAAGAGGATGGTGGTCCAGGCCCCTTCTGTGCACTGCCACGGTCCAGGGTGCCCCCCAGGCCGGTCCTGGAGGTGAGGGGAGCTGGGGCCCCCTGGTCTGGCTCTGTGACCTCAGGTGGGCTGCTTGCCCTCTCTGAGCCTCATGTCCCATGAAGAGCTGATGCCCAGCCTCCACTGGGAGGAGGAGGACCTCCCTGTCGTAGCCCTGTCGTAGCCCACACGGCCGGCACAGCGTAGCTGCCGGGCTGGCTTCCGCTAAGGGAGCACGGGGCTGGGTACCGGCATCTAAATGCCCCCCGACCCCAAACCCGTCTGAGGGTGGTGTTGGAGTCCGCCGGGAGGCGCTGCCCGAGGACGAGCTAAGCACGCCAGCCTGCAGCCCTGGCTTCTTGTCTCTTGCTAACCTGGCAGCTGCGCGGAGCTTCCGGGCCCTGCGGGGATGTGTGTGTCCTTGCCACGCAGTGCAGCCCGGAGGCAGCTGCCCGTCCGGCTCCCTCTCCCTCTCTCCCGCTCTCCCTCTCTCTCTCCCCCACATCTCTCTCTCTCTCTCTCTCTCGGAAGCTATACTGAGCTGTCCCGGTATCTGTCCTGCTGTGGACAGACGGGGTGGGCATCACGAGTCAGACCCCCGCAGGTTGTGCAGCAAATGACAGAGAGAGCGGCTGCTTGGAGGGGCCAGGTCGGGAGGGCCACAGGCCAGGCTGGGCGTGGTCGGGGTCGGGGGGCGGCGAGGCTTACGTTTTCTCTTACTGCCTGCTCCTCTCTCTCTCTTTCTTTTGGTGGAAGGAAAGTGCTTCTGAATTAGCGACAGAAAGACACCCCTGAAAACAAGAAGCAGAATTTATTCCCACTACAAGGGGTGTTGTACTGTCCAACGGGAGAGTCGGAGTACTGTGAAGCCCTTGTGGGGGCTAGCTCTGGGGGATGGGCACCCAGTGTCTGGGGTTCAGACAGGGCAGGCCAGGGCAGGGAGGCAGCTGTGTGGATTGGGGGGGTGCAGGGGGGGAGGGGCACGGGGCGGGGAGATGGGTGGAGGGCCCCAGACTGCAGGGGCACAGTTTTACTGGGAAGGCCTGAGTGTGGAGCGGGGGCCTGCATAGGGCTCCTTCCTTCCAGCCACCAAGGGCTCAGGGCTCTGCCTGCACAGGCCGACCACCTCCAAGGGATGCTGGGCCCAGGAGCCCCGGGAAGAGAGAACTGCTGCTTCGGGGACCCAAACATCTGCGCAGTCCCTGAAACCTCACCAGGCTCCCAGTGGGGGATGGGCACTTGGAAGCCTCGCACTGAAAACCTAGTCCCTCTGCCAGCACCTCTGAGCCCTGGGGTCACCTGTGGCTAATCTTTCTGGTTTTACAACTGGAGCACAGTGTCTGGGGGCTGGGGCTGGTGTCCGAGCAGATGCACACCCGGGCTCCCGCTGCTGCAGTCACAACACACGGGCTGTCACGTGGCGGGGGGGCTTGTCCCCCAGTGACTCTACCACCCGCCCTTGGGGCTGTGAGCACCACTCACTCAGCAGCGGAGACAAAGCAGTCGAGCTGTCCGTCCTTCTCGTCCAGCACCTCCCGGGTCCGAGCCTCGCCCGTGGACTGCAACCCGATGACCACACACTTGGGGGGGTGGGGGTGGAGGAGCAGGGTGAGCCGGACTCTGGGACCCCCACCAGCCGTCCCTGGAGCATGGCCCCAGAGGGGCCCACAGAGAAGCCCCAGGCTCCCAAGCCCAGCCCCCAGTAGTCAGAAACCCAGAGCCGGCCTGTTTCTCTCCACCGCTTCCATCCTGCTAGGAGCCAGAGCCCCAGCACACCAAGATCTGCTCTAGGAAACCCCATACGGCAGCGCACAGCTGCCCTCAGCCCCTGGGACCCGCTCCCTTGTTCTCTGCCCTGGCTCCTGCCCGGTTCTTCCCAGGGAATCACCAGGCCGGCCTGGACACAGAGAACCACAGGCAAGGCCACGCACGGCACCTGCTTCAGGGGGGCGGGGTTGTGCAGGGCCACAACCTTCCGGGCCTTGACATTGCTGGTGCCACAGCCCGTGCTCACAGGCTCAGCCAGCCGCGTGAGGGCACAGGGGTCGAGGCGGTCACCAAGCTCTTGAGAAGACCAGGGCAGAGTGCCTGGGCAGCCCCACAGGGCCAGCGCTGCGGTTCCTGGCTCACCTTGTCCCGGGCCAGCTCCTCCCGGGCCAGCCCCACCAGCCGGGACACCTTGGCAGCGACACACAGATACTTGAAGAAGCGCTGATGGGCCGACCAGAACTGACCCCACAGGGATTTGCGAGACTCCAGGCCGATCCAGTCGGCCGCCTGCTGGAACACGCCCAGGGCCTCGGCCCACTGCAATGACACAGCTGGCTGAGCCCGCCGCTGCCTGCCAGCTGCCCGGCCCCCGCCCCCAGCCCCCACCTTGGGCCACCCGGCCCTCACTGGCGGGCATTCGTGGCCAGGGATACAGGCATGGGTGGCTGAGTGACACAGAGGCAGTGTCACCGCAACGGGAAGAAACGTTAATGGACCGAAACGTGTGGGGCTGGTGAGGCCACAGGGAAGGTGACCCACTCAGGCAGCACAAGGCCTGGACGGTCTTTCAGAAAGGGCTGGGGACATCTGCGGTGACCGCCGCCTGCCAGCAGCCCCGGGGCCTGGATACTGCAGAGCAGGAAGGCTCACCCAGGGCACTGCTGCCCCCGTGACCCGAGCCCGCAGCTGGGGACAACTGTAGCCTTCACAACAGGGGGGCTTCCGACACCGAGGGGGCGGGCCCAGTGCCGAGAATGACCGCCGGGGCACAGGGAGACGGCTCTCCTTTGGTTTGAACTATGTTGTAAGTGTAACTCTCGGGGCTGAGGCTCAGGGCTGTAGGGAACTGCCGGCGAGAACGCGGGAGCCCAGCCCCACGCCAGAACAGCAACGGCAGTGAGGCCCGGCCGCGGGCAGAGGCGTGGACGCCGGAGACAGCCTCTGGCTCCAGGAACAACGAGCTCCTACCGCGGGGGGAAGGCCCGCTGGGGGCCTGGTTACCGGCCCCCATCAGTCTGGCCACAGAGGAGCCCCCCACACGAGCACAACGCTGGTCTCCAGCCAGGGGCCAGATGGGCGGACCAGCTGCCTCCTCCCTTCTGTGACCCGAAAAATGCCTGTGGTGCCTTTGAGGACAGACGCTGACAGCGAGAGGAGCGTTCATTCCGAGGGGAAACGCACAGTCGCGTTCACAGCAGCGTCAGCGACCCCCAGTCGCCCGGCTTACCAGCAGGGCCGCGCGGTTGTAGACGCGCTCAAAGGCCGGGGACAAGGGGATCTCCTCGATGCGGAAGGTGACACCAGAGAAGCTGAGCTGCCGAGCGATGTACATGCCGCTGACCTTCATATCCATGGCCACGATCTCCATGGCGCCCACGCCCCTGCGCACAGGCACAGAGCCACCCGACGGATTACGCTGGGTCCCGCTCAGCCCCAGTGACCCAGGGAGGGGCCGGCAGCAGGAGCCGAGGGTGAGCGAGGGCCACGGCACAGGGAGCGGAGGGAGCACGTGCAGAGGCCCCGCGCTCTGGCCTGCCGGAGCCACGGGGGCCGGGGGGACAGGGACAGCAGGGCGGGGTTCCTTCCCCCAGAGTGACGGGAGGCAGAGACAGGGAAAGAAAGAGATCCCTCGGCTTGCCCGACGCGTGCAGGCCAGGACGCAGAGACGCTCGCCAGACAGCAGGCCTCTGCAGGTCCCTTGGCAGCCCCGGTCTCGGGCAGGGGCGGGCACCCACCTCTTCTCGATGGCATGCAGAAACTCCTCGAAGGTTCGGAAGGGCGTGCCGTCACCCCAGATGCCCAGGCGGCTCATGTAGATCATGTTCCGGGGTTCAGAGGCACCTGGGGCAAGGGAGCCGCCCGTCAGCTCCTCTAACTTAGCCAGGTCAGGGCCTGGGACGCAGCCCCAGAAAGGCCCCAGGAGCAGACGCAGCCCCACGCCCACCTGTGGCGCTGGCATAGACCACCCTGGCCTGCGGCAGCCTGTTCTGCAGGTCCAGGACGGCCTTGCCCATCTTCGTGGAGCCGGCGTTCTTGGCTTTGTGGCACTCATCAAACACGATCTGGGGCAGGCAGGGGTTAAGGACTGTTCTGGAAGGTAGGCAGCCCCACAGGCCCTGGTCTGATGCCCCAGGGGAAGCTCAGAAAGGTGCCTGGAGGCCATCAGGGCGAGGAGGAAACCGCCTGGAGGCCCCTGGAGGCCCCCAGCAACAGAGCCGGCAGGCGCCGGCCTGGTGAGACCATTAAGGAGCGCGCACGAGCGAGCACAGAGCAACAGGGTCTCTGAGTGAGCCGGGCGGGCCTCCCGGCGGCAGCCGTTCCCCCAGGGGAGCCGGGGAGCGGTGGTGCTGGCTCTGCATCATCCCCCAGACTGAGGGCCCCAAGCGAACAGGCCAGAGAAGAGGAGAGGAGTGGGGGGCAGCAGTTTCCAGGCGAGGGTGCAGGTCATGGACGCGATCCTACAGGAAGGGGCGCAGCTACACACGCGTACCTACGGCGTGTCAAGGGCACGAGGGATGTGTGGACACGGGACCGAGAAGCGGGACAGTGGAGCCAAGCGCATGGTCCTCGGGCAGGCGCGATGCGCAGCCACTCTACACGCCGTCACCTGCCCCAGGCCCTGCGAGCGGCCTCAGGTCCCTTCTTCCGGCCCGTGGGCCCTGCTCTAGAGGACAGCAAGGGTCTGGCCACAGTAACCCTACGAACGTGTGCACACAAACCGGAAAGACACAGAGGGCTGGTGTCCCTCTTCTGAGCTGTGACTGGACCAGGAGTGAGAGGGACTCCCCAAGAGTGCTGGGAGGCCTGGGGGCCGGCCACCCGGGTCTGGGAACGGGCCAAGGAAAGTGAGAGGTTCTCAGGGGGCCCACTGGCGGGTCCCTCGGGGCTGTTTACAACAGGGACGCTGGAGACCACCGCCATGTCCCTGAGGCGGGACAGAGCAGCAGGACATGCGGTGATGAGCACACGTGCCCGGGGTCAGGCAGGGAGGAGAAAAGTCACGTGCCAAGGCACCCAAGGAATGACCTCTGGGGACCATGGACAGGAAGGTGCCCCCAGAACCCTTCAGCGAGGGCCAGGCCCTGCCCCAGAGCAGCACCAGCAGCGCCAACACAGCCATGTGCACCAGGCAGCAGGTTCCCCTGCTGCATGAGGCCCAGAGGACTCTCCGTGGTCCCCAATGCAGAAATCCCCAGAAAACCAGGCACCTCATGGGGAGCCTGAGGGGGTCCGCTGGCAGAGTGCTGGTGGCCCCGGAGTGCGGTCAGCTTGCAGTTAACACGCGGCCAGCCCAGGACAGTCCTGCCTGGACCTTCCACAAGCTGCTGCTGCTCGTTCCGGAGGAACAAAACACCCCTGCCCGCTCCAGACAGGAGGAAGCTGCAAACCTCTCCAGTCCCTGCACTTTCTGCCGGGAAGGGCCTGGAGCCCCTACCGATACCGACAGGGAGAGACGGGTCAGCAGAGGCCCCCGCCAAGCCCCAGGAGCTCAGCTGTCCTCTAGCGACCCCAGCCTGGCCTGTCCACCCTCACCGAGCCCCGACGAAAGTAGGGGGTGCCGCGGAAGCAGAGGGGGAGGAGGCGCGCTCTGCCCCATTCCCACAGCCGCGGGCACCTTCCCGGCCTTGGGGCCCGCCCCCACGCTGGCGGTGGGAAGTGCCGCTAGCCGGAGCCGGGAAGCCGGGCCAGACCGCAGCGGACAACAGCGGTCAGTGACCGCGAGCCTCCTGCCGGGAACTCCTCTAGCTTCCGGGGTGAGGTCCCGGGATTCCAGAGCTCCACCCCTCCCTCCGATCCCCCTCCCCCTGCCCCCTTCCGGACCCCACCCTCTCGCTCCCCCCAACCCCAGCCCAACCCTCCTCCGCCCCCCTCTCTCTAGACCCCGCCCCCTCCAGCCCCAAACCCTCGCTGGCTCCACGCTCCCTCCCACCCCGCCCCTCCGTGCCCCGCCCCTCCGTGCCCCGCCCCTCCAGGCGCAGCCCCTCCAGGCGCAGCCCCCTCCAGCGCGCCTAACGCACCGCCCCGCGCCCACAGCAGAGCCAGGATACGACTCCATCGAAGGCCTCCCCGCACCACTCCAGGATCTGGCGGATGCGCGTGCGGTGCTGCCCGCCGGCCTGGCTCTCCCCGATGAGGGCAGAGTAGGTGGCAAAGAGGACGCCCTCTGAGGTAGTGTTGTCCCCGTACTTGATCTGGCGGAGAGGGGCGGGCGTGGGGGCGCTGCCGGGCTAGCGCTCCGGGCCCCCACCCGAGGAGGGGGCCACCCCACCCACCTTGCTCAGCGCGTGCACCGCGATGCCCGGTGCGTCGATGTCCCGCAGGTCCCGCTCCGCGTCATACTTGAGATCATTGGAGACGCTGAACCTAGGAGTGCCGGCTGGTGGGTGCCACGGTGCCCCTCCCTCCTCGCCTGCTCACCTGGGCCTGGGCCTCGGGGGGAGGGGGGGCACACTCACCACAGGGACTTCTTCCTGCCGCGCAGGTAATTCTCCAGGATGATGCCGGCCACCGTGCGCCCCTTCCCCACACCCGCGCCGTCGCCGATGAGGAAGCCGGCCCGCTGCCCGCTGGGGAGCAAGACCTCGTGTTGCTGCGGGCCAAGGAAGGGCGGTCAGGGTCTGGTGGGCTGCCCCTCCCCAGGGCCTCGAGGGTCCCCCCACACACAACGTGGGCTGGCGAGGCGGGAGACCCGAGATCACCTGGCAGGCGTAGGTGATGGCTTCTAGCTGTAGGGCAGACAGGGCCCCGCTGTCGGAAGCAGGCAGGGCAAGGGTATAGGTGATGTCTGGCGGTGGGACACTGGACAGGGTGCTGGTCTCCACCACGCGGTCCGGATGCTGCTTCCCGATCTTGGCTGGAGAGGCGTGGCCAAGGGCACATCAGGGGCGTGGCCAGGGTCTAGGGTGGGCTGCCAGGGTCCAGGGCGGCTGGGAGCTGCTCCCAGAAGGCAGAGGGGTAGACTGGGGTCTGGGGTAGGAGGCCCACCAGTGTTTTGCACAAAAGAATGGGGGAAAGATCCCTGCTCGGGGAGGAAGGTGGGGCTCACTTCTCACGGGCCCTCTACGGTAGCCAAGTGGGGTTTACAGAACTGCCCCCAAGGCCAGCCCACAGCCAAAGCCAGGTTGCAGAGAGTCCCAGGAACCAGCCCGTAGCTCCGGCCACTGGCCCTGCCTCCGGCTGGAGCCCACTGGGGCTGTGCAGGCCTGGCAGGGCCCGGCTGGGGGCTGGCAGTGGGCAGCGCACTCACATTTGGACGGTACGTAGTCGGCGTAGGTCTCTGTGTGGCCCAGCTCCTCCCCCTCATCCTCCTCTGCCTCGTCTTCCTCCTCAGGCTGACTCTGGGACTGAAGGTCAGTGCTAGAGCTGTGGTCCCAGCTGCATGGGCCAGTCCTGCCCGGCACAGCCCTCCCTCCCCCAGGGGGCAGCCAGCCCAGTGAATGGGGCACACACACTCCCCCCACCGTGTGGTGCCTTCCCACCCATACAATGGGGAGACCCTGCTTCCAAACAGATGCCCCCGAGCATCCCAGGCCCTACGAGAGGCAGGCAGCACTGGGGAGGGGGCCCAGCTTACCTGGTAGCTGACAAGAAGTGGGGTGCTGGAAAGGGAGGACACAGGGTCCTCAAGGCCTGTCCATGGCCCAGTGGGCAGGAGCAGCTAGAGCAGAGAGTGGACATGAGCCGGCAGGCGAGATCAGGGAAGGAAGCGCCCCCCATGGGCCCCTAGCCTGGTCTCCAGCGGGTTCTCACACTGTCCTCACGCCCCTCAGCCCATGGCCAGCTGCCTGCCTCCTTTCTGCTGCCTGGCAGCTGGCTCTCGAGCAACAAGCCACAACCCCCATCATGCAGATCAGCAGAGGGAGGACATGTCCCGTGTCCCAGACCACAGTCATGCCGTGGGAAGACTGACCACCGGAGCATGGTCCCAGGCGACCAAGAACCTCGTGGACAAAGGTGGTGCCTGGGGGGAGCCCATCGGCCATGGGCACACGAGGACCAGAGCCCAGAGGGTCCAGGACAGGAGACCCGAACCCTGGAGAACCGTGTCCCACCCGGCCCTCCACCGGCCCGCCCTCAGGGAGCGATCACACTGAGGCTGCTGGGGGTGACCTGTCCTCGGACACACGGGGTGGACGCAGCAGGGTCGCGACCAGATCTGCACAGTTCTAAAACACACCCTCCCTTAAAATAAAAACCATGAAAGTAGTGTGGTCATCGCAAAGCCACAAGCGTGAGAAACAAGTAGAAATGAAAAAGTCCCTTCCAGAGCCCATCCCCTGCCGGACCCCACCATGCCCTGACCCATGACTGTGGACGCCAGCGGCTCCCTCCTGAGCACACACCGAGCTTGACGGTCCTTTCCTGTCTGGGGGGATGACAAGCTGTGGGGTGTGGGATAGCCCACTTGATTCCTAGGACTCCCGCTGTTTTCGAAGGTTAAAGACGCGCCAAAGCTTTTTTGAAAAATAAATGAGACGGAAGGAGAAACCAGGAGCAGGAAACCTAAACTCTATTCCCCGTCCCCCCCCCCTTTTTTTTTAAAGATTTTATTTATTTATTTGACAGAGAGAGATCACAAGTAGGCAGAGAGACAGGCAGAGAGAGGAGGAAGCAGGCTCCCCACTGAGCAGAGAGCCCGATGCGGGACTCGATCCCAGGACTCTGAGATCATGACCCGAGCTGAAGGCAGCGGCTTAACCCACTGAGCCACCCAGGCGCCCCCCCTTTTTTTTAATTAACAAAAACAAACACCCAATTAACCCCCCCAAAAAAGCAAAAAAAAAAAAAAAAACCCGGGCCCGGGTTCCTGGAAGGCTAAGGCCCCAAGCACCGGGTGGCGGCTGTCCTCCTGCTGACCATTTCCAGTGGCCTCTGCCTCACGCTCTGCACCCAGGAGCCAGGGGCTGGTCGGAGGCCCTTCAGCCCAGATGCAGGAAGGCGGCCCGGGCCTCCCGCCACGACTGTAGAGGACAGGGACCGCACAAGGCCGCCCTGGGCTCTTCCTGCCCTTCTGCCAGCCCCACACTGGGCTCCAGGTCACGCTGACCCATCCACTGTCCCCTGGCTCAGAGGGGCCGGGAGGCGCCGAGGGAGCACCAGACGGCTGGGCAGGCATCGTGTCCACTAGTGTGGACCACCAGGCAGGGCTCGGGACAGAAGACGCTGCTCCCCCTTGGAGGCACGACCCCTCACCCACATCCCCAGTGCTCCCTGTCAGACCCTTGAGCCCGGTTCCGGCTCCGAAGAGCTAGGGGCTTCTCTTCCAGCAGCGAACCCCGGAGGGGAGCCGGACGGGGGCCCACCTCCTCCCTGATGTGCCTCTGCCCAGTCCGGGAATGAGCTGGAGTCTGGGCCTGGCACACTGGGGACCCCTCCCATCTGGCCGGATGTCACCCGCGCTCCCCCATCAGAGTCTTGCACGAGCTCCACAGGCGCCAGCGCAGCCCTCTGGCTCCTGGGTCCCCACCTTCTCAAAGCCAGGAACACCCGCCCCCCCACAATGCCTCCGGACAGCGCCTAGGACCCCCAGAGGGAGAAGCGGTGCTGGAAGCTGGCTCTGGCTGGTCTCCCGGTGAACCCCGTATGCCCAGCAGAGAGAGGCGTCGAGACGGAGCCACCGGAGCCAGTGAGGGCGATGGCTGGCTGTGACAGGACCCTTCGCAGAAGGAGGGGTAAGGAGCCCAGTGCAGGAGCTCCCCTCCCCCATGCCGCACCCCTGCATTCTCGGACATGCGGAAACCGCCAGGACCCCTGACCAGCGACCTTCCTGGTGTCTCTGAGCAACCGGGAGCTGCCCCCAGCCTTGGATGGGGCCCCGGGCCAGCGGCCTGCGCGGAGGCCTCTCGGGCTGAGCTCACCTTCTCGTGAGCGGCGGGGCCGGTGCTCACGTCCCAGATGGTGGGCACCTGGCTGAGGCTGTCGGCCGGCAGGAAGTCCGGTGTGTCCGCGATGTCTGAGAGGGAGTCCACGGACGAAGAGAAGATGGAGGCGTTGGAAAGGTCGTCGAGGTACGCGGAATCCTGGAAGACAGGCAGGACGAGAGGCAGCCGGCGCGTCGGGGGGGCCCAGGCGGGATGGACACACCCCTGCCGTGAGCTGGAGAGGCGCCTCCACACGCGACCCCAGGGACGGACCCCGAGCCCACGACGCACAGGGAGGGACCAGACACAGGAGGCCACACGGGGTGTGAGTGCGCGCGTGTGACACGGCCAGACCAGGCTCCTCCACGGACGGGAACGGGGGCTCGCGGGGGCCGGGGAGGGGTGGGGAGTGACAACAGATGGGGACGGGGCCGCCTTCGGGGAGATGCAACATTCTGGAATTAGGTGACACTGGGAGCATGTCACACCGGCACACGGATTTCAGGACACAGAAAGCCCCACACCTTCGAGGGGGAGTTTGAACAGGCTACGCGCTGTTCAGAAACCTAAGTGTGAAAGATATGAAAGACAATGCCAGGTTGTTCCCATGCTGCCCCTCCCCACCCCCAGGTCACAGACGCTGAGCGCCTGTGTGTACCCTCAGGACACTCGGCGACCAGCCCTGAGGGTTCCTGGACCAGCAGGGAGTGAGCCCCCAGACGGAGACCCCCTAGAGACTGTCCCCCTCAGTGGTGGTGTCCGTGCCACCGACCACCAGGAGAGGGCAGTAGGGGCCCGTGTTATAGACAGGGACCCCTGGGGGCCTGAAGCTGGGGACGGGGGAGCCCCTTCCGATTCCCTGAGCCCCTGCAGGCCTAGATCCGGGGTCAGCCAACTCCTCATGGGGAAGGAGCCTCCACAGGCCCTCCCAGGCCAACCTCCACGTTAGAGGCTGGTCATGCTGACTCAGGTCAGTCGGTGCAGGCGCTTCATGGGGAGGGAGGCAGGGCTACAGGAGAGCAGTAGAGAGTTGCCCTCCAGGAGTCCCCAGGCACAGGCACAGGCACCCCTTATTATGTCTTAGCCCATCAGGGCCCTTGGAGGGCCAGGCCAGCCAGGCTGATGAGCCGGCACACTAGCCCCTGGGGCATGGTAAGGAAGATAGGCAGAGCTGGCTGGGGGGTCTCGGACTCTGCAGAGGAAGGAAATACGTGGGCCTAGAGCCTGTCCTGCTGCACCGGGCTCAGGCCCCGTGAACACAGGTGGACCTGGCTTCTGGGGGTGGAGGGCAGCGACCTCGCAGCCCCCAGGTCCCTGAGAACAGGTGCCGGGCTGTGGCCAGTGCCGGGGCCTGCCACACTCCACCTGCGAGGGCTTCCCTCCCATTCGTCTGCGTCGGAATCGGATCCCTGTTCCTCGGTGGTGGTGACGGTGGTGGGGGCCTCCAGGTCATACCACCCAGCTTCCTAAGGGTCTGCCGGGACACCAGAGCACACACAGCCCCGAGGACCAAGCAGGCTGGGGCCTGTTGTGCGGGGCCCCTCGGGAAGGGGTGGACAGGCATGGGGCCAGGCCTCCCTGACGGTGGCCGGATGCAGGGCTGTGGTTTGCGGGAGTCTATCTCCTGAATGGAGCCGGTCCCACAGCCAGGCCAGGACTCAGGGTCTGTACAGGAAAGATCACCCATGGCCAAGTCAGCTGGTGTGAGGCTGGGCACCTTGACAGGTACCCAGGTGGCCGACGACATACAGGAAACCAGAGGGACCACCGCTCACTCCCGTCGCCCAGGCTGCACCCAGCCTGGGCCCAGGGGAGGCAGACCATGGCAGGACTCGACAGCCTAGACGAGCCCGGGCGAGGAGACAAGACAGTGGCTGGCAGGACCAGCCCAGGCAGGCAGTGGCCTGGGAAGGTGTATAAAAGTCCACAGCATGGGGACAGAGGCAGGAGAGCCACACCAACCCCCGAGTGGGAAAGGCACACCTCGACACTGCTTGGGATGCCCGGCGGCGGCACAGGTCAGAGCAGCCGCCCATGGGGCCAGAGGGCGGGGGGGGGTGGTGCTGAGTGGGCAATGGGAGGTCTGGCCCTGCTGACCGTGAGGCCTGCTCTCTGCCCACCAGGACCTCCCGGGGACTCTGCCACCTTCCAGGGCAGCTGGGCTCCGAGGGGGGAAGGCTGGGCCATGGAAGCTGGGTGCTTGGTCCTCGGAGGCCGCATGGAGCACGGACCCCTGCGGGCTGCCAGGGGAGGTCTGGGTACCGGCGGCCGTCTGTCTTTGCTAAAATCCTTCTGGAATCACATCTTCCTTCCCACAGATCACCCGCAAGCCTGGTCACAGTGACAAGTGCCCCTGAGGCCATCAGGCTGGCAGCCCCAGGAGGCCCCGAGGGGTGGACCTGCTTCCTGAAGGTGAAGCAGTCACAGCAGGAGTGCACGCAGGTGGGGAGGGGCCCTGACCGGGGCCGAAGAAGAGGAATGGCACCTGGCAGAAGGTGGGTGCTTGTGGGCCCCCCTGCGTGGGCGGCGCAGAGAGACCCCTTCTCACGAGGATGGTGTGGACCCGACCAGCACAGCAGGCCAGGAGACAGGGCCAGCGTCCGCAGGCAGGAGCCGTGTGAGCAGCAGGGACCCCTGATGGGACGAACGCAGCCTGGGGACGTCCTACAGGACCCCCGGCCAGCCCTCCTGCGACCTCCCAGAGCACCACACGAGGAACAGTGGACTCAGGGTCCCGGCCCGGAGGGTCCAAAGCTGAGGGACAACGGAAATCCCGTGGGGTCGGGACGGGGTCCGGGGACAGAGCGAGGATCTCAGCTGAAGGAGGGGCCAGGCCCGCCCGTCGCTGCGCGGCCGTGCAGCGTGAGCGGAGGGCCCGCGCGCGGGGCCCCGGGAGCTCTGTCCTGTGCGGGAACTTCCTGCTCCGGAAGAAGGGCTCCTAGCAAAGTGGGAGGGCTCTGCCCACTTCGGGGCACCGCTCCGCTCAATTCTTGGGTCCAAGGCAGGCAGGGCTTCACGTGGGGCACCGGGGTCCCTCCTGGCCGGACTCCCTGCCCAGCAAGGGTGGCAGGATGAGGCGAGGGCTGACCCCTCCCAGGTGGGCAGCTCACCAGCCCCTGGGTCGGGACCAGATGCCCAGCGGCCACCAGCGGATCCCCAAGATGACCAAAACCCAAACTCACCCTCCATGGACCCCCAGCAAAGTACCTCCTGAGACGCCAGGCCTCCACCCTACTCCGTCAGCAACAGCCCCCAGTGGGGAGGGAATGGGGGGTCACCCTGACTGTTCTGGGGGACCAGGGAGGTCACAGGGTCACCTCCCATGGTTACTGTCTCTCAGCAATTTGGGGCTCCCTGGACTAGATGAAGACTTGCCAAACAG
This sequence comes from Mustela nivalis, assembly GCF_964662115.1. Lineage (NCBI taxonomy): Eukaryota > Metazoa > Chordata > Mammalia > Carnivora > Mustelidae > Mustela > Mustela nivalis. The sequence goes on along the minus strand of NC_139020.1, from coordinate 214,939,364 downwards.
TGTCCCTGACAGAATGGGGGCACAGGACAGGATGGCCCCACCCCAGACCTCACCCGGGGCTTCCCTCGGGGAGCTGCAGCTGCTCAGCGCCACCCGGACCCCAGAAACGCCCTTGTGGAGACAGGGTCTGTCCCGCTAGCCCTGGGTTAGTGGCTGGAACCCGTCTGGGACCCGTGGGGATCCTGAGGAGGCACGGAGGGAGTGCGTGCACTCGGCCAGCTCCAGCCCAGGACACCCCGAGATAGTCAGGGTCGGGCCGGCCGCCATGGGGCGCTCTCCGGGGTCCCGGCTGCCCGGGCTCCGGCGGCAGCAGTGGGGGGGGGGGGGGGCGGACCTGCCGGCGGGTGGGAGCGAGCGAGCCGCGCGCAGTTACCTTGTTGAGGGCCGCGAAGTGCAGCCAGAAGCGCAGCTGGGACATGGCGAGGGGGCGACGGCCGCGGACGGCGCCCCGGACGGCGGCAGGCGGCTCCCGCAGGACCGCGGCGGCGCTGGGCCGCTCTCGGCCCGGCCGCATTTGCATGTTGGGTTAGTCACCGCCAGCGCCCACTTCCCCTAAGGCGGCTGACTTTCAGGAAATGATGGCTGCCTGGGAAGTCAGGGCGATTACGGGCAGAGCGAGAATTCCTGCACTGGGCGTAATCTGGCCACAGAGCTCTCCACGCTGCTCCCCAGCCGCGCGCACCCCGCCAGCCGGCGCGCCCTCCGGCAGCCGCCCGCCCTCCCCAGGCCCGTGCCTCGGTTTCCCCAGCCCGCGGGTACTCCGGGTGCAGACTGCCCTGGCCGGCGGGCAGGGACCTGCTCCTGCTCCTGGGGTGCCCATGGCAGGGAGGGGCACAAGTCCTCACGCCACAGGGACAAAAGGCAGGCCCAGCCCGCCCCTGTACGCCCCCCCCACAGCTTTCCCCAGCCACCCTGGAGCCTGTCTCCAGGCCTCACCGGGCACCCCTGAGGCCTCTAGTCATGCTACGGACCCAGCTGGGGGGCCTCCCCACAGGAACCGGGGCCCCTCCTCTGCTCCTTCTCTTGGAACTTTGCCAAGGGTACGGCTCTCTCCCCACCCCCCTTCCTTCCCCTCCCTGCCTGGCTCCGCACCCTCAGCCCCACACAGGTCGCGGGGCACAGGCCGGGCTGGCGGGCAGCGCCCCGTGGGTCAGAGACTTTGCGCGAGCACCTCACAGTGCCCTGTCCCATGGGACACAGCAGCCGCATGGCTAGGCCGGGCTCCCTGCACGTGCTTTCGGGTGAGGAGCACCTGTGGGGCTGCGGCTGGGGGGTGGGACCCTGGGCTGTGGGCCTTGTCGGGGACTGTAAGGGATCGCGGGCTCCAGTCCCACAGAGCCATTCCTGTCCGGTCTGCACCACAGAGCCCGCAACCCCCGCCCCGTCCCGGCCCCAGCACGGCTGTAGAAGGGAAAGTCCCAGCAGCAGGACGCCGGCAGGACGCCCACCCCGTCGGGAGCAGGGAAATGCGAACCAGAGCCGGGGAGACGCCACGTCACGGCCCCCTGGACAGCCCGACCCCGACATGCAGTGACAAGTGCCGGCCAGGACGGGCGGACGTCGCTGGCGGGGAAGTGACACAGGACCGTCTCCTCGGAAACAGTCCCGCAGCTGCTCGGACAGTTGCACACAGACTCACGCGACGACCCTGTGAGTCCACGGCTGCGTATGTGGCCGAGACACACGGAAACACACGTCCCACCAAACCCTAAGTGCACGTCCACAGCGACACGACTCACGGCAGCCAAAAGGTGGTGACGAGCACAGTGTCCCCGCACAGGTGGATGTAGCCCACCCACATGCGGGAGCGTGCCCGGCCCCAGCAGGAGCGAGGCCCCCACGCCCCGCCCTGGGGACAGACCCCGAGCCCACAACACAGGGAGGGAACCAGACACAGGAGGCCGCAAGGGGTGTCCACGCATGTGACACGTCCAGACCAGGCTCCTCCACGGGCGGAAAGAGGACTCGTGGGGGCCCAGGGGCTGGGGCAGGGGATGGCAGATGGGAACACGGTTTCCTCGGGGCCGATGGAAAGTTCTGGGACTGGACAGAACTTGTGGTTGCACAGCCCTGTGAATTTACCTTAAAAAGGTGGATTTATTCATTTGACAGAGATCACAAGTAGGCAGACAGAGAGAGAGAGGGGGAAGCAGGCTCCCCGCTGAGCAGAGAGCCTGATGCGGGGCTCGATCCCAGGACCCTGAGACCATGACCTCAGCCGAAGTCAGAGGCTAAACCCACTGAGCCGCCCAGGCGCCCTTATTTTATTTTTTCTAACAGTTTTTAGTCACTCATTTTCTTTTGTGATAGTCTCTACGCCCAACATGGGGCTTGAATTCAAGACCCTGAAATCAAGAATCATACACTTAGGACGCCTGGGTGGCTCAGGTTGTGACCCGGGATCCCCACACGGGCTCCCCGCTCAGCGGGAAGCCTGCTTCTCCCCCTCCCCCTCTCCCTCCCCTCCCCCTCCCCCTCCCCCTCCCCGTGCTCATGTTCCTTCTCTCGCTGTGTCTCTCTCTGTCAAATACACGCTTTCCTGACTGAGCCAGCCAGATGCCCCCAAAGTGCGGATTTCAAGGCACGTGGACCTGGACTGAGGTTCCAAACAATGACTAGAAACCAAACCAGAGAGACGCACGAAGTACGCGGCCGGGTTCTCATGACTAGATCCAACTGCCACGAGGTCTGTCGGGTTTCAGCAGCTTCTGACCTTGGACTATTCGCCCCCCAGATCTCAGTGCAGGCGGCTGGCCGATGGGCAAGGGTGGCCTTGAGGAGACGGGGAAGCCAGCACCCACTGGGCCCCTGGCTGCCCTGTCCCACCCCCACCGGAGGCCACAGTCTGGGGGTCAGATGCGTGCCTGCATGGAGGCATAGGGGCGGAGTGGGGACCTGGGCAGAGGCCCCGGCGGAAGTCAAACACAGTGACTTACACACAGGTCAGGTGTGTGCGCAGGGCCGCCCCCAAGGACAGGACTGCCTCTGTCCCTATCTGGCTGCCTCGCAGCTGGGGGGCTGTCTGGCAGGGCCCCCTCTGACCCCGGGGTGACCCTCTGCCCTGGGCCAGGCGGGATGAAGAGGGGCGGGCCCGGCCCAGCTGCCCCGTTCCCCAAGAACCCCCAGTCTGTGCTGGGGTTCTGCCTCCTTTCCTCCCTGCCTCGCAGGCCCTCACACAAGCCGTGCCCTGCTGGGCTTTAGGCCACCACTTCCGGGGAGGTGGGGGTGCACATGGGGCAGAAGGGTGGGCCGGACCCACTGCAGGTCCTCTCAGGCACACCTCACTGCTGGGATGTTCCTGTCAAGGGTGAGTTACGTCCCCCAAAGACTCACGCTCACGTCCTGTCCCCCGGGACCTGGGAACGGGACCTTATTTGGATACAGGATCTTTGCACGGACAGTCAGTTCAGGTGAGGTCGTACAGGAAGGGGGAGGCTGGGAGGCAGCCCGACCCAGGGCTTTCTGCAGGGGCCACTCTCCAATGACTGGTGTGTCCTCGTGACAGATACACGGGAGGTAGCCTCGTGTAGCCGGGACAGGCTCTGAGTGATGCGGCCGCACGCACGGGGATGCCTGGAGGCCACGGACCTGGGAGAGGCAGGAGGGACCCTCCCCTGGAGCCCAAGAAGGGAGCATGGCCCCGCCACGCCAGGATCTGGGGGGCCTGGCCCCAGCACAGTGAGGGCATGCTCTCTGTAGTTCAAGGTCACTCCGTTTGTGGGGCCTGGTGGGGGCGGCCCTGGCTCACACGGCCCCCAAAGAAACGGCTCTGTTAGCCCACTGCCATGGGGACCATGGACCCTGAGCACTCTGTGCTGTTGTAGTTGGGGCGGGGGGGTGGGCGGGACCCCGACCCAGGGCTTTCTGCAGGGGCCACTCTCCAAGCACCTGGCCACCCTTCACTGCCTCGTCCCCTGGCTCCTGGCTGTCCCGGCTTCTGTGCAGCGACCCTGTGGAGACGCCCATGCTCCTGCTCTCGCTGGTCTGTGCTGCTCGGGCACACCACAGAGGGGCCTGCGGGACAGACCCCGGAGCGGGGGCGGGGTTCTCGGCTGCGGCTCCGCGGGAACCAGGAGGCTTCCTTAGAGAAGCAGCATCCTGCTGGCTCTTGCTGCTACCAGGGGCTGCTGGGGGGTGCTGCGACCTCTGCAGAGCAGACAGTCCGGCCCGCCCCTCCGCGGAGAGCTGCTGAGAGTTTGCAAAGCACTTTCCTGAGTGTGACCTCATCCTGGCTTCCCAGAAGCCCCGGACCGGCGCACAGAAAGTGTCCTTACTGGGGGGGTGCAGGGCCCACCCGAGATGCTGGGAGCGACGCTCAGGGCAGTGCCCACCCCACTCACTGCATGAGGGGCTCGGTGTGGAGACGGCCCCTCCCCCAGAGTCCGGCCAGGATGTTCGGGTCCAGGTGGACCTGGGGGGAGGGGTCAGGGCAGCCCCCGCTTCCAGAAAACACATGGGCCAGGCAGCACGTCCACAACCAGGACCCCAAAGATCCCAGAGTCGGGAGAGCATAGGGCAGGGCCTGGAGGCACGAGGCCTTGGGCAAGGCGGTCCGTGACCCTGAGTCCTTCGGTGCCAGCCGACCTCAATGTGTCCCCAGACACCCCCGATCAGATTCAGCCCACCTGGAACCCAAGTCCCAGGAGCCTGCTCACGGATGTTCACCGCGGCAGGGTTCAGGATCCCACTGCGGGAACCACCCCGACACCCGTCAGCCAGAGAACACACCCAGTGGGTCCCTCACACGCGGACCCGTCCCTCAGCTGCCGGCAGGAGTGAGACGCCCCCGGCGCATGCCCCGGGGACGGACCCCGAGCCCACGACGCTCAGGCAGGGAACCAGACACACGAGGCCACACAGGGCGTGAGTCCACGCGTGTGACACGTCCAGACCAGGCTCCTCCACGGACGGGAAGGGGGCTTGTGAGGGCGCGGCCCGGGGAGCAGGGAGGAGTGGGGAATGCTGGTGGATGTGGGGTTTCCTTTTGGGGCAATGGCACATTCTGGCATTATACAGAGGGGACAGTTACACGACCCTCCAAATTTGCTAATAGTCACTGAATTGTATGATTTGCAAATCACAGCTTAAATCAAAAGCAAGGAATAAAAAGCCATGCACTCACAGCTGGGGGTGGGAGAGCCCAAGGGGGTCCCCTCAACTAGTGGGGGCACCAGTGAGAGCCGGAGGACCTGGGCGGCTCCATGCCAGCCACGGTCAGAAGAGGCCTTCCTTGGGGAAGCGGGTGGTGTGCAGGCTTACGCGGGGTCTTCAGGGGCTGAGTCTGGGTCACCCCAGACGGCTCCGAGCGGGGACACACAGACAGGCACCCCCAGCAGCCCACGCAGCAGCACTGAAGCAGCCCCTGATGGTGGCCCGTCGTGTCACAGCCAGGTGGCCGAGTGCGGAGGGCCAGCTCTCCCCACAGAAGTCCTCCAGGCGACAAACAGTGAAGGAACAGGGACCGCGGTGTCTGCTAGTCAGTGACGGTCACCGCAGGCCACATCCAGCCACGCATGAGGAAACCCATCCCGCCCCCACCACGACAGACCAGGGTCCCCAGCAGCCTCGACGCACGCGCCCTGGGGGAGAGAGGAACGCAGCAGCAACCTGACCATGGCGGGGGACAGCAGAGGGCCCCAGCGCTACTGCCCCGACCAGGGCTCAAGGTCAGCGCCACGCACAGGAAGACACGTGGAAGGGCAGGCACACAGGAGACACTCGAGACTGCAGGACCCGCCTGCAGGACCCCTGCCGAGAACACAGCACCCTGGGAAGCGCACAGGCCCCAGGCCAGCCTGCACAGCGGGGCCCAGCTCCCTGCGGGGGCCTCTGCGCTCCAGGCCGGGCGCTCTGGTCTGCTGGCTGCGTCGGGGGACGGACCGCATTGCCACCCGACGAGACCGCGCCGGAGACCGGGGCCGCGCGGGAGACGGCGGAGAGCCGGCACCGTTTCCCACCCGCCCTAGGCACCTGAAGTGCCGTGAAGCTCATTTCGTCACAAAACCCTCACACGTACAAGAAAAGAGTATCAGCCCTGAAATTTTTAGGTAACCCCTGGGTACATGTGCCCTTCATCCTGGAACTGGCCCCTGGGTTCTGGGCCACTGCAGAGGGTCCAGCTGCGACCACGCAGGGGAACAGAGTGGTCTCTGAGTGAGGACTAGCTTTGACTTTCTGCACGCCTGAGAGCGGGTCCCACGGGCTGCAGGCCCCACCTGGAAGCGAGGAACTCCAGGGCACCCGGCAGCTCAGTCAGCAGAGCATGTGAGTCTTGGTCTCAGGATTGTAAGTTCAAACTCCACTTTGGGTGTAGAGTTTACTTAAAAATAAAACTAAAATTAAAACAAAAAACAAACAAACAAAAAGCCAGAGAACCCACAGAGAGGCACAGACAACCCGCTGCCAATGTCCCGGGTCTGGGTTGGATCCTGCGTGGAACCGAGGGAGGGACCCAGGTCCCCCAGTGCTCAGCGTGTCAGCCCTTGTCACAACACAAGGAACAAAGTCCCTCAGACAGTGAAGCTGGAGCCAAGACTAGGCGCAGGCCTGGGAACCCAGTCCGGATGCCCTCCCTGAAGAGAGGGGAGGGATGCTGGTCCCGGGAACTGCTCCACGCCCCAAAGGAGACTGGAGAGAAGGCTTTTCTTGCAGGCACAAAGAGTCACACAGCTCATCTCCTTTCTCTTTTTGCTTTGGCTGCCAGGAAACTCAGGGCTCGGGTTTAGCGAGCAGGAGGGATATCAAGGCCTGCAGGTTTATGTTCACTCCTGGCTGCGGCGCAGCTCCAACTCCTTCCGATTAATAGCACAGTGAAGAACGTCAGAACGTGCCGTGGCCACACGTGGGCTTCACAGGGTGCGTCAGCCTCCTCTCGCTACCATAATAAGCTACCACAAATATTACAGCTGAAGACAGCACACCTTTATTACCTTGTGGTCCTGGAAATCACAAGTCCAAAACCGAAAGCTATGTTCCCCCCCGGGGCCCAGGGAGACCCGGCTCCTGCCCTTGCCTGGCCCGCGGCCCCCCATCCTCCCCGCTGGCAGCGCCAGGTCTGCCCGTCTCCGGGACCCCCGCCCTCTGCCTCCCTCTCGTGAGGACCTGGTGAGGACGCCGGGCACCCCGGGAACCCAGGGTCACCCCCAGCTCGCGGCCCTGACGAGGTCCCCTCTGCCGCGGGAGGGGACACATCACAGGTCCCGGGACCAGGAAGGGGACGTCTCCGAGGCTATCACTTTGCTGGTCGTCATGGTGATGGCATTCGGTCAGTCAGGAGCACAGGGTGTCCGCGGCAGGCCCACTGGCTGAGCCTCAGCAGGGTCTGGGCCCCCTTTCTAGCGTGGCCCGCAGGCCTGGGGGTCACCAGGGAGTGGAGAAGGCTAACGGGGCCTCAGGACCCTTCACCCCAACTGGGCTCTGGTCCCACATCCGTCTAATTCCACACTTAGTACCTGGGGGAGATTCTGTTCGAAGAAGGTTCTGCTGCTTTAGAAGAAAGATCGGGTCCGAGCAGCCCCCGGCAGGGTGGGCCGCTGCCGAGCTCAGCAGGCGCTCGGTACCTATCTGGGAGCTGGGTGCGGCCGAGCTGCACCGCAGAGCAGCGACCCCCACACGCAGTGAGACAGGAGTGCGGCGGCCCCAAGGGTGGGTCCGAGGAAGCGCACTGGCTCTGGGCAGAGCCGAGAGAAGCGGTATGAACTGAGCGATGAAAGCGAGCCGGGCGGGCGGCCCCAGCCGCGGCTTCCCCTCCCAGGAGCCTCAGCTCCCCGGCCTGGAGAGCAAGGGGTGCCCTGGCCAGGAGCCGGCATCGTGAGACGCTGGGGCTGGCTGAGGAGCTGTCCTGGACCCGAGCAGAAGAACTCGATCGGCGCTCAGAGCACGCGCGGCGGCTCAGGGAGGGGGTCAGGCCGTGGACCGCCGGCCGCACCCGTTGTGGGGGACACAGGTGCTTCGCAGGCGGGGCGACGGCAGCCGCCACACCAGAGCGGCCAGCGCGTCCTTGCGCGTCAGCAGCCAGCGGGAGAATCCACGTACGCCTGCAAAGGCTGCTGGGACGCCACCACGGGGACCCCTCATCCCTCCCCCGCTGCCCCCTCCCCCTGGGAGAGCTGGGACCCAGATGAGGCCTGCGAGCCCCCGAGGGCCGGCTGAGCCCACTGTGCTCGCGTGTCCTCCGGGCCCAGCCAAGCCCCTTCCCGGGGGGCCACACGGGGTCCAAGCTGGAGAGGGAGGGAGGGCTTGAGCCACACACGCACATGCTCCCGCGGTCCTGCCGGGTGAAGGCCTCCCGGGCTGCACCCCGCAGCCGCCCCTCGTGGCTCCTGGCAGCCATGCCTGTGGCTGACGACCCACTGGGCTCAGGGCCTCCCTGCTCCATGATCAGCTCATCCCCGACTTCAACTCAGTAACACGTGCAAAGACCCTGTTTTCCAAGGAAGCTCCCATTCCGGACTTGGCTCCAGGCCCTGCAGGGCGCTCCAGGGACACTGGGCAGCTCCCCGCGGAGGGAGCCGGTCGGAACCTACCTGCCTGGGTCCAGGGGAATACAGCTGGCGGGTCTGAGCCGTATCCTCCCAGACTGCTCCCCAGGGGCCACACAAGCCCCCACTGTACAAGGAAAGCTGAGGCCCTGGGGACCCGAGCCCCCGGGGACGGACAGTTCCCAAGCTGCGTGCCGGAGTACCCCAGCTGTGGCAAAACCAAGTCCCGCACGGTTCTGAGGGCCACTCAATGCCGCCCCAGGCCGCCCCCGTCCCAGCCACAGATCCTGCCTGGGCTCCTTCCCACAAATGCTCTCTGGAGGCGCCTGGCTTCCGGGGCCTGCCACAGGAGGCAAGCCGTCAGACACGGCCGCGAGGGCGCATCGGAGACCCCCCAAAATGAAACCGCACGTGTCCCTTCCTCCAGTGCGGGTGGGCTACACTCTTCAAATGGCCACCATTCGGGTCACGAGCACCCAGTCTGGTCTTCGCACCCAATGGAGCATCGCTCTGACCGGGGGTACAGGGCATGAGGTGCCACGGCCCCCGGATGGGGCAAGCATGGGGGCCTGCACCCAGGAGAAGGAGGTGCTATGCTTGGAAAAGCAGACCCAGCGCCCCCCAGACGCCGCCTCACAGCCACGCCTGGGGCGCCAGCACCAAGCGGACAGGGGTACGCCTCCGGCCCGGCTCTTTCACTGCAGGGAAGCCGCCGGGGCGACCTGGGAGCCCTCGGCCATGGGGGGCAGCAGCTCTTCCTGAGTACAGACCACAGGCACTTGAGCTGGGCCAAGCCCGCCCATGCACCCTCACGGAATGGCTGGGGGACTGCGGCTCCAGGTCCCTACCTGAGGAAAGTCGCCCGTCTTTGGCAGGAAGCTGGGGGTGGTGGTGGGAGGTCCGTAGCTGGTGTCCACGCAGGGCTGGCCGGCAAGGAAGGAGGTGGAGCTCATGAACTGGCTGCAGGGAGATGGGGACAGAGGGTGGCCGTTAGGACAGGAGCAGGAGCCACCGGCCCGAGGACCAGCTCCAGCATCAGGCGTCATGGGCCGCCCCCATCCCAGCCACAGATCCTGCCTGGGCTCCTTCCCACAAATGCTCTCTGGAGGCGCCTGGCTTCTGGGGCCTGGAGGCTCCTTGGAGAGGCCCACATGTCCGTGTCCCAGGACACAGTGCCCTGCAGTTGCCAGGCACGGCCGGGCTCCTCCACAAGCCATTCCTGAGCCAGGCACTTGGCCTGCTCCCAGCCAACCCCCCGCAGGCTCCTACTTACTCTTCAAAACCCCACTCGCTGTGCCCTCCCAGCTCCTTCGCCCCCAGAGTTCTCACCCCCAGCCCGGAGGGTACCCACAGAGCCCTCTGCCCTTTTCCCTGGTGGGCTCTAAGACCGGCCATAGCCAGTCAGTCGCAGCTGCCTCCACGTGGCCAGGGCCTAGCCCACAAACCCCTGAGCGGGATGCTGAAGCCCTCCACGGGCCATGAGCTCTATTTTATTCTGGCAGGGCCCGCAGAACCATGAAGGCTCTGGAGGGCTCCATGGCTGCAGGGCATGGCGCGGCAGGGCAAGCTAGGAGCCGGAGGCCAGAGGGACTTACGGGCTCTCGCTGGAGAAGGCTGGGTGCGGCGCGGGCGAGAAGGCGGCCCACCACGGGCAGTGCAGCACGGCGCTCTGAAACAGAGCAGGAGTGTCAGGGGCGCCCACCGGGGGCCCGGTCAGCAAGGAGGGAGCACGCTGCCACCACGGCCTGGGTAGAAACTGCACCCTGTGGTCCCCCAGCCGGGTGGCCAGCGAGCGACCACAGCTCCGTGCGTCGGTCTGCCCATCCGTCCGGGAGAGCCCCCGGAGGGGACCGCCGTGAAGATGGAGGAACCCATCTGCGCATGTGGAGGGCTCGGGCGGGCCGAGAGCCACGGGCACCCAGCCATGGGCGGGGCGGGACGGGGGAGGGGGGCGCGACCCACCTCTAGACTGGGAGCACCCCCTCATCTCCGGAGGGCCTAGAGGGCCCAGACTGCTGGCCCACCCAAGGGTCTGACCTGGGAAGCTGCATCCAACACAGGTGTGCTGGAGGGCCGGGGACCCTGTCTGGAGGCCCCCTGCTTCCAGAAAGTAGAGGGTGGGACTGGGGCACCTTCTGGTCCAGGCCCAAGGGACATCCGTGTGGCAACAAGGGCTTCTCCGAGGGGCTCCGGGGGGCTCCCCCTCCCAGGGGGGAGAGCCTGTCCTTCTCAGAGCTCCCGCAGGCCAAGCCGGCTTGGAAGGGGTTCTGGGGAGCCCGCTTTGAGAAACAGTCATGGTGGGCTGGAAGGATGACCCTGAGGTCAGTGGGGGCTTGGCGGCCCTGCACCGGGCTCTGATAGGACCAGCTTGGGGGCGTGGACAGTGGACGCTCACGCCGCCCGCACGACAGGCTTGTCCCACCCTGACGCACAGGCCTGTCGAGCAGGGGTCCCTTCCCCAAAGCCACACCGTGGCCTGTGTGGGAGCACGTCCGGGAGGCCCCGGCCACCGCTGGGGAGGGGCCCGCTGGCTGTCGTCAGTGTCCCCACTTGTCCTAGCTGGCCCTGGCAGGTGGAAGACCAGCAGCCTTCCCACGGGGCCCCCAGAGCCAGGCTCCTCCACTGGGCGGCAGGAAGCCATCCCTAGCCGCGGCTTCCTCCCTCTCCGCGGGACTGACTGACAGAGAGCTGGCCCGAGAGCTGGCCCGGAACCAGCCCAGATGGCTGGGTGAGGAGAGGCGCCATTCTCCGGCGCCTGTGTCCCCAGCGGTGCGGGGAGCCGGCCCTGACTTCTGACTTCCCATCACTGCGCACCCCCCCAGCCCCGACCCCTGCAGGGCTGCGCAGGCCCAGAGCAGCAGACGGGGGAAGGGGAGGGGGAGCCGTGCAGGGAAGGGGTCCCGCCCACTCCTCCAGGGTTGGCACGCGCTGCAGAGACACTACCGGAACAGTCTGGAGGAGCAGCCCAGGGCCCTCCCCAGCATGACGGCTGGCGGCACTTCTGGAGAGAAACTACGGAAGCCTCCAGAAGGCCCCCTCCAGGGGAGCAGGGTGAGGTCACCCCAGAGCCCCAGTCTAGTGTCACTTCTCCTCTCCGGCCCCATGCAAGGAGAGGAACCGGGGGGCACCTGGATGGCTCAGTCCCTGGAGTGAACAACTCTTGGTCTCGGGGTTGTGGGTGCGAGCCCCATGTCAGCTATGGAGAGGACTTAAAACTAAAATCTTTTAAAAGAAAGGAGAAACTCCAACGTGAGAGAGGACCTAAGGGTCCCAGGGCCGCGGGCACTCCCAGAACATCTCACGACCTAGCAGAAACCAGGCACCGGGGGCCACTCCGGGCACACAGCAGGCAGACCCAGCTCGGAGGCGGCTTCCAGGCCAGGCAGGCCATTGTGGGGTGTGCCTCACTCCCCCCACCTCTCCTGCTCTGGGAAGCCGGACGGCGTGAAGTCACTGTGCCTCTGTCTACCGGCACCCCCGCCCCCTCTCCCCCAGCACAGGGCTCTGGGAGGCCGCCAGTCCAGGCCGCCCTAGTCCCCCTCCACAAGGTGCCACCACACCGCCTACGCGGGCCAACGCGAGCCTTGCTCGGGACCTGCCCCGCACGGCGGGCCCGTCTCTGCCTCTCCAGAGCAGGCCTCTGGGCGTGACCCATCTAGAGCTGGGCGCCAGCCTCCCGCCCCCACCCCACCCCCAGGCCAGCCAAGGCAAGCTTGCCTGGGGATTTTCCAGGTGGGAACAGAGGCGGGCTTCCGCCGGGGGCATGAACGCCCTCGGGCCTGTAAGCCCAGGTAGGCCGATAACGCTTTTGCCAGGGCAGATAAAATAGGGTGTCTAGCAAAAATGGAATTTCTGATAAACAGCAACAGTTTTTAGGGGCCCCTGGCTGGCTCAGTGGGTTAAGCGGCCGCCTTGGTTCCGGCTCAGGTCACAGTCTCAGAGTCCTGGGGTGGAGCCCCACGTCAGACTCCGCACTCAGCGAGGCACCTGCTGGGGACTCTCTCCCACTCTCCCTGCGCCCCTCCCCCTGCGCTCGCACTCTCTCTCAATAAGGAAGATCTTTAAAAAGCAGAAAAACTCAGGGGCACCCGGGGGGCGGGGCCCAGTTGGCTGAGCGACTGCCTTCAGCTCAGGTCGTGATCCTGGAGTCCCGGGACGGAGCTCAGCGGGGAGTCGGCTTCGCTCTCTGCCCTCCCCTCTCGTCCTCTCTCTATCCCCCATTCTCTCTCAAACAAATAAATACAACCTTTTTTTAAAAAGCAATTTTTAGAGTAAATATTGCACGGGACGTTCACATTAAGATATCCTTTGTCTGCGTGAGACTTAACCTTTGCTACGTGTCCGCGCTCTCAGCTGCTCGATCAGGCCACCCTTAGTGACAGCGACAGTCCGTAGGTCCCTCCTCCAGAGCTTGGCTCGGCCCCGGCAGGATGGGGTCGGGGGGGGGGGGGGGGGGGGAGTAGTGCTGAGCGTCCCAGCCACAGAGACAGGCCGTGCACACATCCAGCGTCAGCACAAGCTGGACCCAGTGTGGCCGGGCGAAGGTGCCCTCCCGGCTGGAGGCCTGCGGGGACAGGCTCCGTAGACACCCTGGGAGGGCCGGCCCAGCCCCACAGAGCACCATGGAGAGCGCTCTGCCGAGTTCCGCCAGTTCTGACAGCTGGAGGGGGCTGAGCCCAAGAGGCACTTCCCTGGCCCTGGGTCCACATGGGAGCCCCAGCAGGTCCCTCCACGCCTGCTTCTGAGCATGGCTGGTCCTGGGCTGTCCAAGGAGCACCGGCACCCTAGCCACCGTCCTGGGCCACCATAAAGGGGCGGTGGCAGCAGCAGGATCCCTGTGGTAGAACCCCATCCTCTGCGGCCCTACCCAGGGCTCCTTCTGACCCAGGAGTTCTGATTCGGAAGGACACCCCCCTCCCAGCCTCATCCACAAGGGGGAAACGCAAGGGCGGTATTTACAGTGGCAGAAAGCTGGGATCTCCCCAAAAGCCAAACAATAAGGAAACAAGCAAATTAGGGGATGCCGGCAAGCAGGAACCCTGTAGCACTATCAGGAATGACGAGCGCATGCCCCAAGACTGCAGAGCCCACAGAACTGGACGAGACCAAGCCCCAGGACACACTTACCCACAGCCCCGGGCCAGGTGGCACACGGGAACAGGAAGGCATTAGGTACAATGGCACGGACGGAGGTTCAGAGGGAGGCAGGGGACATGGAAGGTCAGAGGACGCGTGGACACAGCTCTACCAGGAAGGGGAGAGAGGGGAGGCGCACGGCGGTGTCTGGGACCCTGGCCGGAGGTGCTGGCCACCGGCTGAGGGCGTGGACATGGCGTCTTCAGTGGTCGCGCAGACGGGGAGGTCAGCCGTCCCCAGACTGCTGTGGGTCACGCCAGTGACTGTGTAGGTCAGGCCTGTGATGTTAGGTCACCAGTGGGTGCACCAAGACAGAACTCTGGGTCCACGCCACCCAGCTGCTCTCCAACGTTCCGTTTACGGATCTGGGACGCCCCCTGATGGTTCTGGGCATCTGACCCTGAGCAGTGCCTGACCCCAGCGGCCCACTTCCCGGCTCCTCTGAAATCCAAGCCTGATTCTCGCTCTCTCCTGCTACCTGGCCTCCTCCCAGCCCTAAGCCAGCAGGATGGAGGGGAAGGAACCAGCTGACACTTTCCTGAAGCAGGGCCCCATGGGAGCCCCAGCCAGCCCTGTACCCCCTGCCCTGACAGCTCGAGTCTCCCTGCTGAGAAAGTCCGCTCTTCTACGGCAGAAAGAACCCTTGTTCTGCCCCAGAGAAGGGAGGCTCCAGGCCTGACTTGCTGCAGAATTCTGGACCCTGCATACACCCGGCCATTGAGCAGGCCGGGCTGGAACCTATGTGCCTTTAGCCACAGTCGGCGAAGCCCGGGAGTAGCCGCGGTGTCCTTGTGTGTGCGCGAGCCGGGAGCACCCGGAGTCCCGCCGAGACGGGGCGCAGTCCTCAGCCGGAGAAGAAACGAGCCCTTGAGCCCGGCACAGACTGGAGGGACCTCGGCAGCGCGTCCCTGAGCGAGACCAGCCGGGCCGAGAAGGCTGCATGCTGAGGGGCTCTGAGTCCAGGGTGTTCTGGAAAAGCCAGGGCCCTGGAGGCCGGGGCGCGGGAGGGTGACAGCGCGGAGCCCGGAGGGCCGAAAGGCCCGGGAGCTATTCCGTGCCACGTTGTGATGGTGGCTCGGTGTCCGTGACGTTCGTCCGAACCCACAGGGTGTGCAGCGCCAACCGTGGGCCCTGGCGTCCCCTGCGGCCAGTCGTCCATCACGTCCCCGTGCTGGTCTGTCAGTCGTAACAACTCAGTGTGATCATTAACGCCACGTGTTGACACAGCAGAAAGCGGGGTATGTGGAAACTCTGTGCTCCGCTTTCCTATAAATCTACAACTGCTTAAGACATAAACGCTGGGGGATGCCTGGGTGGCTCAGTCGGTCCGACTCTTGATCTCGGTGCAGGTCGTGATCCCAGAGTCACAGGACCGAGCCCCACGCTCGGCAGGGACTCTGCCTGAGGATCTCTCTTCCTCCCCCTCTGCTCCTCCCCCTTCTCTCTCTCAAATAAACCTTAAAAGACATAAGGTCCATTACATCGAAAATAAAAAACCTCAAAATAATAGGTTGCGGAGGTCGCAGCCCTCGTCCTGCCGGGGAGGACAACAGCCCAGGCCCGAGCGCCTTCCTAAGGGCCAGTCCTGACCTTGGCGAAACCAACCCAGTGGCTCATGTCTGAGAAACTTGGGGGCAGCTGGGCACCCCTAAGGGTCCTCCCTGGGAAGTGGGGGCTGGGACATCCGCTCGAGGCCCAGGCAGGGATGGCCACAGCTGCAGCCCCAGGAACAGCGTGTCCCTCCCCACCCCTGCGCCCAGGCTGACGCTGGGGGCGGGGCAGACTCACCTGGACACCGGGCCCGCACAGCGGCGTCTGCAGGGGGGGCGGGCTGTAGAGGGTGCCGCCCGCCGGAGGGGGCTCACGCTGCGGAAGCTGCCCGTCCATGGCAGGCCCCACCACCAGCATCGGGGGGCTCCGCGACCCAGGCCGCGGGTGCGTCTATCTGGGTTTCTTGCTCCGCGGCGGCGGCATCATGACCTGGGAAGAGACATGGCACATCCCAAGGTCACCCTGGAGGCCCAACAGGTGAGGGCACAGCCCCAGGGATAAGGGAGAGTGGGCTAAGGGGTAGCCAGGTCAGGTGGGCACAGAGCAGGGGGGCTCAGCACAGCCAGCCACGCCTTTGGAGTGGAGGGTGGGCGCAGAGGCTCCCCTGACCGCGCAGTGTTGGGGCGCCCCTCGCCAGGGGCCGTGCCGGGGGGGGGGACCTCTACCCCCAGTGCAGCCTGAGCACACTTGAGCAGCCCCTGGGGCTGGGCGCTAAGCACAGGCTCCAAGTCCTCAGGAGGCCCCAACCACGACCCGACAGCACCGCCTGTGGACACCGGGACCGGACTCTTGACCACAGGGCCTGCCCAGGCAGCAAGTGCCACCCGGAGGGGCTCACGGCCACGTGGAGCAGTGCCCGGGCCAGAACGAAGATGAGCTCTGGGACGGACCTGCAGGATGGCGGCAGCCCTTCCAGAGTGGCTGGGCTGCCCCACCACGCCCCTCCCCCCGCTGTCCACACGACCATCGAGGGCCGCCTGGCCCACCAAATAACAAGTAACTTGGCCCCAAGGGTCTGCTCCTGCCACCCACGAAGAGAGCCCCGGGCCCTGGTGCGCACAACAAGCCTCAGCCCATCCCACGGGCCCAGCTCCGTGACCTGGAGAGTCTGAGGCTGGGAGTCAAAGTCCAACCTAGCCAGCACCTCCAAGCTGAGCGCCAGCCCTGTCCCTCTGCCACCAGACTGGGCTCGCAGGAGCGTCTCTGGGGGAGTCGGGGCCACGCTGAGCCAGGCAGGGGCACAGACACACAGCTTTCCCACCGAGAACGGTCCTGCTCTAGAAGGCAGGCAGAAAATGCCACCCGGGCTGACTACAGAGGCACAGGGCTTCCCACCCGATTTCCATCTGCCCCGTGGCCTGTGCCCTAGGCTCCCCTGGTCCCCACCCACCGCCACTGGGAGCCCAGACCCTAGGCTGGCCCTGGAGCTCCTCAGGCCGGCAGTGGCTGAAGACATTAATCACCGAGGGAGGCAGGAAGGGGAGGCAGCTGCCGCGCCCCGCCAAGCCCTGGATGAAGAAATCCTCGGGACTTCCAGTAATCACTGTCCGCACGCGGGCAGCTTATGCAATCCCTCAGGGGGCGGGGAGGGGCTGCCTTTACCCCGAGCTCCTGGCCAGCAAAGGGGCCCGCAGGCCTGAGCTCCAGCAGAGGGATGCATCTGGGCCCCAAGGGCCTGCCGCTGCCCGGCTCGGCTTTGCAAGCTCACGGGCTCACCCCTGCTGCCAGGACGGCACTTCCCCCAGCCTGGAGGCCCTGGCCTGCCCCGGCCTGCTCCTGTGCCCTCCTGGCTCCTGCAAGCTGGAACCTGGTGGGACACAGCCTTAGAGCCAAGAGTGGAAAGTCCTGGGGTCTTCCTGGATGAGCACACAGTTAGCAGTGATTCAGGGTCTTGGCCGTTCCTTTTAAAGATTCTGGGGTCGTGCAGACGGGGTCAAAACCCCGCTCAGCCTCCTCACAATGGATTATTCTCTGACAGCGCAGGGGCACCTCGGCTCCTCTGAGCCCCAGTTTTGCTCATCAGGAGAAATGGGTTGTGTGGAAGTCCGTGGACAAGGCTGGACGGGCACTCAGCAGAGCGCAAGGCCGCGGCGACCCAGTGACCACTCCCTTCCCTGCGGCCCCAGAAATCTCCTGGATTTGGGGGACACCCCTTGAGAGGGCTCTGCTCCCAGCACCTGGGACAGGGGCAGGCAGGAATGACCTGTATCCAACAGAGAGAGCGCACGCAGCTTGCCACAGGTGCTGGCCGGCTGGCCCTCGTCGCCGGGGCTCGGGGGCCGCCCCTTCGGTAGCAGGTGCTCGTGCACGCCGCCGCCAGACCTCCCGGTGAGCCCTGTCCACGCCCCGCCTGCCACAGCTTCCCTCTCTCGGCAGCCACGTCCCGGAATGAAGCTGAACCCCTTCCCACAAGCAGGTTGCTCCCAGGCTCTGCGGCTCCAGAGCCCTGGGCTACTCCGTTAGGAAGCACCACCCGAGGCCAGGGAGCGTGGGGTTACAACAAGCAGCTTCCCCGGAACCCTAGGAGAGGTGAGAACACTTGTCCGCACAAAACCTGTCCACCTGTGTCCACAGCGGCAGGAGTCACACCAGTCACAGAACACCCAGGTCCACGAAAGGGAGAGACGACACATACAACGTGGCCGCTCTGCCCACGGGCGCCTGCTCGGCCCCAGCAGCAGCAAGGCGCCTGTGCCCTGCCCAGGGATGGCCCCGAGTCCACGACGCTCAGGGAGGGAACCAGACACAAAAGGGCACGGGGTGTGAGTCCAGGCGTGTGACACGCCCACACCAGGCTCCTCCAGGGACAGGAAGGACCTCATGGGGGCCACCAGCCACGTGATCGCTGATGGGAACACAACTAGCTTTCGGGCTGATGGAATGTTCCGGAATTAGGTAGTGGCGCTGTTGTAGGATACTAGGAATACAGTGAAAGACACTGAATCACGCCTCAGAAGAGCAGATGTTAGATTCCGCTACTCTACCACCACCCCCACACCCACCTAATCCCCCCGAGGCCGCCCTACAGAACCCCCTTCCTGCAATGTCACTTCCCACCACCCCAGAGCCTCCACAGGCTCAGGCTTCCTGCTCCCCCGGACTCCCAAGGTACCCGGCCAGCCCCCCCCTCTGCACACCCTCAGGACCCCACCTGCCCTAGTCCCCTGCTCTCCTGCCTCGGCTGACCTCCCCCACTTCCCACTCCCCAGCGCTGCCCGCAGAACCCTGCCCGGGCCCCCGAGCCCCGTCCCTGGGAGGCGCCAGCTGCTTCAGGACCAGCCCCGGTGGGCACCAGGTGGGCTCTCCAGGCACGGGGGGACAAAACCCAGACAAAGCGGGGCTGGCTCAGAGCTCAGCACCCTAGTGGGCCCGGGGTGTATTTTTAGAACATCCCATGACAGGTGAGGCGTGGGTGCCCACACAGGCCCGCGCTTCACGGTCGTGGTTTACGTTCCCACAATTTCTTTTTGAGACCAGGTTTTCAAATGAGTCACTGTAAAACGAAAAGAGCAGGGACTCGGTGGCCCAGACAAGACAACGGGGCAGTGCAGCGCGGGAAGAGGCCACAGCCTGGGACAGGCTGACCCCGACACGCCCCCAGCCAGCAGGCATCTGCCGGCACCCAGCCCCTCTGCTGACCCCCTCAGCTGTCCCCCCAGCTCTGCTGGCTCAGCCCCCACACATCTGAGCAGGCTGTCCCGACCGCCCGGAGCACAGGCCCACCGCGGCTGACTCCCTCGGCTGCACTCCGCCAGGCCAGGATCAGGTTGCCCCGAAACTGTGTCTCTGGGCAGCTGGGACTTGCTGGCCTCCCCCTGGGTAGGAGATGGCAGCCTTTCTGACCTGCCTCCCACCTGACTCTGAGGGAAGGTCCTGGGATCCCAGGATGGGGCGGGGGTGGGGGGTGGAGAGGCGGACATGCTGAGGCAACCGCGCCCCACGGGGACGGGTGCCGGAGCCCCGCAGCCGCGCAGCCGCGCGCCGAGGAGCACCGGAGCCCTGGGAGCTGGAGAGGCAGGAGGGACCCTCCCCTAGAGCCCCCAGAGGGAGCCCGGCCCTGCCACACCTTGAGCTCAGGTTTATGGGCTCTGGGACCAGAGACAGCAAAGTTCTGTGATTCTAGCGGCCCAGAGTGTGGTCAGTTATTAAGGCTCCCGCCCCCGGGGACACTAGGCCTGGAGGAGGAAGCAAACCCTAGCTGGAGCCGCCCCAACCCTCTGCCCAGAGCCCTGCAAGCCCTGGGGGCTGGGAGCGCTGCCGACCCAGAGCTCCAGGCCAGGCTGGCACCGAGCGCGTGACCTGGGATTTCTACAGAGTTCCTGGGACGCGTCTGGAATGAGAGGCTCTGGGATGCCTAAGCCAGGCAGGGGCCCTGGTCCCCTGTGCACAGCTCAGGCAGGGCAGGAAGGGGGATGAGAAGCATAAGGTGAGCGCACCCAGAGTCCCCATTTCGGAGCACAGCCGTCCAGGGGCTGGGGTTCCAGCTCTGTTGTCAATGCAGAGAAAGGTGACCTGCAGGACCCCAGAGCCCACCCCCACAGACCTGCTGCCCAGGAGCAGTGTCTCAACCGATAGGGCTCCTGCAAAACCTCCCGTGCTCCTGGGCCACAGAGGAAGAGGCGTCCTGGGGACAGGCATGGGGCGGGGGGGAGGCCCCACATTTCCTCCACACCAGACACCTCAGCCCTGGCCTGGCTCGGTCAACGCGTGGCTGAACGCAGACCAGCAAGCGGACTGGGAGCAGAGGCGGCCCTGGCAGGAGGACCGCCACACAGCCTGTCCCTCGAGCCTGACCCCCAAGAGCAGAAGCGGCAGAGCTCGACCGTGTGTGGGGGACGCACGTGGGACACTGCACGCCACCCCGGGAGCCGAGTGCAGGGACAGGCACGTGCCTGCGACCGTCGCCGGCGCCGCCAGGCTCGCAGCAGATGCCCGCGCTCTCCTCACACGCAGCGGACGGCGGCCCCCGGGAGAAACTGCAGCTGGAGAAGCAGAATGCCGGGCGAAGACGGCCCCGGGCAAACGCAGACAGCCTGGGACCGGGTTCTGGAGACAGATGTGGGCTCGCCTCTGGCTCGCTGCCTGCCTCTGCCAGCCGTGGGCCCACGGACCCACCCCGGTCCAGGAGAGACCAACTCCCTCGGTGACAGCCCCGGGACGGGCGGGGCGAAGGGACTGCCTGCCGGCCCTGCAGGGAGCCAGGTGCTCGGGCAGGCCGCACCTGAGTGTACAGGACATGCCAGAGGCGAGCAGCCCGAGGGGGCCAGTCGCTGCACTCCCCCAGCAGCCCTACGGGCATGGCTTCGGGGGCACAGAGTCCCTCATGCCGCCCGCCCAGGGCCCGGAGGACATGGGGACCAGAACGTGGAGCCTCCTCAGTCACGGCTGAGGGCATCTGAGCCCGGATCTCGGGGGTCCCCAGGGCCCCTCCACCTCCGGATTCAGTTCAGCTTTAGCGGGGAGAGGCATGCGGTTTGCCAAGGGGCGGCACGACCCGCTTGTTCCAGCACCCGCTACCCGCCCTCAGCGGCCCAGACCCTTAAACCTCTGTCCACGCTGCCGCCGCCGACAAGTGCTGAGCACCTTCCACGTGGCCCCCTCTGGGAAGTGTCTCCTCGGTCTCGGGCTCGCTCGCGGTTTCTAAAAGGCACTACATGCACGGAGCTTGTGGTCTCCTCTGACACCCACATCGTCTTCCCCGGAGCACGTTTAGGCCAAATCCCACTGGCCCCAGACTTTCTGGCCCACTGACGCCGTGTGCCCCACTCTGTCCACACAGTGGGCGGTCTCCTGCGTGCTCTCGGGCTTGCTTCAGGCTGGCTCGCATGCCACGTCTCTCTGCCTAGCACAGGGGCTCCTGCCGCCCATGGCTGGGTCCCTGAGTCCTGGGTGAGCGGCCTGACCAGTCAGCAACCCCCTCAGGCCCCTTTAGACCCACCTGGCGCCAAGAGCATCACAGGGACCTTTGCCCAAACACCAGCTCCTGGTGTCCCGCAGGAGGGGAAGGCCCCTCGGAGCTGTGGCTGGTCTTGGCCACAGCACCCATGCCCCACAGTCTCCCGTGCTCCATCCCCGGCGAACACCGGCACCGGGCTGGATGCTGTGCCCACTGCTGGGAAGAGGCCGGAGGCCCCCGCGGTGTGGCAGCAGGCACCCGGAGACCTGCGAACAGAGCCGGGAACGGTTTCCGCTTCTCCCGTGGCCAACGGCCCTGCCTGAGCAGTCCGCGCAGCTGCGTCGACTGTCTCACGCCCCACAGGACGGGGTCCAGGCTGGCTCGCCACCCTCGCCCTGGGCCTCACGGGGCCGGGGCTTCACACCGGGTGCTCTGCAGAGACTCCCCGGCAAGCCCGCGCAGCCGTCAGCAGGACAGGAGGCCCATGTCCCCGTCACCGGCCGCAGACACGGAGGCGCACTCGGGCTTCGAGTCTCTCGCTCCCCTTCGGCCTCCAGTGGAGAAAGTTCTCTGCTTCCGAGGGCCTGTGAGGACGCCGGGGCCCGGGGACATCCGGGGTCACCCGCATCTCAGGGGCCTTGAGGGCCCTGCTCTCTGGGACTGTCACGGAGCCGCGGACCTTGGCGCGCAGCTCGTAAGCGGACTGGTGGGCAGCGAGGCCGCCCCTGCCTCCCCCAAGCTCACAGGGTCTGGGGAAGAGAAGCCCCAGCAAGCCCTTCTTGGGGGGCTTCCCCAAGGCCTCAGAGAGGTGGGGAGGGGCCCCGCTGGGGCAACACAGCCTCTGCCATGCAGGAATGCGACCCAGGGCGTCGGGTGGGCTGGTCCTCCAAGAGAAGTGGCAGGCCTAGGTCTGGGGGTGCCGGGCCCGACTTCTCCAAGGCAGCAATCCAGCGTCATGTCCACACCCTCCCTGTACGCGGCGCCTGCCTCCAGGTTCCACAGTGCCGGCCCTGGTCAGCCTAGAACCCCCACCCACCAGCCCGTGACCACCTAGAACCCTTCCCACAGCTGTTCCTGATGGCCCCCGACAGCGACCGACCTCAAAACTGTGGGAGCTCCTGGACGGCTGGAGTCTGACGAAAACCCCCTGATAATGCCGACGGGCTCATGTTTGCCCGAATGACACCGGGAGAGGCTCCAACGGCCCGTGTGCCGCAAGCGCCAAGCTCAGAACCTCACTGGGACCCGCAGGAGAGGGAGGGGGGTCCTCCGCGCCCACTCCACAGCTTCCAGGCCGAGTGGCCAAGGAGGACACCCAGACACCCGGAGCCGTCCCAGGCCGCACCGTGACCCGTGCGGCCCCCGAGCAAACCCAGCCACAGACAGACCCGGATGCCCGGGGAGCCCCGGCAGGGGAGACAAGGGTCTGAACCGGCAAACGAGCCCACCTTCCCAGCTCCACGCCTGACGAGGGCACGCATGGGGCCGGGGCCGGAGCCAGGGCGGCCCCCCTCAGTGCCCCACGT
Organism: Mustela nivalis; assembly: GCF_964662115.1. Classification (NCBI taxonomy): domain Eukaryota; kingdom Metazoa; phylum Chordata; class Mammalia; order Carnivora; family Mustelidae; genus Mustela; species Mustela nivalis. Next base: position 214,916,775 of record NC_139020.1, on the reverse strand, counting down.
GCCGAGGAAGATGCCGGCTCCGCTGGCAGGACACCGGCCACTCCCGGCACCCCTGGGCCATCCGGGGCCCAGAGGTGGTGGCCCCACCTGGTGAGTCAGGGCCATAAAAGCTGACGGCCCGCTGCAGCCCTGCGGCCGGACGCAGCCCTTCCCCGGCCGTCCCAGCGCCCTGCGCCGGCAGCCCCCCACCCTCTGGGCCGGGACTCCCAGGAAACCGGCGACCTGCCTTCCAGAACACGGCACACGTGGCACCTGAGACGGAGCAGACCTAGGAACGAGGGCACGAAGGCCTCTTTCAGTTTCATTCGGGGATTTGTCCTGAGGTGACAGAGGCCAACCCAGACGGGGCGTCTGGGCGCCGGCCCGGAGCCACCCGCAAGGAGCACACGGCACCCGCGGCAGCTGGCAGCCCACAGAGCCCACTCCGGGAGGCACAGACACCCCGGGAACTGTGTGCCCCGAGGGCCGGCGGGGGCTCCCCTGCTGCGGGGCTCCGGAGCAGGACCCGCAGGAGCAGGTACCCGAGACGCAGAGACACACCGCGAGTGCCCAGGGACGCGCCGAGGCCAGACGCTTCCCCCACCACGCAGCAGGGGCCACATACATGCTCCTCCCTGACAGGCGCCTCGCGGCTTCCCTCGGCCTTGTGCCCACCCAGCACGCGTGGACAGCGTGGGGTGGGCACCCCTGCAGCTGCCCGAGGAGGGCCTACAGTGAATGGATGAACTTAGGCGGGGCCGTACGGCATCACTCCTCTCCCACAGTCACCTGGCCTGGTGGGGCGGCGGGGTGGGGGGTCCTCAGGCAATCAGGGCTGACCCGAGGCACCCCGACACCAGAAGTCAAAAAAGCGCCCAGGACTACGTCTCACAGGCCCGCGCCACGCCCACCCGCGGCGGTGGTCTGGGACAGAGCAGGAGTTTGGTGAGGGCGCCCAGCTGTCACACACGTGACAGCGACAGCACATCCTCTGCCCCCCGGAGGCCAGGAGACGCCCAACAGCCGACCTGTGCCTGGATGAGGGGACAGCAGGGCCCAGGCTCAGGGCTCACCCCCAGGGCCGCAGAGCACCGGCATCTGAGCAGCAAGGACAGGCCCCGCCTCTTTTAAAAACCCTTTCTGGTTCTGGGGAAGGCACAATCCACAAGCCACCCACGTCACACGTTTAGGTACACAACTGTAGTTTTTGGACCGTTCCCCGAGTTGTGGAACCGTCACCTCCGTCGAGCGCCACTACATTCCATCCGCCCGAAAGCAGCCCCGTCCCCATCAGCCGTCAACCCCAGCCCCCCAACCCCGCGAGCCCCCTCCCTGCCTGTGGAGGAGCCTGGTGTGGGCGTGTCACACCCGCGGACTCACACGCCGTGGGGCCTTCTGTGTCTGGTTCCCTCCCTACCTGTCGAGTTTTGAGGTCTGTCCACATGATAGCAAACGACCAGTCTCTCTCTGCCTCCCCTGGGGGCCTGGCAAGCTGGGACGGGGCCCGAGCACCAGAAACGCGGCCCTCACTCTCACCCGAGTCACCCGCCGAGCAGCCAGGGAAACGGGGGCCTCGAGGACCTGCTGTCACCAAGGGCGGGAAGATGAAGGAGTCTGCACAGCAGGAGTGGGGGAAGGCCGTTCCAAGGGACAGGGACTGGGGTCCCCTCGGCGGGGAGGACTCGCGGCTGCATGCAGGTCTGGGCAGAACAGGGCAGGACCCAGCCGGGCCAGAGCGACCGGGGAGACCCCAGTGTCTGGCTCCCTGGGGCTGTGCTGCACCCAGCCCTCCCTGCCGACCCAGCACACAGCCCCTGGCTGCGGGAGCGGTGGCTGACACACTCCAGGCTGCGTGGGACCCGTTCCACACGTGGGACGCACCCTCTCTTGAGTGCACACACACGTACGCACAAAGGCACGCAGCACAGGAGAACGCAACACGGCGCACGCAGGAGGGAGCAGACGGACACGCACACACGTGTTTGCGCGCCACGTGCCCCCACACTCATGGGGACGCCGCCTGAGCCGGTGCACACTTGCACGTACACACGCACTTGCACACACATGCCCACACGTGGGCACCCCGGGACCGCCTCCCCACTCCACACTCAGTCCCGCAGGGCTCACACGTTTAGGTGACGTCTGCCCCGGCCACCCGCCACCAGCCCCGGACCGCAAGCAGGTCCCCACCCCCGCCCCGCCGCCCTAAAGGCCTCTTATCCAGAGGAGGCCATCCCGGGAGGGAGACGGCCTCTGGGGACTGGACACAGTTGCCTCTTTATTCCCAGCCAAGCTCGCTCCGTCAGCGTTTCCGGCCTGGCCCTTGCTGGAGGGGCCTCTGACACTTTGCTGGAACTAAGCTGGGCCAGCCCGAGCTGGTCTTGCCCCAGCGGAGGCCCTGCCCGCAGCGGACGGGGAGCCGGCCTTGGTGTCCCCCCAGGCCCGGGCAGTGACTGAACCAAGGTCACGCAGCTGGAGGGCGCCGGCCCTGGGCTGTCTGCCGGCACACGGCACACGGCTCCACCCCGGCCCCAGCCGCGAAGGCACTACCTCTTCCGCAGGACAGGCTCTCCTGGAAATCTCGTGCCCCCAGCCCTCTGCCACAACACGGATGTCCCCACCACACACACACACACACACACACACGCACACCCCAGCAGGTGCTGGCTGGGCAGGTGTGAACAGACAGTCTGCTCAGATCCTCCGAGCTCAACAAACGTGCCCTCTCGCCCTCCAAAGCCCCCCGCACGCCTCCCCCTACCCCCCACGGCGGCCTGTCCCACGTCAGTGCCCTGCACTTGCGGGGCTCCTCAGAGGTCTGCCGGGTGCCCGGCGGCATCTTCCCCACCATGTGGGGCCCTGGAGCCACTGGCCTGCCCTGCCTTCCCTGGCCCGCCCACCCAGGGCCCAGATTTCATGGTCCCTGCTCCCTCTGAGGACGCCACAGGTGGATGTCCTGGGGGACCGTGGTCCACAGCACAAAGCTCTGAGCGGCCAGCGCCCACCTCTGGGGCCTCCCGCCCAGAGAAACCAGACAGCGGGGCCAACAGGCCCAGGGTCTCGGCCTCAAAGACCGACACACTCAGCCGCCCTGCTCACAAGCGCCCCCCACAGCCAGGAAGCGGGACGGGGTGAAGTGCAGAGCCCCACGAGCCCTCCACCGGCCTCGGGGTGTCCTGCTTCTGACAGGTGGCCATCTTTCTTTCCTGGGGGTCCGGCCCCAGCCTCCTCCAGGCTTTCCCAGCGTCCACAGGGAAGACCCCGCAGGCGGGGCAGCAGCCCCCAGGCCGCCCGGTGAAATCACACCCCACACCACGGGCGCTCTTCCCCGTGGCCAGCTTCGGGCGCGACCCCCTCCCGGGCAGCGCGCAAACACACGGCACCCACGAGCCCGGCCAGGCGCCGGCCAGGCAGGAAGGGCATTCAGAGCAGGCGGGACTCGGTCCGTTCTGGGAAGCAGAAGCCGGGGGTGCCCCAACACTTTTTACAGACTCGCCTCTTTCCTGACCACTGGGAAGGGCAGGCGGACAGACTCCCGAGGCCCCCCAGGAGCGCCGGCCCGGCCGTCCACACTGCTGCTCCCTGACCCCAGACCCCGCACCTCGCACCCCGGGGAGGGCGGCAGGGAGGCGGCATCACCTCCCACCATCACCTCCCACCCCCCCCCCAGGCTGCCCTCCGCGTCTCCCCCTCCCCGCCCCGTCCTCGCGGCTCCCACGCAGGCACAAGGCTCTGCGGCCTCGGCCCGGAGCCGGCCGCCCCCGCGCCAAAGCCGCGAGACCAGAGGGTCGGCCCCTCCCGGAGCGCGGCGAGCGGCAGCCCGCGCCCCCGAGCCCGGAGAGGAGGAAAGGGCAGGGGTCGCCGCGGGCCCGGGGTCGGGGGCCGCGGGAAAGGAAGGGGCTGGGGCCCCGGAGGAAGAGGCCGCCAGAGGCGAGGGGTGGGGGCCCCGGGGAGTGCGGGGGCTGGGGCCACCCGGAGGGAGGGGCGGGGGGTCGCCGTGACGACGCCTCCACCGGGGGCACCGAACGCGGGGCGCGGCAGCGCTGGGAGCGCGCCGGGGGCCGGGGGCCGGGGGCCGGGGGCCGGCGGGGGTCCCCGAGGAGGGCGAGCTCGGGGCTCCCGGGCGAGCGCGCGCCCCGGGCTCACGGCGGAGGGCGGGGTCGGAGGGGGGGGTCGCACAGGAGGGCGGGGCCAGGGCTCGCGGCGGAGGGCGGGGTCGGGGGGTCGCCGGGGAAGGCGGGGACTCGCCGCCGCGCTCCCTCCGCCCGCGGCCCCGGAACCCCGGCTCCCCTGGCCCGGGGCGCGGGCGGCCGCGGCTGGCCGGGGCCCGAGCGGGTGGGGGCGCGCACGCTCAGGCCGGGCGGGAGCGGCGGAGTCGCCGCGAGCGTCGGACCGACGCGCCTCACCTCCGACCTGGGTCCGGCCGGGCGCGGAGCCCGCGGCGCCTCCGTCTCTCCGAGCTTCGCCTCGGCCGCGCTCACTTCCGGGTTTCGGGCGCCATCTTGGGGGCCCCGCTCACTTCCGGTCACGCCGCGGGGCGGGGCCTCTGGGGGGCGGGCTCTCTGGGGGCGGGGCGGGGCGGGGCCCTGGTCTGCCCGAGCCCCTGACGGCTCCCTGAGGGGGCCACGGGTTCGCGTCCCACCCCGCCCGCTTCTGTTGGGACCCTAGCACGTCGCTTCCTTGCGGGCCTCAGTTTCCTCCTTTGCCAACGTGGAGATCGAGTTGAACCTGCGCCGCCTCCGGGCTCACCCCACCCTGCACTCTCGCGCCGGAACTTGAAGCCGCCGGGTTTCTCCCGTAACCCAGATCTCAGCTCTGAAGCCCCCACCTCAGATACTCCCCGAACCCCTCCGAGACGGCCCCGGCCCGCCGTGCTCTCTCCCTCCCCACTAGTAGCTGTCTGCTTATTACTTTGTCTCCACCCCAGTAGGAGTTCTGGGACCTCGGGGACCCCCTAGCAGGGAACCCAACACATGGGTGGGGGCGGGGCAGGCGTCTGGTGAGTCCCCGGAGAGGGCAGGGTCCTCGCACCGCGCCTGGGCATCTGTCTAGCTTGCTCCAGGTTAGGGCCTCCTGGGGCCTGATGCAAATGAGGCGCGGATTCGCAGCGGTGCCAGGGAGCAGGTGGGACTGGGCTTTGGCAGGACCTTGGAGACCCTGTGACTTGAGCCCATTGGATCACCGTGCGGGGGGCCAGGCCGGTTCAGGCAGATCCAGTCTGGGAGCCACCAGCCCTTCCCTAGCTGGGTGTGGACTCGGAAAGCCCTGGGACCGTGGCCCCACCTCGCCCCCAGCCGGAGGCCTCCTGTGCCCATTCCAGCCCCCTGAAATGACAGGTGACCTCTCCACGTGCTTGTCGGTTCCGCAGACTCTTGAGTCTGGCCTTGGGCTGGACAAAGCTGGGGCCCCAAAGGGCCCGGTTCTCAGGCCTGTCCTCAGGAAGCTCCCAGTCCAGGAGAGACAGAGCCAGGACCAGATACCCCCATCTGCAAGATCAGGCCTGGGGCCAAGGAAGGGGTAAAATCTCTGCCTCACAGATTATGGGGTGGGGGGTTGAAGCTGGGGCTTTGAAGTTCAAGTAGGAGTTTGCCCATAGACAAGCATAGGAAGGGTGGTCCGGGCAAATAAAAGCGGTTCACAGACCCATAAGGGTGTGTAAAGATGAGTATGTTTAAAACCTGTTTGCCCCACAGAAGCCAGGCCAGAGACTCCCGGTATCCAAACCCGCAAGCATAAGGAAGTAGACGGGGAAACCGAGACCCAGAGAGGAGAAATGGTTTATTCAGAGCGAGCTTTGCATTGGTATGTGTAGTTTTCACCAGTTTGGGTTGTAGCCTTGACTTTGAAACCATTTTTCATAGCTAGTGAAAATAAGCCATACTGAGCGATGGACAGGTAAGGGTCAAAAGCAAGAATAAGCTGACACGGGGCGTAGGTGGCTTCCGGGGGCATCTTCCCATCCCCCCCCACACAGGACCAGCCACATAATTTGCGGCTCTCAGTGAGAAATGAAGACGGAGAGCCCCTGTCCAAAAAGTATTCAGAACGTCAATACGGCGACAGCAGCGCCCCTGGGTGCGGGGCCTGGGCGAGCCAGAGTCACACACCCAGGAGGCTGGCCCTGTCCCCAGCGTGACCTTCCCAGGCAGGGAGTGCTGTTACCTGTTTTTGGCCGGTGGGTGAACGGCGACGCGGGGCTGTCCGGTAGCTGGCGCGGGGTCGCAGGGTGAGCCGTGGGGAGGCATGGGCTCGGCCTCTGCCACGTCCACCTCAAGAAACCCCGCGGTCCCTCTGGGTAATTTTGCCTGGAATGGGGGCAGACTGCCCAGGCCGGGGTGGGTCCAGCCGTCTCAGCAGGGCGCAGTCTGCCAAGTCTGGGGATGTCTAGGGAATTAGTCAGATTCGGGGATTTCCAGGGAATTGCAAGAGGCCTCTTGGGAGAGCTGAAGGGACACAGCAGCAGAGCTGGAGGCCCGGCCTCGGGGGCAGCTTGGCTCCTGCACTGTGTGACCCCCCAGAAAGTTACTTAACCTCTCTGTGCCTCCCTTTGCCCACCTGTAAAATGGGGATGGGAGTGATGAGCGTAGCTGCCTTCTAGGCTACTGAGTTGCAAACTAACAGCGCCTAGTATCTGGCCCTTACGAGTATTTCCAGATAACTTCTGGATCTTTCCTCAGAAAAGGCCGCAGAGTCACCTAAGTGAGTGTTGAAGGGGTCGATCATCACGAGGAAGCCTGGGGCTGGAGGTCCGGGGAGGAGGGATTTTTTTATAAGGCTCTGAACAGTGGGGTTGGGGGCCCTGGAGAGCCCCAGCTCTCTGGCTCGGGCTGCAGAAGGACTCCCTCTGAGGGCAGGGACATGCCCAGCTTGTCAGACGTGCCCCATGTCCTCACCCCCCAGGATGGGTACCAGGCTCGTGGAAGGCCGAAGGTCTGTCTGGCTGGGGGTCAGAGAGCCTCCCCCAAGCCCTCCCTCTGTCCTGGTCCCACGCAGAGACCCCCGCCCCAAACCTCCCCCAGGCATTTTGACGTCTGGAGGAAGTAGGACCACGAGGTAAAGGGCAGGACACCCAGTTAAATCTGAATTTGAGGTACGCGAAGAATAATATTTTAGTGTTTAAGTACGTCCCGGGCAGTAGCTGGGATACACTTACACTGAAGAAGTTGCATCTGTTTATTTAAAATCCATATCTAGGGGGTGCCTGGGTGGCTCAGTGGGTTAAAGCCTCTGCCTTCAGCTCAGGCCGTGATCTCTGGGTCCTGGGATTGAGCGCCACATTGGGTTCTCTGCTCAGCGGGACCCTGCTTTCCCCTCTCTGCCTGCTGCTCTGCCTACTTGTGATCTCTGTCAAATAAGTAAGCAGAATCTTATGAATAACAAAAAACAAAACTGTAAAATCCATATCTAACTGGGAGTCCCGTGTTTTTCTTGGTGAGATCAGGCAACCCAGTGTGGGGAGACCACAGGCAGAAATGGGACCCCAGAGCCAGGCTGGGAACCCCAGCCTGCGGCTCTGAACCCCAGCACTGTCCGGCGTCAAAGAGCAGGGCCCGAAGAGGGAGCCCAGAGAACACCGCGCGCACTCAGAGGGCAGAGAACTGCAGACCCCCCGGGAGTCAGGTTCCCTGGGGGCTTCCCTGTGGGTCGAGGAGGGGAGAGTCTTGGGCTCCCCCTCAGGCTCCCCATCTGGGGAAGGACTGAGGAGACCCCTAACCTCAGTTTCCCTCCTGGGAAGGCCTCCAGGGCTCGGTCCATCCTGCCGTCTAGGAGACAGAGGAGGGAGGAGGCCTCACCAGGGAGGAGGAGCCTGGCCCCTGGCCCCCTGCCCGTTCCCACAGAGACCCTCAGACCTGGGCAGGGGCGGTGGGGCAGGTGGGCCAGGCCCCAGTGGGGCCGTGCGACGGGGGGGGGTGGGGAATGAAGCTGCTTCCTGTTTTCTCCACATTCTGGAAAGCCCCAGTGTTCCCCAGCAGTGGGAGTGCCTCCCTGCCCGCCTCCCGGCTCAGGGTCCCTCACCGCTTCTCCTTTCTGTGCCCACTTCCCCTGGCGCCCCCCCCCCCCAGTCTGTGGCTCTGCTCCTGCCTCCCCATCCGTCCCCCCATGCCCCTGTTCTCTCTCCCTCTCCAGCCCTTTCCGTGGAGCAGAAGGGGAAACTGAGGGAGAGGCAGAGCCATGTCTGTGCCCTCCTGCTCCATCCCTTCCTGTCTCTGCCCCCATGTCCTTCCGTCTGTCCTACCCACTACCTCTGCCTCCTGCTAGCCCAGCCGCCTTCCCCAGCTGAGCCCACCCTGCCCAGCCACCTCCCTCTCGCCAGGCCCACCGGCCACCGGCCCCACGTGTCCTCAGGCAGCTCTGGCTGGCCGGCTCCAGGGACCCTGGGCTCCCTTGTCTCCCTACTGCCCTGGCCCGAGCCCAGAATAGGCTCTCGCCCGCCCAACCAGGGCGGCCTCGAGCCAGGACACTTCCGGGAACAGCAAACCCGTCCAGTGGGTTTGAGATCCGCCCCAGACAGGATTTCCCACCTCTGCACTGGGGCTGGGACACCCTGGTTGCCAGGCTTCACGGCTTCATGGTGATCTCTGAGCAAACACCGCCCCCCTGCCCCCCACCCCCAGGTCGTTGGGTTGCACAGGCAGGAAAGACCAGGAGGATCGGCTGTCCACCCCCGGTGGGGGAGGGGCAGGGAGATGGCCCAGCACCCTCAGGGGTCCAGAGCAGCGAAGGCCATGAGAGCAGGATTGGGGGGGTGGGCAGTGGGCCAATGGGGAGCCTGCAAAGCTAGGGCAAGGCCTTCATCCCACGGGCACCGGGAAGCCACTGAAGGTTGTGGAGCAGCTCGGCCACGGTGGCCCCGGGGGTCGCTTGTTGGGCCTCATCTCCAGCTCTGAGGACACTGAGCTGCTGCCCCGAAACCCAACAAAGGAGCCAGACTTTGAATTCCTTTCTGTCAAGGGCCTGTGGTGAGCCAGGGTTGAGCCGGAGAAGAGCTGGGGTAGGGGGTGGGTGAGGGCCCTCAAGTGCCCCTCCCCCGGGGTTAACCTACAGCCCCAAGTCACAGGGGACTCGGCTTGGTGTTCTCCGGGGAGCCAAGAGGGCAAGGGGAGCACCAGCAGAGATGCAGTGGGGGCTGGGTGGGGGAGGGGCTGCGGGTGTGCCTGGGAGGGAAGTGGGGGGGGCTCCAGGCAGGCAGGGGTCGGTGGCGGATGACGGGGTGCGACGGCCAGGGGGACGGCGGCACTTCTGGGAAGCAGAGAGCAGGGCAGGCCCCCTGAGGCTCCCAGGCCACGGCAGAGATAGTAGGACACCCTGCCCGTGAGGGTCTGAGCCGCTAGATGAAACCCCCGCCCCCGCCCCCGCCCCCACCCCCACCCCCGCGGTCATGTCATCCCGCTGAGCAGCCTGTCCCAGCACTGATGTCCCCTGCGCTGGGACTTCCGGAACCTTCACCTTGGATCTGCCCTGCCCTGAAGGGAAACTCCGGGTCTGGGCTGACTCACATCCAGGTCCAATAGGACCACAGGGGCCAGGCTCCCGAGGGACAAGGCATGTCAGGGGCACTTGGAGAACTTCGTGGGACCCCAGCACCCACCATCTCCGCAGGCTTAGGACGGAGCCAGAATCCCCAGCCCTAAGTCAGACGCACCCTCCAAGTCTGCGGGGCAATCTGGGTTTAACAGGAGAGAATGTGTGGGCTTCGGGGGTGGCACCTAAGCTGGTCTGGGCTCTTCTGCTTCTGCGGGTCACCTCACGTCCTGCCAGCTGGGGGAGTTCTAGCTGTAGGACCCCAGAGTTCAGACTCCTCCGGTTCAAATCTTGGTTCTGCTGCCCAGTGGCTGTGTGACCCCAGGTAAGTTATTAAACTTCTCTGTGCCTCAGTTTCCCCCATCTACGAAATGGGGATAATCATAGTACCCCCCCCCCCGAGGGAGAGTTTTTGTGAGAATTTGGGGAGAGACCCTTCAGCAGGGCGTGGGGTATGGTGAGCACTTTATAGCAACAACGTTTAAAGAAAGCAAAACACCTCATGGAGGCACGGTTCCCAAGAGCCAAGAAGGGCTAACAGGTAGACACTCACGCGGTCCCCCACACGTGGGAGTGTCCCCCGGCCGCGAGCAGGAGCGAGGCATTCCCATGCACTGCCCGGGGACGGTCCCCGAGCCCATGACACGCAGGGAGGGGACCAGACACAGGAGGCCACACGGGTGTGAGTCCACGCGCGTGACACGTCCCGACCAGGCTCCTCCACGGACAGGAAGGGGGCTCAGGGGGGCCGGGGGCTGGGGAGGGGAGGGGGTGCCTGCGATGGGAACTTGATGTTTCAGGGACAACGAAATAGTCTGAAACCAGGGAGGTAGTGGCGTGGGGCTCTGTGCATGCACCCAGTGTGGCTGAATGGTGTGGCTTAAAATGCTGGATTTTAGGGCGCCCGGGGGACTCAGTCATTAAGCATCTGCCTTCGGCTCAGGTCACGATCACAGGGTCTTAGGATCGAGCCCCACATTGGGCTCCCTGCTCAGCAGGGAGTCTGCTTCTCCCTCCGGCTCTCCCCTGCTTGTGTTCCCTCTCTCGCTGTGTCTCTGTCTGTCAAATAAATGAATAAAATCTTTAAAAATATATACATATATATATACATCTTAAAATGAAAGATTTTATGGGAATTTCACCAAAAGAAAAAGAAGACAATTGAGAAACGCCCGGCCAGCTCAGTCCACAGGATGTGTGACTCTTGATCTCAGGGTCCTGAGTCCCAGCCCTGCTTGGGCGTAGAGCTTACTTAAACCACCACCACCTCTTGAAAACAGAAAGACCACTGCCACCGACAGCGGGATGACAGATGTCACAGCAGAGGCGGCCTGTACCCTGGAGTCACGGATCCGCTGGTGGGTCCGGTCGGGGCTCTGGCTCAGACGCGCCGGTGCTCACACAGTTCCGTGGCCACTGACCCGTCGCCTGTGTGGACAGCAGGGCCCTCTGAGAGGACCATATGAGAAGGGCCCCTCACCTCTGCGGTCTTCCTCCAAAGCCCATGTCCCCGTCTCACCCGGAGAATCACACTGCACAAGCCCCAAGCACGGGAGGATTTATGAAATTCCCAACGTCAACACGGTCCAGTCCTCAAAATCAAGGGGAGTCTGGTAAACTGTCACTTCCCAGAGGGGCCTAAGGAGACACGACAGCTGAGCGTCTTGTGGGATCCCAGCGGGGTCCTGGGGCAGGAAAGGAACACTGGGGAGAACCGCAGAAATCTTAAATGGAGATCAGTCACTAGCGTATGGGTGACAAGTGTCCCACGCTAAGGGGAGAGGTTCTCAGCGAGGGGGAGGGTGCCGGGTACGCAGGAGCCCCCACAGCACCTTTTCCGCTTGCCCATAGATCTAAAACTAGGCCGATAACTACATAAAGCATGGGCCTGGCGCCTGCCCCTCCCCTGCCGTGGCCCCTGCCCCGGGCGCTCTGCCCCAGCGGTCCGCACGTCCGGCTCTAAAAGCCCCGGCAGGAATCTTCCCTCCCAGCTCTCCGTTAGAATCTTTTGGTTGCAAGTGACAGAAACTGCAACTGAAACCGGCTTTGTGTGTGTATGTGTGTGTAGATGGGAATTTTTTTGCTCCTGGGACTGAAAGGTCCAGGGATAGATCTAACTCAGGGTTCTCCCCGTAGGCACGGCTGACATTTGGGGCCAAATGGTTCTTTGCATCGAGCAACTGTCCTCAGTGCTGGGGTGTGGGGAGCGGAGCATCGTTCCTGGCCCATGCTCCCCCCTACCATGCGACCAGCACAAGTGTTCCATAGCGGGGCAGAGTCACCCCTCCCATGAGACCCATTGATCCAACTGCTTTCAGGCTCGGCTAGATCCAGCCTTCAAAGAATGTCACCAAGATCCCTCTGTCTAGCACGGCTCAGTCCTACTCGTGGGCCTCTGGAGAGCAGCTCAAAGCTTGAGCGAGACCGCGTCGCTGCCTGGAGAGGTCTGCAGGCCATCTAGCCTGTCACCCTTCCTTGTAAACGCTGCATGACATTGGAACGGACTTTCATGTGGTTCTTTTTGTAAGATTTTATTTATTTGACAGAGAGAGCACGAGCACAAGCAGGCAGAGAGGCAGGCAGAGGGAGAGGGAGACGCAGGCTCCCCGCGGAGCAGAGAGCCTGATGCAGGGATCGATCCCAGGACCCTGAGACCATGACCTGAGCCGAAGGCAGAGGCTTAACCCACGGAGCCCCGGAGGCGCCCCCAAAACCCTATTTCCAAACATTCAAGACTCTGGGAATTTGGGCGGGAACATCTCTTTCAGGGACTACCTTTCAACCCCCAAAACCTTACTTAAACATAAAAACATGAGGGGCCATAGCAAGACATTGTCTCCAAAATCCTTCAGGAGGTACATTCTGTCTGGGAAAGCCGAGGGACCCGGCTTACAGGGAAGTTGTGTGACTCCGGGAATCCCTGCTCTGTCTGTGACAAGTGTGTGACAAGGTCCAACAAGGGAGGGGGGACATGGCAATGACCCAGAATGGCCCTGCCCTGAGGGGTCCTGAGTGGATTCCATTCCCACCCAGAGACACACACTCTCCCCCCTTCCCCCCCACCCTGCACAGGCACCCGTGGCCAGGCGCCCTTCCCCCTCGCACCCCCCCCCCCAGGCGGAGAGACTCGGCTGTGAACCCTGCCTGCCCCCTGGCGGCCGCAGAGGCCCCCACACCCTGCCCCTCCCAGCCACTTCCTAACCTGGAACCCTGGCTGCATTCCCAGTGGGGCCAACCTCCCTTTGGAAGGACTCCGCGGGCTCCCAGGGCCCCTTCTCTGTGGGCATGGGGCTGAGCTGGGTCCATGCAGGGGCACGGGCCTGGGGTCAAGAACCCCACACGGGGGCGCCTGGGTGGCTCAGTGGGTTAAGCCACTGCCTTCGGCTCAGGTCATGATCTCAGGGTCCTGGGATCGAGTCCCGCATCGGGCTCTCTGCTCAGCAGGCAGCCTGCTTCCTCCTCTCTCTCTCTCTGCCTGCCTCTCTGCCTACTTGTGATCTATCTCTGACAAATAAATAAATAAAATCTTTAAAAAAAAAAAAAAAAAAAAAAAAAAAAAAAAAAAGAACCCCACACGGAAGAGACACCCTGAGCAGAAGGAAATCCGGGATGGAGCGGCCGGCCAGGACACTGGTCAGAACGGCCATCGGCTTCCTCTGTCCTTGGTTTGGGGAGGGGTAAAAGGAGCTTGGCGTCAGAGCTGGGGGCCGTGAGAGGGTCGGGAGGCGGGTAAGGGGTTCAGCTGGGCACAAGTGTCTGTGTGGATGGGGGTCATGGGGTGGGCAGGAGGAAAGAGAGGTGTGGGGGACAGAGTGTGGGGAGGAGTTGAGGGCAGAGGCCAGAGGCCAGGCCTAAGCTCCAGAGGGGCTGGTGGGCCCCCACCTGTTACCTGAGGCCACCCTTTATAACCTGGAGCCCTTGCCGGTAAGCCGGGGCTGCAGTCTGTACCCCAGAGCCCCCCATCGATAATCTGAGGCTGGCTACCTAGAATGGGGTCCCCCACCTGTAACTTGGGGTCTGGGCCTGCAACCTAGGGCTCCCACCTACAAGCGGAGGTCCCCCATTGTAACCTGGGGCCCTTTATCTGAGACACAGCGGCTGCAATCTGGACTCCTCTATAACCGGGGCCCCCGGCAACCTAGAGCTCGCACGTATAACCTGCGGTCCCCCCCTGCAAACTGCCCCGCACCCCCCATCCCCTGCAGTCCCAGCCCCACTATGGCCTAGGCAGGTGGCTTCCTCTCCGCAAGCCTCAGTTCACCGTGAGAGAATATCCAAGACCCCAAAAGCAACGCCGTCCCCATCAGCCGTCACTCCTCACCCCTCCCGCAGCCCCGCCCCCGTGAGCCCCCCCAGTCCATGGAGGAGCCTGTTCCTCGTGGCTGAGGGATCCTCCCGCGCGGGGGGGGGTGTGTGTGGGGGGACCCAGTGTGTGTCCGTTCACCTGCGGGTGGGCGTGTCTTTCCCCACTTCTGGCTCTTGTGACTGGTGCTGTTGGGCACAGGGCGGGAGTTTCTGGGTGGGCTGCGGGCTCATGCCCGGGACTGGAAGCCGGGCCACGTGGAAACACTGTATTTAACCTTTCGGCTTTTTTTCCAAAGTGGCCACACCATTTGTACCAGATTTCCAGTTTCTCTGCGTCCTTGTCAACACTGACTACTGTCCGTTGTTTTTGTCACAGCCATGCCAGCGGGCGTGAAATGGTTCATCGTAATGACGTATTTCCTTTCATCCGCCATGTCCAGGACTGTCATTTCATTGTGCAATCAATGCAAATTATTAACAAGATACTGTATACCTTTATACCTTTTCACGCAAAGCCTTGGAAATCGTGTGTGGCCACACAGATCATCTCAGTTTGGACAACCACGTTACGAGAGCTTAATGGACACACGTGGCCAGGGATACGGTCACGGAAGGCACAGCTCTCAGTGCCGAGGACACAAGAGTGACCAAAACAGATTCAGCCCTGGTCCCAGGGAGCTCCCAGTCTAGTGTCCGAGATGGAAGAAAAATGGATAAAGAAGTACATGGGATGATTTCTCGTGGTGACAAGTGTGGAAGAGGAAATCAGACTGATGGCGGCTGTGCTCTAGGGAACAACCCAGGGGGCTTCTGAGCCGGTGCCGTGCCTTCAATGACTCTTCTACAACAGTCATCAAACATGTCCTGAGCCCCTTCCGCGGTGTCTGTCCGTCAGACGCCTGCAGACACAGAGATGTCAAGAATCTGGAGTGTAAGCCGGCAGCCAGCGCAGGGATTTCAGTCAGGCAAAAGCCCCTCCTGTCCTGCTTTATGGGTGAGACGGTCTAGAAATGATGATACCTCTTCTGAAATGTTTGGTGAAAATTTGCCACTGAAAGGTCTAGGCCTTCATCGTCTTTGTTGAAAAATTTTTTCTCTGTTACGGGGCTATGCTGATTATGGTTCCCTGTAGGTGAGTTTTCATTTTCTTTGGAAGCGGGGTGCCATTTACGGCCCTACAGTGGAATTGATGGGCGTAGACTGTTTCTAGCACGTAATCCTTTTTAATAGGTCTGGGGTCTGTAGTGACCACCTTCTTTCATTCCCGGCGTTGGTCATCTTTCTTTCTCGGTCAGTCTGCTTAGAGTTTTGTCCTTTTTTTCAAGATCACTTCAAAGAACATCTTTGGGTTTTACGATTTTCCTGGTTCTTTTCCTGTTCTACTCTTGGCTTTCGCTCCCATCCTCGGATCTCCTTCTCAACAGGAGTTGGGGGCTGCAGGTCCCGCTGGAGTGGCCTCCCTGCCCCTGCAAGCTACACAAATCGCCCCCTCCGGGACACTTGGGAATGCGATGGGACTCCTGGGCGCACACTCAAGGCCTCACAAGCTGCTGGGGAGCTCACAGGTCTTGGGCTCAGAACTCCGCCTGGAGCCGATGGGGTCCGCTCCCAAAGCGCCCACTTTGGGGCCGCAGACAACCAGGAGCTTCTCCCAGGACCAGCCGTTTGCTGCGGCGAAATAATGGCCCTGACGGCCGCGGGCTCCAGAGCAGAAAGGGAGGAACCGAGGGCACATCTCGCGTACCCCGCGGACCCAAGCCAGAGCGCCTGCCAGCGCCGGGCCAGCTGCCCTGCGGGCTCGGGCCCCGGAGCCTCCGCCGAGGCCAGTGGCCTGCAACCGGCCACTCCGCGCCACGTCTTTCTTGATCTCTGAGGTCATCTCCGGGCCCAGCGCGCGGGCCGACAGGGCTCCGACCCGACATCCAGACTCGGACTCCGCGGCCCGGCCGCGCCCCCGACTTGGGGCTCCTTCCTGACCCTTGACCTGGCCTGGAAGGGGCGCCTGGGCTCAGCGGCCCCAGCAGGCGCCCCT
Source organism: Mustela nivalis (assembly GCF_964662115.1). Lineage (NCBI taxonomy): Eukaryota > Metazoa > Chordata > Mammalia > Carnivora > Mustelidae > Mustela > Mustela nivalis. The sequence goes on along the minus strand of NC_139020.1, from coordinate 214,900,937 downwards.
GGGGTCCCCGAACCGAGGCCCCCGGCCCTCGAGGGCTCTGCCCGCCCCGCAGCCGTTCCCCGGGGGCCGTTGTGGCTCACGACCTCCGACCCCAAACCCGAGCCTCTCGGAGGTCAACACCGCGGGCTAGTCTCCCCGCGCCCGCCCCCCGCCAACCCCTCCCCGCCGCCCCGTGACGGGCGCCTCCGCGGGCCAATGAGGCGAGCTGGAGCCACCCCCGGGGCGGGGCCGAGAGTCAACCAATGCCCCGCTTGGGCGCCCGCCGGGGTCCAAACGGCCCAATCGGCATTGGCGGCGGGGCGGGCCGCGGGGGCGGGGCCTTCCGGGTCAGCCAACGGGCGGGCACGTCGGCGGCGGGGGGGCCGGGCCCCGCGGCGGGCGTGCGGCGGCGCGGCGGCGCAGGGCGGGGGCGGGAGGTAAACAAGATGGCGGCGGCGTGTCGGGCGCGGAAGGGGGAGGCGGCCCGGGGTGTCCGCGACTGAGGCGGGGCGCGGGGGGCAGCGGCGGCGGGCGCCGGCCGGGTCCGCGCCGCCGTGCATGGGCTGGGCCTCCGCGCCGCCCCGCCTGCTCCACACGTGCGGCGGCTGCGGCGGGGGCGCGCGCCGTCCGGGCCCCGGCGGCCTCGGGCACCCCCGGCCCGGGCCTTCTTCCTGCGCCGCCCCGGCCGCCCGGCGCCCTGCGCGGCCCCGCGCCCCGCGGCCCGCGGCCCACGGCGTTCGCGGCCGAGAGCGAGCGCGGGCTGCCGTTGGCGGCGGGGGGCGGCCGCTGCGGGGTCCCAGGCCGGAGTGGGGGCGCCGCGGCCGCGGCCGGCTCCGACGGAAGTTGCGCCCCGCGGCGGGAGGGCCCCGGGCAGCCCCCCGGGCCCCCGACGCGCGGCCGGGGCTGGCGGGGGCGGACGTCGGTGCCCGCCGCGCGGTCCGGATAGGCGCCTGCCGCGGCCTCGGGCCCCCGGGACGGCGGACCCCGCCGGGAGCCGCCCCCGGCAGCGCGCCCGGCGCCCGGCGAAGCTCGGCGGCGCGGCCCGGGGCCCGGTGTGGGCGCGCGCCGCGGCCCGCAGGTAATGCCCGGCCCGGGGAAGACTGGCTCCGGCCGCCGCGCCGTGCGCCCCCGGAGGATGACCTAGCGCGCGGGAGCCCCAGCGGCCTGCGGACGGCCCCGGCGGACGCGCCGGCCCGACCCGACGCTGCGAGGCGCGCGGGCACCCAGACTTGCGACGCGCCGCGCCCTCGGGGGCCGGGGCTCCGGGCCGGGCGCGCCCCCTGAACTCGCGGCGAGGACAATCGTTTCTTCGCGAAGACGCGTTTTCTGCTTTTTCCTTCTTTCTTTCTTTTTCTTCTTTCTTTTGCGTTTTTGTTGACTTTCGGGTTTTCGGGTTTGTTTTTTTTGTTTCGTTTTTGGTTTGGGGGTTTTTCTTGAGAAGGGAGTTGTAGGGGGACAAAAGGAGGACCCGCGCGCGCCAGGGGCGGTCGGTGAGGGAGGCCAGGGCCGCCGGCGGGAGTCGGAGGCGGCGTCCAGGATGGAAGTGGCCGACCCGCAGCCGCTGGGCATGTTTACGGAGGGGGAGCTGATGTCCGTGGGCATGGACACGTTCATTCACCGCATCGACTCCACGGAGGTCATCTACCAGCCGCGGCGCAAGCGGGCCAAGCTCATCGGCAAGTACTTGATGGGAGACCTCCTGGGAGAGGGGTCGTACGGCAAGGTGAAGGAGGTGCTGGACTCGGAGACGCTGTGCCGGAGGGCCGTCAAGATCCTCAAGAAGAAGAAGTTGCGGAGGATCCCCAACGGCGAGGCCAACGTCAAGAAGTAAGCGCGGGTGTCCGGTCCGCCTGTGGCCGCAGGGGCGTTCCTCTTCCTCCTCCTCCCTTCCTTCCCCTTCCCTTGGAGCCTGGAGGTGACCAGCCCCTGCCCGGTGGTGCTTGCCAGGGCAAGTGTTGTCGGAAATGCTGAAGGACTCCGAGGGAGGCGGGCCGCCTCGCTGCAGCCGGGAGTCCCCTTCCTTCACTTGGGGGGTGTGCCCCATCCCCCTTCACCCCCGCCGCTGTGCCCAGTGGAACCAGCCAGTGTTCCTTTGGCCCCGGGAATCTGTGTTCCTGAACGGCCCGGGCCGCCACCAGCAGGCTTTCCGTGCAGCGGGCAGCTGTTACCAGGGCCAGGGCCGGCGAAATGCGATTTGTTTACCCTGTTGGAGGGGAGCCCTGCGGCTGCCAAAAATAATTGTTTGCACTGGCCTATCGGTCAGCAGGAGGTAACCTCGCCTTCTCTCGCTCACTTGGGATGTGACACTGGACACAGCCATGGCTGCAGGCCCAGGTGGCTGGTCCCCCCGGGAGAGGGATCAGCTTGTGCCCTGGCCAACTTTCTACCCGAACTTGAGGCGCGGGCCAGCTCCGAGGCACCCACAGTGTGGGCGTCCGCCTGCAGGGAGTCTTCCAGCCCCGCGGACGGCGGGAGCCCCGTCTCCGTCACTCGCGCTGCTTTCCGGAGGGGGCGCCCCTGCTTGTGGCTGCCACCCACTGGGACCCCGCCCTGCCTGGGCTCACCCTCCTCCCAGCCTCCAGTTTCCAAGAAGGGGTTTATCTAACGGGCCAGGCTGCGGGCGGCAGGGCTGAGGCAGGACGGAGGCATGGACGACCTTGGCCATCCTGCTGCCGGCCCTCCCTGCAGCCCCATCCTGGAAAGTGCCTCCCCCTGTCCGCTTTCACCCCCTCCTTCCTGCCCAGCCTGCACTCCCGCGTCCGCTCAGCTCCGTTCACTTGCTCTGGGCCGGCCTGGGTCTGGGCGTGGCGACGCGGTGGACGGAGAGAACCGAAGCTGGGCCTGCTCCGGTGTTGGTGCCGAGCCTGTCAGAGCCGTCGTCTGCCGGTGCGGTCCAAAGGCGGGTGGGCGGTATGTTGAGGCCTCTTGACGGTTTTCGTGCCCCAGCCTGTGGACGCGAAGCAGGGATGGCCCGGTCCCCTAGGGCCCATCTCTTACCTGAGAGGTGGTACTGGGCAGGGGCCCTGGTGTACTCACCCCCCGAATCAGAGATCTACGCCCCCCGCAGCTGCTGGCTTCAAAGTCAGAAGCTTCTGGGGGCTGTGGGTTGGGGGGGGTGTGAGCACCTGTGTCCTGGCTTCCTGAGTCCTGCCTCCGGAAACAGCCCTCTCCCAGGCTCCGGTTCCATCTTTGTCCTCCTGTCCCTCTCAGGCCCCATTCCTGATGATGCCCGGGCAGCAGGCTGCTCGTCTCCTCGGCGTGGTTGAACTCTGCTGGTCGGAGGTGGTGCGTGTGTGCAGGCGGTCTGGCTGGCCGCGTTGCTCTGTGCTGCTCTGGGCCCCAGGCCCCAGCCTCTGGGGAGCAGCACCCTGAGGTTCCCAGAGTCCCTGAGTCCCGTTCAAGGGCTCGGGCTGGGTTCCAGCATCAACTGATGTGCACTCAGAGGCACACAAGCCCACCTTGCTGGCTGTCCTGGGGCACTGGGTAGCCGCAGAGTGGAGCGGGTCGCGGATCTCTCTGGACCCCTGCTGCAGGGGGCAGGTGCTGTCGGGGTGGGCAGGTGCCTCCTGCGAGGGCACTCGTTGTGGGACGAGGTGTGTGTTTGACAAGGTCAAGTTAGGGGACCGGTTGCCACCCAGCAATTCTCTTGTGCTCCGTGGGAGACGCACATGCCCAGACGCCGGCCGGAGGGTTGGAGAGCACTGGTGTCCCAGTCTCGGCCTTCCCGAGCACTCAGCCAGGGCCTCAGGAGCTTGTGGAGACTCTGGGTGTGCAGTGTTGGGGCTGCAAGGATCTCAGTCCCGCAGTGCGCGTCGGAAAGCCCTGAGGGGAAACGGAGGCCCGGGAGGCAGAGTGGGGGTTCTCCGGCTGGCTTGGCCGTGAGCATAAGGTGTCCCTGCCGCAGGGCATTGGGCCCGTTTCATCAGCTCAGGGCCCGGCTCTCATAGGAAAGAAAGGGGTGTCCTTGCAAGGGGAGGTCTGGGCTCCCGGGACAGCCTTGCTGCCAGCCGGCTGCACGGAGAAAGGGCTCTTTTGTCTCCGAGAGGCTTAATAAACTCCAGTAGCTTTTCTCCAAGTGAAGTGTCCGGAACCTTCCAGACAAGCGTCAGGTGTCCCGACTTGGATCAGAAGCCTTTTTCGTCAAGAGTGATGTCTGTGACCAGAGTGGGGGCTGCGCGGGGCGCCCCCTCGGGGTGGTTTCCTCTCGGGGACTGCGAGGGCCTGTGCTAGCCCCCTCTGCCCTCGCGGCTCTTGAAACTAGTAGGTTCTCATTACAAAGCAAAAAGGTTTCAGAAAGCTTCAAGTGAAAAAAAAAAAGAATCATTCGTGATCTCCAAACTGACCCATCTTGCCAGGTTTCCTCCGGTCTTCTTTGGTGGTTTTGTAGATCTGTCCAAGCACTTTTCATATATCCCTATTTTTTTTTAATTAAAAGATTTTATTTATCGATTTGACAGAGATCGCAAGCAGGCAGAGGCAGGCAGAGAGAGGAGGAAGCAGGCTCCCCGCGGAGCAGAGAGCCCGATGCGGGGCTCGATCCCAGGACCCTGGGACCATGACCTGAGCTGAAGGCAGAGGCTTAACCCACTGAGCCACCCAGGTGCCCTTCCCTATCATTTTTATTATTACATTTTTATCCTTTGTTGTTTTTAGAAAATTGCTTGTCCCTGTTTTTCTGAGAGGCCGTAGGATCCCGTGCACTGGTCCCGTGAATGTTGGGAAGAGGACGTGAGTGGGGTCTCCCTCTCTGGGGGCAGCGAGTGACCCGTGGCTGTGGGTCCTGCCGGCGGGGTTTCATGCAAGGAGAGGCACCCGGGCTGGGGCTAGTCGGGGGGCAGGTGGTGGTGGCTTCGGCTGTGCGGGCCGCCTACCGGGCGTCTGTGCGGGAGGGTGGCTGTGGGCCGCAGGTGCAGGCCGGACCCTCGACCCCGTGATGCCGCGGCTCGCTCTGCAGAGTGCCCTGCATCCCGGGACGCTCTCTGGGGCTTTATCTTCCATCGACTGTTTGGGGGATAGAAATCGCTTGCTGCTGCCTGTGGAATGGGCACAGGGGCCATCACCGTTGGCCATCAGGCCACGGTCCTTGGAGCCCTGTCCTTCTGCCTGAGCCAGGCTGCTTTTCTGAGGTCAGGCGTCCTGGTGGCCTTGGCGGTGGCGGGGCTCTGTGGCCAGCTCTGACCTACCCTGTGCTGGTGGTTCTGCGCTGAAGGTGGGTTACTTTATGTCACGGTCCCGTAAGAAGAGCAGGGGTGTTTGAAGGGCATGTCCCCACAAGTGGAGATTTGGGTCAGGGGGAGCGTGTACATGTTTGAGAAACTGCGTCCAGACTGCTTGCTGGTCCCTTGAGCCTTCCCAGCCGGTCTCGTCCAGCGGCTTCTGCATCTCGAGTGACCCCCAGGAGCACCAGGCCCTCCCAGTCCCTGGCAGATGGGCGGCAGCTCTGAGCAGATGCCAGTGGCCGGGCGGGGGCCTCGGTGAGGCCAGGACTGTCTTGTGAGTGGCGGAGTGGGTCTGTGGAGTGAGTGGGTGGAATTTTAGTGTGTCCCTGCTCAGAGCTCTGGGCTTTATTGGCTCTTGTTCTTGTCCCAAGTGGGCATGTGTCCCTCCCCCGCCCCGTATCGGGAAGGGTTCCACTGTGAGCCCGGGCTGGCTGGCCAGCCGCCAGAGGTGGCCGCAGGGGGGCCAGGCCGCTCACCCACCGTGAAGGTCCTGGCGGCTTCCTTGATGTCTGGTCTTTCGGGGCGGGGGGTCTTGATTCTGAAATGCAGGAGGCCCCCGGCCACCCTGGGCTCTGGGGGCCGTAGGGACATTTGCCAGTCCTGGGAGCGTGTGGAACGCTGCCAAAGCTGCCCTTTATCCCAGAGCCGCCACGTGGCCGAGCTCTGGTTTATGCTTGCGACAGCCTCGCCAGTACGTGACCCGCGTACCCAGACTCTCAGCGTTGAGGCACATGTCAGTGCCGCGCACCCGGCTGTGAGACTCGACTCTGCTTCAGGTCCCCAGCAGGCAGCCCCGGCCCGTCAGCCGTCTCGCCCTCCCCGGCCCCTGCAAGGCCCTTCCCGGCCTCGGAGGAGCCTGGTCTGGGCGTGTCACTGCGTGGACTCACACCTGGCGGGGCCTCCTATGTCTGCCTGGGCGTCGTGGGCTCGGTCCGTCCCTGGGGCCGCGCGTGGGGGCTCCTCGCTCCTGCCGGGGCCGGGGACACTCCCGTGTGTGGGGACGCGTCCTGTTGTCCGTCCAGCCCCACGGGTCTTTGCGCTGATTCCACTTGATGCCTTTTATGGTTTGTGCTGCTGGGGACGTGCGGGCACGTGTCCACATTGAGCTCTGCTTCTAGCAATTTCCCTTGCTTTCGACTCCTCCCTGGACCTCTGGGGTCTCTGGTCATATTTTTAGAAGCATCAGCAGAGGGGCTGGGAGGTGAGGGGGTCTTGCTCAGTGTCCCTCTGGCAGGGCCATTGGCCCCTGGCCCGTCTCTGTGGAGGGGAGTGACAGGGGTTCGCCGGGCGGCTCCGTCTCATTCTGGGCTGTGTGGAGCTGATGCTTCTCAAGGCAGTGGCTGTGGGCCTGTCCCCCTGTGTGTTCTGTCCGGGGCTGGTCTTGGAGGTAGCTACGTGGTGTTTCTCCAAGTTTGCGCGGCTTCGTGAGCCTCATTCGGTTTTTCTTCTGCTTCATCAACAGTGAACTGATAAGCAGCCCACTTGGGTGCGGCAGCAACCCCAGGGAAGGTTCTGGGCGGCGGCGGGGGGCGGCGGGGGCGGGGGGGGGGGGGCTAGTGAGCACAGTGCGGAGCCCTGGGGTTGGGGGGGCGTGGCGGGAGGCACCGCCTCCTGTGCCTCACTTCACCCTGGCCGAGCTGCCCGCTACAAGCTGCTCACTTGTAGGGGATGCTGGGAATAGAGGCGCTGGCCCTCAGTGCGCCCGGGGGCGGCTGGCCGCGTGGCGGGGCGCACCCCTTCCTGCGGGGTCTCTGGGGAAGCTCTGTGGCTCCCGCGGCCCCTCCTGTGGGGTCGGCCGTCGTGTCCACTCGCTCCCGGCCTGGCGAAGGGGGCTGGCGTGATCCCGGCGAGCCGGCACGCGGGGAAGCCCCCGTGGTGGGCCAGCCCGGCCTTTTCCGTTACCACGAAGAGCGCGCTTTACAGGCGTCGGAGCAGGAGTGGAGAGCGGTTTCCTCGCAGAGGAGAGGGCGCTGCCCTCTGCTGCGTGGAGTGTGTGACGTGAGCTTGTCCCAGAAGAGGGACGCTGATTCGGCGGTGATTCCCCCGTGGGCTGGGGGGGGCGGCGCGGTCTGGGCTGGCTGGAGGCAGAGGAGAGTGTGGAGCCGGGGCCGGAGGGGGCGGCCTCTCCCCGGCGCAGTCACCGGAGGCCCACCGGAGGCCGCGGGGACTCAGCGCTCAGCGGCAGACTCTCCGGCCCCGCTTCCTCGGCACCTGCCCCCACAGGTGGCTGCTGCTCGGCTGCATAGAGGAAAGGCCTCCCTGTCCCAGCACAGGTGGTTTTAGTTTTATTTTTGTGAATTTTATGTTACTTATGTTTCAAGGACGCGCCGCACCAGCAGGGCCTGAGCTCAGCTCGCTGTCGGGCCGTCCAGCGCTGCAGATGCAGCCGGCCGGCGCCGTCAGCTCATGGGTTTAGTCTGTGTCATACGCACCCGCGGGGACCTCTTTGGATGGAGAAAAGGGTCCTGAGGGAGTCTCCGCACAGGGGAGGCCGGTGTGGACGGCTCGAGGAAGCCCCTGGCTCCCCGGGCTGCATCCGCTGACGGGAGCCGCCCCAGTGTGCCGGGGAATGTCGTTCCGGCGCCGGGTCCGCCCTGATGGTTCCCAGCCCCGTGTGCAGGCCCAGGAAGCTGGAGCTTGGAGGAGCTGGGGCCTGTCTCCGGGGCCGACCCCTCCGTCCGCACCGGGGCCGACCCCTCCGTCCGCACCGGGGCCGACCCCTCCGTCCGCACCGGCCCCGCAGGGCTTGCTAACTCGCTTGCGTCCTTCACGGATGCCCCTGTCGTCTGGGGCGGTGTCGCTCCCGGGCCTCTGCTGCCTCCGCTCTGGCTGCAGACCCTGGGCAGGCGCCCCCGCAGCTGCCTCCAGGCCTGGCCGCTGACCAGGTGGTTCAGGGGGTGTCGGTCTGCCTGGGTGGACGGCAGAGGCCGGACGGTGGCCTCTGAGAGGAGCTGCTCTGCGTGTGCGCCAGGTGCACGTGGCGGTGGCCCTGAAGCCCGCAGGCCGGGGGTGCTGACGGGACACCATGTCGCAGAAGTGGGTGTCGCTGCCACCTCGCATTGGTCAGATGGAAACGGAGCGTCTGAGCCCCGGGTGCAGGGCACGAGAGTCAGGGCCGGGTGGGGAGGGGCGGGGGAGGAAGGTGGGGCCTGGCTTCCAGGGACCCCCTGCACTGGCTCCGGGGTTCGAGGGTCGGTGCCAGGCCATCAGGGACCTTCTGGGTCCCTTACAGCAGAGCTTTACCTGACATGGTCCTGCTCCCGAGGACAGCGGGTGGGTCTGGGTTCGTCTGTGGTCAGCAGGACTGGGGTGCTCCTGCCGCCGAGGGGGTGGGGGCCAGGCATGCTGCTGACCACTCCCCCCCCCCACAGTGCCTGGACACTCCCGCAGAGACTGACCTGCCCAGAATGTCAGCGGGGCCAAGGGGGACAAACCCTGCATTAATTATTTGGAAAAAAGATTGAGTCTGGTCCCTGCTCACGCTGGACAGGAGAGTAAATCCCTGGGGTCAGAGGGTACAAACCAGGGCGACCCCAGCGTCTGTGAGTCGCCCCCACTCAGCGTGTGTCGTGAAGCGTGTGCAGTGTCCCAGGACCTCAGGAGCCCGATGGCTAGGACGCCGTCTAAGAACCCAGGAAAACCAGGGTAGAACTCTGGTCTCCCCTGGAACGCTCTGGTGGGGGTGGGCACAGGCTTCTGTTGGCGAGTCTGGGGGAAAGTGGCCGCGAGGCTGTGCTGCGTTCTGCGAGTTGATGGCCCCCTGGGCTCTGGGCCTGGGGTCTCCCGTCTGGGGTGGGTGCCGTGCACGGATGCCCTTTCTGGGACCCTTGCGGCTCTGTGGCGGTGGCTGCCGGGTGTTTGCGGGCTCCAGGGCCCTACAGAGGGCCTGCCCCCGGGGTGCGGGGCACAGGATTCATGCACGGGGCGGGGGAGGCTGTGAGCAAGGGCCTCCTGGAAGAGGCGGCCTTCTCCCTGAGCCTGGACAGCGGGCCGGATGGCACCCGAGTCTCTGAGGAGCTATTCTTAGGTCCTCGCTAGGGCGGCCAGGTGAGGACTTTTCAAAGAACTTCGTCCAGATGGTGTTCCCAGTCCTACAGTTTGGTGGCACTTAGTGTATTCCCAGGGGTCCCCTTTATCGTTTTCCAGAATATGCCAGCTCCCCAAAGACAACCCTTTCCCCATCAGCGGTCACTCCCCACTCCTGCCCCCATCCCCCGGCCCCCACGAGCCCCCTTCCTGTCCGTGGAGGAGCCTGGTTGGGACGTGTCGCACGCGTGGACTCACACCCCGTGTGGTCTCCTGCGTCTGGTTCCCTCCCTGCGCATTGTGGGCTCGGGGCCGTCCCGGGGCGGTGCATGGGGGCCTCGCCCTGCTCGTGACAGAAGGACGCTCCTGTGCGTGGTGGACACACTGTTGGTCTGTCCACCTGGTGCTGAGCCCTGGGGCTGTTCCCGCGTCGGGTCCCTGTGGCTCGTGTTGCCTCGAGCGTGCTCATAGGGCTTTCCGCGGGGACGCGCTCCGGTTACCACGGGCACACCTGCATGGGATTGCCGACTCGGCTGGCCGCTCGGCCGTACCCTCCCCCGGCGCCTGCCCAGAGCCCGGACAGGTGAAGCACCATCTGCAGAGCAGCCGGCGCTGGCACGGGCCTGTGGGCGAGGCTGGCGCCAGGCGGATGGCTGTGCCTTGGTATCCCTCCTGGCGGGGCCGGTGCAGCTGCTTTCTCCCCGTGCCGGGACTGGAGCAGCAGCGGTCTCCGGGGCTCTCGTGAGAAGGGTTTCCATCCTTCCTGCAGGGCTGTGGGGCGCCAGGGAGGGGAAGGGGGTCCTCATGGAGCCGGTCCAGCCGTGGCGCGGTGCCTGGGGCTTTGTTCCTCTGGGGAGGCGTGGACGGGATGCGGGTGGCCCGGGGAGCTGAGCCGCGGCCGTGGCACACAGAAGGTGCTTGCTCCGCACTTGACCTGCCGTCCCTGTGCTGCACCCTGGGGTCCCTCATGCGGGAGGACTGTTCCGTTAAAATGTTCAGAGAGCTTCCGGATGGGGTTGTCCCTGTCGAAGCCCGCAGACTCGGGGGAGCCCCTGTTGCTGCCGCGGGACGGACTGCGCGGTCGGAGGGGAAGCAGGAGAGCTCTGCTGGCCCTCCCGGGGCCCATGCGCGTCGGAGCCCGGTGTGTCCTCCGCACGGCACCCGGACGGCAAGCTCGCTCTTCCTCCCACGCAGAGGGCGCGGGCCGATCCGGACACACGAGGGACCAGCCATGCTCACTGGTGGGCCTGCTCATGCCTGTTTTTGTCCTTAGGGAAATCCAACTTCTGAGGAGATTACGGCACAAAAATGTCATCCAGCTGGTGGACGTGCTATACAACGAAGAGAAGCAAAAAATATATCCTTGTGGCCGCTGTGCTGGGGGGGCAGGGGTGGGCCTCAAGCACCGTCTTCCAGGCCCTGAAGCCGCCCCTTTGTGACTCCGGCTGGGGGCCCGGAAGGCAGCAGCAGCTGGTGCCACAGGGCGTGGACCGTAAAGCCCTCGGGTCATCTGCCGGGGCCCCACAGTGTCTCAGACCTCCCTTACTTGTGTGGCTGCTGGGCCCTCCCGTTACCCTGTGCCCGGGAGTGGGAGTGCCGGGTCTGGGTGGCTCCGAGCTTGGGGGGCTCTCCTTGCCTCTGGCATCCAGGGCCCCTCTGGTGCGGGTAGAACTCGGGGTGTCATTCTGCAGCAGTGCTTCTGTGCGAGTGTCCTCCGCCTCTGCCCTTTCCCTTCTGGGGATGGGCCCCATCTCTTCAGGGGGGTGAGGCTCTGGGCAGCTCCAGGTCTAGGGAGCAGGCCTGTGGGGGCCCTAGGTCTCAGTGGGGGGCAGGGGTCTTCCCATAGAAGTGCTGGGCACGGGCTGATGGGGTGTCAAGCCCACGGCGCCCCCCCAGCTTGCTCTCAGGGCCACCCCTGCTGGGGACACAGTGGGGGCTTTGTCCTCCTCTCCAGCTGGCCTGTGACACTTGGCTGCTTCCTGTGTGGCCCGGTGACCCCTCCTTTCTGTCCTGCAGGCTGTGTCTCCTCACCTCCTCCTGGGCTTCGGGTGGATGGAGCTCCTGGGGCTGTTGAATCCCTGGGGAGGCCTCCTTGTGGGTCCAGGGCGCTGAGCCCAGACGAGGCGGCCACTGGCCTCCACGAGGTGACCCTGGGCGGGTCAGCGGGAGGGCCGAGGTGCCCGATAGGCGCTGTCATCCCTGCAGTCTTTCTCGCTGTCTCCGGGGGCTCCTGCTGAGCTCTGTTCACGCAGCCCCGGAAGCGTCGGGGTCCTCTTCCCCCCCGGGCCCTGCGTGCGGCGTCTGCCGGGCGCTCCCCGGGGCGGGCTCTCCGTGGGGCGGGCTCTCGGCGGCGCGTCTTCCTTAGCGCCGCACGTATATGGTGATGGAGTACTGCGTGTGCGGCATGCAGGAGATGCTGGACAGCGTGCCCGAGAAGCGCTTCCCCGTGTGCCAGGCCCACGGGTGAGTGCCTGCTGCGGGGCTGCCCGCGGGCTCCGGGGGCGGGCCCCAGATCAAGCCGCACGCTCTTTCATTCTCTTCAGAGAGCGCGCGGCGGGGTGGTGGGGACACAGAGAGCGCGCGGCGGGGTGGTGGGGACACAGAGCGCGCGGGTCTGTGGGTGGAGGGCGGAGGGGAGGACACCAGCGGACTCTCTCGGGGCTCGACTCCCAGCAGCTCGTCTCAGGCCCCTGAGATCACGACTTCAGCCAACCAAGACTGGGACAATTAACTGACCGCCCTGGGCGGCCCCGGGACAGGTGTGGTGTCGTCCGTGGGACGAATGCTCTGGTGTGTGTTCCGCCTCAGCCTTGGGAGCTCCGTGTGCAGCAAGCACACCCAACCCAGCCCGCGGGGCAGCAGCCCCTCCGCCAGCTGCCCACCCGGGCGCGCCCGCTGCCTCGGGCTTGGAGACCTCTCGGTCCCTGAGATGTCCCCAGTGAGGACGGAGCTGCCACAGGCCAGCTGGCCCTCCCGTGGTCACGTGTCCCTGGCCCCAGGGGGCAGTTCCAGGGAGGCGACACGGTCCCATCGAGGGCGGACTGATTGTGGAGGACAGGGCACGGCCCTTGGGCTCGTGGGGAGCAGGAAGAAAGGCTGGCTGGCTTGGGGAGCCCTCCTCTGCCTTCCCTGGGAGGCTCGGGTCAGAGGGCTGCATCAGCCTTGGGGGCGGCGGTCGCCTGGCCGGGCTGCCTGTCCTGTCCTTCCCGTTGGCCCGGCTGCAGGGACTGCCGAGCCACAATGTCCTGCCTTTGGTCCTGGCAGGCGCACCCCAGGGGCGGCAGTAGCCCAGCCGGGCGGGGGGCTCTGGGCGGGGCCAGTTACGGAGTCCCGCCCCCGCAGGTACTTCTGCCAGCTGGTGGACGGCCTGGAGTACCTGCACAGCCAGGGCATCGTGCACAAGGACATCAAGCCCGGCAACCTGCTGCTCACCACCAGCGGCACGCTCAAGATCTCCGACCTGGGTGTGGCCGAGGTAGCGTCCCTCCCGCGGCGCGCGGGGGCGGGGGCCCGAGGGCCACTTGCTGAGGGCCACGCTATTGCCGCAGGCCCTGCACCCGTTTGCTGAGGACGACACGTGCAGGACGAGCCAGGGCTCCCCGGCGTTCCAGCCCCCGGAGATTGCCAACGGCCTGGACACCTTCTCTGGGTTTAAGGTGGACATCTGGTCGGCTGGGGTCACTCTGTAAGTGCCCAGGGGCCTGGGTCCCCTGCTCTGCCTCCCTGCCCCGGGGCCCTTCCTTTACCCACCAAGGACTCAGGAACCGTGTTTGGGCTCCAGGCTTCTAGAACCTGCCCCTCTTAGTGGATTCCCCAGATACCATTCCCGGGTACACTGGGGTGGCCAGAGCGCCAGAGAGGCTGTGGGGCCAGGAGTGGGGGCCCCCGCGGGTAGGAGCAGATGGGGCTCCTTCCCATCTTGTGGGGTCCTCAGGGTCAGAGACCTGATGTGGGGGCACACACACTGGCTGTCCTTGGGCCGTACCCGGCCTCCCGCCTTGCGCTAAGGGCGCGTCCCCGTCTTCCTGCTGGTTTCTGGGAGCAGGTTGGAGTGCTGCCCAGCCGGCTGCGAGGCCCCCACCCGGGTTCTGCTCTCCTGCCCACCGCGCACAGCCCCGAGCACGCGCGCCTGAGCTGACTGGGGTGCAGGGCTCGCTGGAACCCTCGTCCTGAGTGGGGTGTGGGCTGCAGAGATGTGCCGGCCGAGCCCAGCACTGACCAGTGCAGCCCAGAACCTTCTCTCCTGCACCCCTTGTAGGGCAGCTGCTGGCCAGCACAGGGCTCCATTTTATTTTATTTTTATTTGACTGGTTGTAGGCTCCACGCTGGGCATTGCGGGGCCCAGCGCGGGGCTTGAACTCAACCCAGAGACCTCAGGGTGAGGTCAGTCATTGGGCAAGTAACCAACTGAGCCGCCCAGGCAACCCGTTTTATGTCCTGATCGAGAGAGAATTCACATACCACAAGAGCCACCCTTGTAAGATGTATCTCGCGGTGGGTTTGGGTATCCCGAGTGGTGTAGCCCGCGCCACCGTCTGTTCCAAACACTCCTGCCGCCCAGTGTGGGGCCCCACGGGTGAGGGAGCTTCAAGGCTCCTGTGCCAGGCTGGGTTCCGGCCAGCACTGCAGGAGGAGCCCTGACTGACCGGCCTCTCTCCTTCCCGTTGGGGGCGAAGCTATAACATCACGACAGGCCTGTACCCGTTTGAGGGGGACAACATCTACAAGTTGTTCGAGAACATTGGGAAGGGGGACTACACGATCCCGGGTGACTGCGGACCCCCGCTCTCGGACTTGCTGAGAGGTGAGGCCCCCGGGACGGCACCAGTGGGGCTGGAGGGGTCGGGAGCAGGCTGCCGGGGGTGATGGGGGTCCTGGGGGTGCTGTGCTGACCACTGGGGGCCTCTGGGTCTCCTCTCGGGAGCCCTTCCAGGGAATGGGCGCGGTTAGCTGACAGTGGCTGAGGCTGGAGCCTGCTTACAGCTGCTTTGGGCCTTTTGTTCCTGCCTCTTCCGACCCCCACACCCCAGAGGAACATAGCAGCCAGCACCCTAGGTGCCCCCCACCCCACCGCGGCTGCGGAGTCCCTGGGTGGCTTCCCGCGCAGCCCAGGCCGTGCAGCGGGTGGCGCCCAAGTGGCCACGGCCGGGTCTGTCGGGGTTGGGCCACCGGATGCGGGTGCTTGGGAGGGGGTGGGTGGGCGGGCGACGTCTGTGTCCTGACCCTGGGCTGGAGCCTGATTGGCCTGGCATGTGCAGACCCTTGCCCCCACTTGTCCCCGGTTCCTGTCCTCGTGGAGATGCTGCCTCCAGTTGGAGCCTTCGTGCCTTCCTAGACCGCATGTAGCTGACGGTCGGGACAGTTGGTTCCCATGACCCTGGAGGCACTTGAGAGTTTTCTAGAACAGAGTCAGGCTAGTTTTTATGTTTTGCTGCGAGTGAAGTAGAGCCCAAGTTGGGCTGCTGGCCAGCAGCGGCTGGACTCCGGCCCTGGGCACACAGGCAGCTCCCCATTCCCCCCCTGGGACCCCGAAAGATGGCCAGGTGGGTGCAGCCCTCCCGCTGCTCAGACCCAGCCTTCTCCCTTCCGTCAAGTTTGTGGAAGTTCTCGGGCACGCTTTGTGGAAGGGACGTCAGCTGTCCCTGTCCTCGAGTGCGCCCAGAGCACAGACCTCTGACCTCCTCCACTGCCCCCGGCCCTCCAGCCGAGGGCGAGGCGCTAGGGATCACTGCCCGGAGGGCTACAAGGGCAGGCCCCGGCTGGGTGGAGTGTTCCCTGAGCAGAATCTGTTTGCTCGCTCCACGACTGCCCTTACCTCCTCAGTGCTCAGGAAGGCCGATGATCTAGACGGCCGAGGGCGTCAGGGTGCCTCTGCGCAGATCCCGGCCGGGGCCGCCTCCTCCCTTCCCCCTCCACCTCATTTGACCTAAGGCCAAGGTGGCCAGGGCTGTTGGTCTGCACATCCCCTGCACCCAAGCTTTGCGCTGCGGGTGCGTGCCCTGGAGGCTCTTCCATAGCCAGGACTGGTGGGGTGGCTCCCAGTGTCTCCTAGAGTACCGTCTTGGCCCTAAGGTCTGGTGGCGGTCCTCTCCTGCCCCTGAGCACGGGGGCTGTGATCCGTGGTCTCACCTCCTCGTCGGCCCCACTCAGACCTTCAGGGTTCCGAGTCCCCAGCTCTCCAAGTCGCCGCCCGTGGCCTGAGAACAGGGCCGCCCTCCTCGTGGGTGCTGTGCCAAGCTCTCAGAACCGGGCCCCCCACCCCTCCTCTGGCTGCGCTGGGGACGCCGGAAGCGGGAGCGGTGGGCTCAGGGCTGGTTCCTGCCCCGGGCCGGGGCCCTTGCGGGAGCGAGGCGGAGAGCCAGCCCGTGTGCGCACAGGCTGCGCCGCCCTGGGAGAGGACCGTCCCGCTTCCCGCTGGCGTCTGTGTGAAAAGCACCTGCTGCCCCTTGGCTGTCCTCCCGACCACTGGCCCTGCCTGTGGCTTTGCCGCTCCTCACCAGGCCGCCTCCTAGGGCCGCAGGGCCTCGTCCTCACGCAGCCGCGGACTCTGCGTCTGTGCCCACGCCCGGGTCAGCCCTGCCGGTGGAGACCATGGGGGACCGCGGTGGGAGGTGCCGGTAGCACCCTGAGCTGGAGCTCCACTCCCACACGCCAGCGTCCCCTCCTCCCGGGGGTGTCGTCTGCGCAGCGGCGGAGGCGGCGGGAGTGGGGGGTCGCGTGCCCAGCGCTGACCCCTGCGTCCACTGCTGTCCCGCCAGGGATGCTGGAGTACGAGCCCGCCCGGAGGTTCTCTATTCAGCAGATCAGGCAGCACAGGTGAGCGCCTGCGCGGCCCGGCGGTGGGGTCGGCGTCCTCGTGGGGGCACGAACGAGGAGGTTCTGGGCGAGCATGGGTGGGTGGTGGGGGTCTGGGGGACAGGGGCGTTCCTGGCCCTCAGTCTCCTGCCCGCCCCGCCCCCCCATACAGATTTTAGGGGTGGGCCCGGAGGTTGACGTGCCCTGTCCTGAGGGCACGAGCGGCACAGGGAGCTGGGTGAGCCTCCGGGCTGTCCTGACTCACGGGCTCCTACAGCTGGTTCCGGAAGAAGCACGCGCCGGCCGAGGAGCCGGTGCCCATCCCGCCGAGCGCGGACGGCAAGGACCGCTGGCGCGGCATGACGGTGGTGCCCTACCTGGAGGACCTGCACGGCTGTGCCGACGACAATGGGGACGAGGGCCTGTTCGATGTCGAGGATGACATCATCTACACTCAGGACTTCACGGTGCCCGGTGAGTGCTGCCGCCGCGCCGCAGGGCCTGGCCTCCGTGGCACCTGCCTCTGTGGCAGAGCGCACGTCCCCAGTGTCCCCGGCGGGCACAGACAGCCCTGGGGGTGTGGCCGTGCCTCCCCTCTCCCACGGAGGCAGGTGGGGATTCTGGAGGGCAGAGGCCCCCCCGGGGCGTTCTCCTGTGTTCTGGGGAGTGCACAGCACATCCTGCCAGGTGGTGAGAGGGGGCAGCCCCTCGGACGGGCCTGAGAG
This sequence comes from Mustela nivalis, assembly GCF_964662115.1. Classification (NCBI taxonomy): domain Eukaryota; kingdom Metazoa; phylum Chordata; class Mammalia; order Carnivora; family Mustelidae; genus Mustela; species Mustela nivalis. Next base: position 214,884,193 of record NC_139020.1, on the reverse strand, counting down.
GGTCCAGTGGCCCTCCTGGCACCGGGCCGCCCACCCTGATGTGTGTCGCCTTGCTTCCCCAGGTGGCGAGGAGGCGTCTGAGGCAGGGCTTAGAGAGGAGCGAGGCGCGCAGAAGAGCCAGTGCTCAGACCTTTCTGGAGAGGAAGCTGAGGCCAGGGGCGCAGCAGGGCTCGAGGCCATAGTGTAGCGATGCCCCCCGCAGTGCCAGCCGGTGCCAGAGAGGCCAGGCCTGGGTGCCTGGCCACCGACCCTCCCTGACCCTGCCCAGGTGTCTGAGGGCGGCCAGGGCAGCTGCCCCTCCCCCAGTGTTCACCGTTGCGTTCTGGGGCCGGGCTCGCAGGCTCCTGTCATAAAGGTCCGCCCCGCTGTGCCTGTGCCTGTGCCTTTCCCTGGCGCGTCTGCCAAATGTTACATTTTTGTTGTAGACAAACCTGGTGTGTGGGGGTCGCCTGTGTGGTGGGTGGGGCCCCTGGGGACGCCCCACTAGGCAGTAATGCTGGGGGTCCAGAGCTGGGGCGGGGTTCAGGCATCCCACCTGAGCAGGGGGCGTGCTTGGGGGTCTGAGATGCCCGTTCTGGAGCTGGACCCCAAGTGGCAGTGGCTTTGGCTCAGCAGGAACTCACAGTAGAGTCCCAGGAGGTGATGCGTGCTTGGTGTCTGTGGCCTTGGAGAGGTCCTCTGTAGAATGGTAAAGAGCCGTCCTGCCTCTCAGAGGTGCGGGGCTCTTGTGTCAGGGCCTTGGGAGGGGCCCTCGCTGGCGGCCATCTGCTGTCTCTGCAACGTGGGGCGAGCACTCTGCCACATGCCCAGACCCCTGACTATGTGCGTGGGAGGCAGGGCTCGTGCCGCAGCGGCTCTCCGGCTGGAGTCCGACGCCCGATCGTCCGTCCGTGCTAGAAGGAGCAGAGCCTCTCCCAGGACCGCTGACGCTTTCTCGGAGCCCTCGTGGGTCCACAGTGGCTGTGCTGAGGCCTCGTCCCCTCCTCACTGCCATCCCTTGTGCTGTGGTCGCCCTCAGAGGCTTTCAGCTGCTTGGCCTTGTCTCCCAGGACTGTCCCCACTGTGGGGGTCTGCCTCCTGCCCTGAAAGCCGGGTGCCAGGCCTTGGGCCAGAGGTGGGTGGTCGTGGTGGTCGTGGGCGATGCGCCAGTCCTTTGAGGGTCAGGAGGCCGGATCCTGTACCCGCCCCCTGCCCCGACCCGCAGCCACAGTGGCTGTGCCCGTAGCTGGGCTCCAGGTGGCCTGTGTGGAGCGGCTCGGTGCCTGCGGAGCTCTTTCCCTGTCGCGGCGGGGCTCTTGACCCCACACAAGGCCTCTCCCTGGCAGAAACCTGTCAGCAGTGACGGGCTATGATCTAGGATGCCTCCTGTGTGCATAGGGGCGGCTCACGGCAAGTTCCAGAAGCTGCTGAGTCAGATAGTGGGGACCTTTGGCCTAGAGGGGGCTCTGTGCCGGCAAAGAGGTGGACTGGAGGCGGCTGAGGGCAGCTTCCCACCCGAGTCCGCAGAGGGTGGGGTACGGGCAAGAGGCTGATTTTCCACGTGCGCTGAATGAGCTCTGGGCCCTGGCAGGTCAGCTGTGTGCCCTCCTCCTCCTCGTCCCGCCACACCTCAGAGCACAGGACTGAGGCAGTCGAGCGGCTCCAGGCTTATGACCGCCCCCCGGACGCCAGCAAGGGTCGGTGCTGCCTGGTAGCGAGTAGGGACACAGCAGGCCCCTGGCTCTGGTCTCTTCGCCCCGTGCCCAGTATGGGGAGCTGAGGCTGGCCTCAAGGGGAAAGATGAGTGTTGCCCACCTGGCCTGAGCCCAGCTCCTCTCAGCCCCACAGGGCCCAGTGAGGCCTGGCCTCCACACAGGTGAGCGGGCCCGGCATAGGGCCCTGTGCCCCGGGACCCTGGTCCTCCACCATGTGCTGGGGTGGAGGGTGAGCGGGGCAGGCCAGGCCCTCCTGAGTGCAGAAACCCGGTTCGCACAGGGGCAGGCAGGTGAGCGAGGGCTGGGCACCCCCCTTGGCTGGCCGACTCTGAGGGCATTTATTTTTCTAGCTGGATGAGATGACCCGCAGGCGGGACCTGGGTGGGCAGGGGGGCAGGTGGTAGAGGAGCCTGGGCTGGCTGGCTGGAGAGGACCTAGGCCTGGGGATTGGGGCGGGGCGGGGGGCACAGGTTGTCCGCCTCAGGCTCCCATCAGCCCACACTCGCCCTCTCCCTCCTAGGACAGGTCCCAGAGGAGGAGTCTGGGCAGAACGGGCAGAGCCGGGGCCTACCCAAAGTGCTGTGCGCCAACGGCACCGAGTCGGCGCCGCTGAGCACCAGATCCAGGGCAGAGCGCCGGGCCAGCGCTGCCTCCAACCCCACCCGCAAGGCCTGCTCCGCCAGCAGCAAGATCCGCCGGCTGTCGGCCTGCAAGCAGCAGTGAGGGCGGCCACCCGCAGGTGGGCCACTGCAGGGGCCTGTGGGGGAGGGTGGGGACCGGGCTCAGGCACGACCGCTCATGGCCCGACACCGCTGCAGCCGCTGCCTGCTGGGGCCGCCAGGTCTGCCTTCCGTGTTCTGTCAGTCCGCGCCATGGCCAGCTGGACCCTGGCCAGGCAGCTGGAGCTGGGGCAGCCGCTCCCGCATGCAGGAGGGGGGTCCCTCCGGCTGGCCGCCTGTTCTGCTGGCCCCGGGCGATGCTGGACTCCACCCTGCGGCATAGGAGGCGCTGTGGGTGGGTGTGTGGGAGGGAGGTGGGGATGGCTTCGGTTTGGCCCAGGCTCTGATCCTGGTGGCTGCCCCGCCACCCTCCGCTTCCCGTTCCCGCCTCTGCCTGCCCCAGTCCGAGAAGGTGTGTGTGGTGGGAAATCGTGCCCCAGGGGAGCGGGAGATGCTGCTCAGGTTGCAGGCGGGGTGTGCTCTCCGGGGGAGCTGCTCGCCGCCCCAGTGGCCCTGTGATGCTTAGCTGCCCGCATCAGAACCAGCTCAGAGGGCTGGGAACCCGGCTTCCTCTGTGGAGGCTGGTGCGTAACTCCACTGGGCAGTGCGTGAACGTCCGGGTGACCCCTGGAGTCAGCACTGCCTTTCCTGGTCTCTCTGGATGTCTGACAGCCCTATATGAGCAGGCCTCAGTCTCCCCGCCCTAATATCGGGGTGGGGCCTGCCCCCTGGGACGCAGAGCCTGTTTGCGGGCCCAGGAGTGACCCGTGTGTTCCGTCTGCAGCCCGTCTCGTGGAGCCCCAGCCAGGTGCCGCGGCCCAGGTCCTCAGTCTTCCCGCCGACTGCTGGCCCACGCCTGCTGCCCAGGAAGGCCACCGCCTCCTTGCCGACTGCCCCTTGGGAAGCCACGGGCCTTGGAGGGCTGTGGCTGGGGGACTGCAGGGTCTGGGGTCTGGCCTTTCCCTCACGGCCAGCAGACACGACCTCTTGATGACTTTGCAGCCATGTGCTGGGCCCCTTCCCCTGGCCCGAGGAGGAGGACGCGTGGCGGCCCGCGGCCAGGCGGGAAGCCCTTGCCGTGCACTTTATGTTCAGACCTGCTGGCTCTCGCCCCGCCCGGACTTCCTTTCACTCTGCTCCATGCTGGCGCCTCCCGCAGCTGGTGGTGTGCTCAGACCAGGGCCGCGGGAGGAACAGGCTTGCCCGCCGAGATGCATGCCCCGAGCCGAGGGAGCTGGGCCACGGCCCTCTTGTTGCTGTTTGGTTGGTTCTTTTTCCTTTTTTCTTTTTTTTTAAGAAAAAAATAAAGCCGGTGGATTTGAGCTGTGGTTGTGAAGGGTGTGTGGGAATTGTTGGGCGGCACCGCGGTCCTGCAGGCAATGGGTCTGAGTCCGAGCCCTCTCGGTGGACCTCCCAGCCCAGCAGGCCGGCAAGTGGTGGGACCTGGGTCCTCCTTGGGGGTCAGCCTTCAACCGTGCTGGACATCAGTCCTGTCTGTGGTGACCGGTCTCCCCAAAGCTCAGCAGGACCCTCACCGCAGCCCCAGGGCCCGCCAGTGCCCAGTGGGGCAGCGGGAGGACTCCCTGATCGCCGGACCCGGCCGGTTTCCGAGGGCTCTGTGCTCCTGGGTCCCCAGAGAAAACGCGGACTAAGCGAGCGTGTGCGGTAAATGTTTATAATCAACCAGAAAACAAACACGAGAAACACCATCACGGGATGGAGCACAGCCGGCAGGAAGCTCCGAGGGACGGGACGGGGGGCGGCGGGGCGGCCGCAGGCGCGGGCGGCCCCATCTTTTGGCAATAAATAAAGCTCGGGAAACTTGAATCCTTGGTCGTTTGGGTTTCGTGTGTCTCCAAACGGGAGTCGTGGCAGCTCTTTGGACGGTGCGGCGGCGGGCAGCCCGCTCACATGCTTGGGGCGGGCGCGGGGACGAGGGGGCGGCGGGCGGGCCGGGGCTTATTGCTCAGGGGGCGCCGGGGGTCGCGAGCACAGGCCGCGGTGAGGTAAACAGCTTCGGGGCCCGGGCGGCTGCGGCCTCCACCCACCCGGCCAGCCCAGGGCCAGCGCGCCCGGCTCCCGCGCCGCCACGGAGCGGTCCCAGCTCGCCGCATGGGCTCCGGGGCAGACTCCCGCGCGTGCGGCCCGGCCCGGCCCCCTCGAGGCTCCGTGGGCCCCTCTCGGGGCGCCCCGCGCATGCGCCTCACTCGGCTCCTCCGCCCGGACCCTCCCGGGTGCGGTACCGGCGCGCGCCTCCCGGCGTTCTGTGTGCAAGACGGCCCCGCGCCGCGGCTGCCGTCGAGGCCAAAGGTAGATGGAGAAGCGGCCCCGCTCCCTCCGGTCCAGGCCCGCACGCTGAGGAGCCGCGGAGGGCCCCGGCTCCGTGCCCGGGGGTGGGCTGTGCGCGTGCGCACCGGAGGCCGCTCGAGGGTGACCCGAGGGCGAGAGCGCGCGCACCGGGGGGCGGCTGGAGGCGCGTCCCGCGGCGCGGGCCCCGAGCGGCGCCGAGAAGCTGACGAGGCGGGTGCGGGGCGCGGGGCTTAGGCCGGGCTGTGGTCGGGAGACGTCGGCGCGGCGGCGGCCAGCGCGGGAGCCGCGGCGATGGGCTGGGCGAGGCGCGGCGGGAACAGTCGGTCGTCGAGGCCGGCCGCCAGCTTGTCCAGCAGCGTCCCCGGGGGCCCGACGCAAAGGCCCGAGCCGGGGCAGCCGCCGCCGCCGCCGCCGCCGCCGCCGGGCTCCTCCTCGATGACCGGGATGGCGGGCGCCGCAGGGTCCTCGCCCGCGCGGCCCTCGGACGGGCAGTCGACGCTGTCGCCGCGGCGCAGAGGCGCGCGTGGGGGCCGGGGGTCGGGGCGGAACGGGGGCGCGGGCGGGGCGGGCGGGGCGGCGCGCGCGCCGGGGTCGCTGTGCTGCCGGCCGCGCTGCTGCCACTGCTTGCGCGCGTGCGGGTGCGGGTGCGCGCGCGCGCGGTGGCGGGCGGCGCAGGGCAGCGCGTCGTCGAAGTGCGGGTCGTGGCGCAGGAATTCGTGGAAGAGCGCGTCTGTCTTCTCGTCGATGCTGTAGTCGCGGCGCGGGGCGCGGCGGGGCCAGGCGCGGGGGCTGCGGGGCCGGGCGGGCGCCTCCGTGGGCGCCAGCGCCCCCTCGAAGCTGCTGCCCACAGTGGCCGTGCGGCCGGCGCTGGTGAAGGAGGAGCGCTTCTCGGACGCGCTGGGCAGCCCGTCGTCGCCCGCGCCGCGGCCCTCGATGCTGGCGTAGCCGCTGTCCATCTGAAGCAGCTTCCGCGGACCTCCCGCCTCGCCGTCCGCGGACCGCGGTGTGGGCGGCGGCGAGGGCGGCGGGAAGGCGGGCGCGGTGGTCCCAGAGCCCGAGCCCGAGCTGTCGCCGCTGCGCACCGAGTCGCGGTCGTTGCCACTGCTGCTGTGGTCCGAGGCGGCCGCGGCGTGCAGCTCGAGGGAGGCGCGCAGGCTCCAGATATCCCGGTAGCTGGTCTGCGCCTGCTCCGGCCCCGAGTCCCGCTCGCCATCGGACTCCTGCTGCTGCAGCTGCTCGGGCCCCACGCCGCCGCTAGGCTCTGGGGGAGACTCGGGGCTCGCTCCTCCCGCGGCGCCCACCTCCTCGGCTGCCTCTAGCCTGCAAGCCAGGCCGCAGCGGTCAAGAAGGCTGTGCACGCCCCTGCATTTTCTCCCCAGCCCCCCTGACTCTGGGTCCGGAAGGGCGGGCATGGGTGGGGACCCCCTAGGCTTGGCCAGGCTCTGCGGAAAATGAATTTATTTTTAGAAAAATGTTGCCAGTCCCTGTTGCAGGGTATATTTTCTGGGTAGATCTGAGTCTTCCTGGGACCTGCTTTTCAACCAGGTCACTTTTTACAGTGTCTCAGCCAAGCACCTGCTTGTAGCACAGGTGGCCAGCTCTCACCTGGAGAGAGGGACATTGTCCTGTGGGGCTGCTTTCTTCCTAACATCTCAGTGTGGAAGGGACTGGCTGGGCATGGACTGGATCAGGGTAGCGCCACTCAGCCTCTAGTCCTGGACCTCACCACCCCACTGCTCCCATCCACAGGGGCAGTAGTGGGGTGCTGCTGGCAGAAGGGGTCACAGTTTCTGAGAAAGGGCCATGCAGCTGTCAGGAACACAGGCAGGTGGGAAGGAGCACCAGGCCACAGCAGAGCCCGTCAGGCCGTGGACCCCACCGGGAAGCAGGAACATCCAAGCAGGCACATGCCCCCTCACAGCCCTGACTGGGCAGGCATCCTGTCTTGGGGACCCTGGGGCCATCGTCCAGGGCCCCACCTGCCCTTCTGCCCTTACCCTGTCTCCCCCTGTTTCCCCCTTGGGATGCATGCTGGAGAGGTGGCCCCAGTGCGGCAGCCTCCAGGAGGGCTGGTGGAACCGGAGGCCTGGAACCCCGTGTCTGCAGGGTGAGGAGAGCCCTCCCCAGGGCAAGGGGGAGGGTACTGCAGGGGGCGGGGGCCCACAGGTCCACCCCTAGCACTTCTATCTACTGAAAAATACCTGCCGAGGGTGGGGGACGGGCTGGTGGGGCTGGCCAGAAAGGGGCGGGGGGGCGGGAAGGCCACAGCGGCGCCTGCGCTGGCAATGTACTGGATGAAATCCCCGTGGGGGGCGTCCCCCTCCTCCTGCTCTGTGCTCTCGCTGGCTGCCCGCTGCCGTTGGAACTGGTGCCGCTTGGGGGAGCCTGTACAGAAGAAGGCGCGTCAGCCCGGGGCCAGGGGAGGGCTCCCCCGCTCTGCGGCTGGGGGGGGGGACCGAGGCACAAACAGGTGTGAGTCGGGTTGTCCAGGAGATAACAGTACCCCAGAGCAGCTCTGGCCAAAAACATACGGCCCGAGCCAAGACCCGCGCTGGCCCCCCAGAAGCAAAGTGCAGAACAGAGTGTGCGGGAGAGTGACGTGACGGACAGGCTGGCAGGGGGCCGGGGTGGGGGGGGGCCTTCTCTTGCAGCTCTGCCTCTGCCCATGGGCCCCCTGCAGGGCCTGGGAGAAGCTTGGGTGGGAAAGCCGCAGGTGTGGGGAGGCCAGTCAGCCAGCAGACAGGTTCTGGGCACCTGCGCACCTACGTTCCACTCTAATCGTCCTCAGGAATCAGGGCCTCCGTCTGTGCTCCCAAAGGCAGTGGAGTGCGCCATCCCCTCCCTGTGCTAGCTGGACCAGCCCCCGACACGGGGGCTTGTGCCGTCTCCTCACCTGTCCTGGCACTGGGGCCCACCCCCACAGGCAGCAGGCAGTCCCGCAGCCTGTCCTGTCCTGGCTGAGTCCCCCGGGCAGGGGTCCGTAGAGACATCGGTGCCCTCCTCCCCAACCCCAGACACATGCTCCTGCTTTGGTCTGGGGATGAGGAAGCCCTATGTCCTGGGCTCTCCATGATCTGGGCTCTGCGGGATTGAAGGGCTGGTCTCGGGAGTTCAGGCCTGAGGATGCTCAGGCCCAGGGGCCAAACGGGCCCGCAAGCTTTGTTGTAAATAAAGTTTTATTGGCGCGTATCTACACTCATTTACAAAAGTCTGCAGCTCTTTCCACACTGCCAGACCAGACAGGCTTACGACAGATCCAAAACCACTGTTGTCTCGTGCCTTACAGAAGGTCACCGATCTGCCAACCCATTGCTTCATTGGGGCCCAGTGTGCGACCCAACCAGCTGGGAACCCTTGGGCAAGATGCCTGCGGGCAGACAGGTGCCGCTGGCCAGCATGGGGCACGCGCCTGGGCTCCGAGAGCACTGGCCCCTCCCTGGGTGTGAAACCTCCTACTTGAAGGCTGCCTGGGGCAGCAGTGGGAGCTGTACCCCCTGGGCCCCAGTTTCTGCCAAGGGCCCCAGCTCACCTCTAGTGTCCAGACTGGATGCCCGTTGGCTGGGGTCCAGCTTCCATTTCTTGACCTTGAAGTAGGGGCTGGCCCCGTCCAGGCTGGCGTGGCGCCGCAGCCGGGTGAAGAACTGCAGGACGGGTCCGGCCCCAGAGCCAGGGCCTGCCTCCCCACGCCCGGCCTCCCTGTGCCCCGTCGCGGGCCCTGGGCCAGCAGGCTTGCTGCTCCTGGTGCCTGGATCCAACTGGAAGAAAAGAGGAACACAGTCAGACAGGGCCCTCCCCTTGCTGCCCTGCACACCGGCTCCAGCCTGGGCCCAGCTCTGCACTCTAGTGGGCAGCTCTAGCACACAGGGCCACCGCGCCCCACCCAGAACGCAGAGGAGCAGCAAAGGGCGCTCGGTGGCCGGCTGGAAGCTACGCTGAGCTCAGGGGTTCAGCCGGGCGCCTGCCAGATCTGGTCCTCCCAGCCCCAGACAGGTGTCCCCAAGGGTGAGCGTCGGAGAGCACTCGCACCCTGGCTCGGGCTGGGTCCTGACTTGCGCCTTACAGCCGCTGGGACACTCTGTGCGTGTGAGGGGTGGCTGTGTGGTCTACGTGCCGCCTACCCCTCTTCCTCTCATGCAGGGGGTCAGGCAGGAGCAAGGCGAGTGAGGGTTGGGGAGGCCACGGGCTGACCTCTGTCCTGGAGTGGGGCAGGGAGGGGAGGGGCCGCTCGGGGGCCCTCACCCAGGTGCCTTCCCCGGAGTCGCTGGATGCCAAGGGGCTGATCTCGAAGTCAGCAGGGCCCACGGCTGAGTTGTAGGGGTCACCTGGCAGGGCGGAGCTGGGGCCCACGGAGCGGCCGGTGAGGGCCTTCCCCGGGGGCTAGGGGAGGAAGCAGTAACAGGTCAAAGAGCATGGGTGGGTGAGGGGGACTGCTGGACCCACAGCCCACTGTGCACCCCAGCCAGGCCCCCCTCCCTGTCCTAAGATGAGGGGCCCAGCCCAGAGAGAAAGGGACCGCCAGCAGGGGCGCTGTCCTGTCCACTGAGCCCCAAGCCAGCTGCCACCCCTACACTCACCTGGAAGATGGCGAGGTTGGCCTTGGGGGCCGCGGCAGCGTGGGGAGGGGTGGCTGCGCCAGTTTCGCCCAGGTCGCACTCGTGGATTGTGACGATCTTGAGGGGCGGCAGGTGCAGGTGGGTGAGGCGGGCATTCTTCAGGTGGTGGAAGTCCCCCTCCGTCAGAGTGTACCTGCGCCCAGCACGGCTGCCTGTCACCGTGCCAGCCAGCAACCCCCCCCTCCGCCCCCACGCTCGGCCCTCCATTGGACAGCCTGAATGAACCCCCAACCCCACACCTGCTGTCCCTGGTTCCACGGCCCACCCCGTCAATTGTGGGGGACAGTAAGGACTGCACCCGGCACCCACCGCTCAGGGAGCGCAGTCACAGGGCATCAGGCTCCGGGACATCCCTTAGGGACCAGGTCCCTTCCTGCCGCGCCGCCCCTTACCTGCGGCCCTTGTCCTGCGACTTCCGGCTCTGCTCGAACAGGGCAGCCTCGTTGAAGGACACCCGGCGGCCGGTGGAGCTGGTGGACAGGAAGCGCTCCGTCTCCGCGTCCTGGCCCTCAGGGTCCTCCCCCCTGAAGTCGGGGTCTGCGAGGAGAGCCGAGAGGGTGGGCCCGGGGCGGGCCGCGCCTGGCGCTGGGCGGGCGGCCGGCCGGGGCGGGGCGGGGCGGGGGCGGGGCGAGGGGCGGGGCCCGGCGGGGGCGGGGCGGGCACGCACACATCCGCTCACACACTCACTCGCTCAGCACGCGCCTGCGAGCACCTACGCGCGGGCTCTAAGGAAACAGAGATGAGTCGGAATCGAGCTGCGCCCAGTCTGGTGGGGGAGACAGACAGACACAGCCGGTCAGGCGGCCCGAGGGGGCGGGCGGGCGGGAGGGCGGGCAGGTGGGCAGGGGGCGGGCCTGGCGGGGCGCCGCACCTTGGGCCGGGCGAGCGCCATTGTCCAGGTAGGTGGTGGCGGTCTTTTCCGCTTCCTCCGTCGCTCTGGGGAGGGACCGCGGGACGGCAAGGTGGGTCGGAGGGCCCGCCTGCCGGGACCCGGGCTCCCGGGGCCAGGCCCCGGTGCAGACACACCGTGCTCCCCAGGCACTCAGAAGCAGGCCCCCAACACCACATGGGCTGACATTCACGCCTGCCGTCGGCACGCACGCGCGTGTGCGCGCTCGCACGGTCCCCCAGCTCCAGGCCCGCCGGGGCCCCGGGGAGGCCGCTGGGGTGGGTGGGCTGCGCACCTGTTGAAGCGCGGGTGGGCCTCCCAGCAGCGCCTGCACACGAGCAGCACGCCGGACAGCACCACTAGCGTGCCACCAACGAAGAGCGACATGACCACCACCAGCAGCACGTAGTTATCCAGGATGGGGTCAGGCTCCGCCTGTGGGCCAGCAGGGGTCAGGACCGCTGGGCGTGGCCTCTGGGGGCCCGCCCGGCCCAGCCACCCCACTCCAAACCCCTCACTCACGGTGGGAGTGCCGGTGGCGTTGTCCCACCTCGAGGTCAGGGCGACAGTGGCAGCGGTGCCGGCGGCCGTGGCCATGGTGGGCGTGGGCTGCATTTTGAAGCTAGGAGGAGGGGCCTGGTGGGGGGCAGGGCCTGCTCAGACCAGCTCCTCTGTCCCCTCCCTCTCCTAGCTCCCTGGGAGTGGGAGTAGGAGTCCACACCGGGCAGTGACTCACGGGGAGGTGGAGGAGAGCCCCGAGGCAGCCCCCACCCCGCTTAGATCAACGCGGGGACCTCCGTTTCCCCATGTTTAAAACGGGGGAGGTGTATGCTATCCACCACCTCCCCAGCCGGTGGGGCCGGCCCAGCAAGGCAGCAGCTGGCCGGGAACCCTGCCCAGAAAGGGGGAAGCAGCCCTGGGAGGAACGGGGACACTGAGGCTGTCCGCTCACTACCGGGAGACCCCAGGGGCCCTGCCAGCCGCATCGGGGGAGAGGAGGGGCCTGCCACAGTCCCGGAGACTGGTTCTACAGGGAGTGGTGCCAGGATTGTGACCGGGGTGCAGGGACTGAGCTCAGTGCCTACAAGTCGCAACTCCGGGAGGTAGCTGTCCCCCTCCACCCAGTGCTAGCAGGAGCGAAAAGGCCAAAGAAGGCGCATCTGTTCCCAGCCCTGAAGAATCCGGTTCCCATGGCGACCGAGCGAGCAGGCCGAGCGGGGAGGGGGGGTGTTGCCAGGGCGCACTGGGGGAGAGGAGGGGGTGCGGGGGAGGGAGGCCTCCTGCAGGGCGGCTTGAGCCGGTCCTGGGTGGCAAGATGGCTGCTGCAGCCGCCTCCCCGCCAGTGCCCAGCGCGGGGCCCTGCGCCTCCACGAGCAGCTCCCCTGGCCAAGCACGCCAGCCTCCACTTTTGCTTCGGGCTCGGGGTAAACTGAGGCCGGGGAGGGGAGCTCAGCCCTCGGGAAAGGGGCTGCCTGGAGAGCGCACCTGCCCGCCCTCCCCTACGCCAGCTCCTCCCGGTGGGAAGGACCGGGGACTGCACTCTGGAATCTCGGGGAGCAGAGTCTGGGCCGGGATGCCCCGCAGCCCTGAGTAGGCAGGGCGCGCGTTCGGCCTTTCCCCAGAGGAGAGGGGGAGCCTGTGCCCGCTCCCGCGTCCCCGGCCCCTGCGGGTTGTAACCCCACTCGACAGCGGGGGGAATCAGGCCCCGAGAATGGGGGCGAGGGGGCCCTGGCGAAAGCCAGGTGTTCTCATTGCTCGGTCCGAGAACGACCGAGGCTGCGGGTATCCTCAAGGGGACGGGGCGCGCAAAATGTAGGTCGGGAAATGAGTCCCGGCTGGGGGAGGGGGCAGAAGCGCCGGGGCCGTGACAGGAGGCCCGAAAAGATGGCAGGAAGCCGAGGGGAGAGAGAGGTGGACTCCGAGGGGTAGGCGGGGACCAGACCCGAGGGCGGACGTTCCCCACGGGCCCGCCCCTGAGGTCCCGCGGGTCCTTCCCGAGCTCGCTCGCCACCGCGCCCATCCCTGCGCCCCCATCCAGCCCCGGGGACGGGATGGCGAGCCCTCACGGAGAGGCAGAGAGCCGGGCTCCGGGCGCATCGCCGCTTCGGGCTAATCCAGGAGACGGAGACGCCATCGCGCTCGCTGCATCTCAGGGGAAACTGAGGCCGGGCAAGGGCGTGGGCGGGGGTGGGGGAGTCCCTCTCCAGGCCGCTAACGGGGGATGCAGGGCCCCGCGGACTGGCCCGCACGCCCGCCCCGGCTCCCCCCACTCCCTCCCTCCGGCCTCGCCGCGTCGCGGAAAGGGCGGGTGGTCGGGAGCCGGCGGCGATCCCACGGGCCCCGCGGCCTCGGCCTGCCCCCGCCCGCCTTGGCGTATCCCCGGGCCCGCCGCGCCTACCTCAGCGCCGGGGCGCGCGGCCCATGGGGGGCGGGCGGGCGGGCGGCTGCGCGGCGTTCCCGGCGGGCTCCGGTGCCCGGTGGCCGCGGAGCAGGCGGAGAATTTATGAATGGAGAGCGCGGCGCGCGGGGGAGGCAGGCGCAAGAGGAGGGACGGCGCACGTGACCGCGTTGGCGGCGAGCCCGCTCCGACCCGCTGGGTGCCACCCGGTCCCGGGCCGACCGCCCCCGCCGCGCTCGCCGCCGCGTCTGGCTCACTGCGCGCGGGCCACCGCCTCCCCTTCCCTTCCGGCGGGAGTGGGAGGCGGAGCCTGCGCTCCCGGACGCCCCCTCCCCACGCCCAGCGGCTCTCCCGGCGGTGGCTGAGTCCCCACGCCCTCCCCTGAGACACAGCCTCTGACCCTTCCCAGGGTCCGCTGGGACGGGGAACGAGGGGGAGGAGTCCCGTCCATTGGTTTCCCCTCCTTCGCCTCCCCCAACCTGGGAGTCCCCAGGATGCACAGTCTGGGGGGTGGGGTTGGATATATGCCCCCCCTTCTCTTCCTTAATATGTGGCACTGCCAGGCTCACCAGGCGCTGGGTCTTGTTGGGACAAACAGCGAGCAACGATAATAGAATATGACCTGTGCTGAGTGCCACCATGGCCTGCCCAGCCCCGGGTGACATCAGAACTACTCCAGCAGAGACTCCATGCTGGTGACCCACAAAGATGCCTCCATTCTCCATCTCAGAGAATCGTGACTTGTCCTTCTAGATGTCCTTCTAGGACACCAACCTGCAGCAGGGTGGTCTGGGTCCTAGCCCAAACCCCCTGGCCCTATGTTCAACACAGTGTCACCCCTTTCCCCTCCAGTGAAAACTGACACTACCACTTCAACCTCAGAGCCTTTACACTGGCAGGTGCAGGGCCTCAAAGGCTCTTTCTTTCCCACTCAGCTTCAAGAGTCATTCCCTGGCTTCCTTCAACTCTTTCCTAAATGGCCAACTCTCAGTGCATGTCCTCTTGGCTACCCTTGGTAACAGCAGCTCCCACCCTGCCCCTTTCTGTGGCCCTGCATGTCGCCTGTTATTTGCTGCAGTGTGTCGTGTCCTCCTCACCCATTCTGTCACTGCAGGGTGAGTTCCAAGTCAGGAGCTGGGTCCCCAAGCATAGCACCAGCCGGCATGTCAAAGACAAGAATCTGCCAGTCGAGTGAACACCCAGGCAAGAGCTGGCTCAAGTGAGCAGGAGCTGGATGTGCAAAGGACCTGGGGTAAGAAAGTAGGTTTGGAAATCGAAGTGTTGTGTTGGAGGGAACAAGGGAAGCCGTTTTGTGGTTCTCAGCAAGAGAATGACATGGTGCCGCTGGCTGTGTGTGAACTCACCTGCTTCTAGGACAGGGGAGGAGGCTGGGGCTGTGCAAAACAGTGAGAGTGGCCACTGAGTGGACAGGCCATGCCCACGGGCGTCCACTGGAGAGCTCCAGGGTCACCTTAGGTTTGGGGCCTGAGTAACAGGTGCTGCCTTTACGCATTGGCCCCCCTGGAGTAAGAATGGGAGAGAACTTGCCCAGTGGATGGGTTTGAGTAGCGGACTGACGAGGTAGATTAGGCTCGCCTCCATGTGGGGCCCGGGGCTCTAGGAAAGGTTGGGACTGCACACGGGACGCACCCCTAGAAGTGCGAACAGGCTTCCCTCTGCGCGCACACACCCTGGGCCGAGATGCCCAGAGGCGGCGGGGGTCTGGGCACTAGGTCTGCATCCTTCCCCTGTGTTGGCCACAGGCGCCCCAGATGCTGGAAGGCAGGCAGATAGGATGCAGGCAGCCTCTGGGGTTGGGGAGCCACGGGGGCAGCCCCGCGTCGCAGCGCATGTGCCCAGCCCCGGGCCCAGGAGTGACACCCCCTCCCCTGTGGCTGCACCCCTCGGCCCCTCAGCCGAGGCCCTCCCCGGTGTGGGCCCCGACCCCGTCCAACCCACACTCCGCTTTTTGCCGGAGACCAAGATGTGAGCCTGGAGGCCTGGCCCCGGGCGCCACCTGCGTGAGCGCGGGGGCGGAGTGGTGACGTCAACGCCGCGAGCGAGGCTGCGCGAGCCGAGGTGACGTCAGCGCAGCCCCGGGCCGCCCGCGCACGCGTCCGTGCGTCAGCGGCGCGCGGGGGCGGAGACCGGACGAGGCCGCGGCGCGTGCATCTCCGGTCGCCGAGTACCCTCTGCCGGCCCCGTCGAGTATTGCATCCGAGCGGCGTCCGGCGCTTGTCCGCGTAGATAGGCCCAGGATGCCCTTCCCAGCACGTCTGCGTCGGACAGTCGCAGCCCACCCCAGCCTGGCCCCCAGCGCTGCTTTTCTTTGCTCTTTTGAGTACTTCGTAGCTTCCAATGTGCCATACGGTTTGCGTATTCGTCACATTGATGTTTGTTAAAGTCCCCACCGCCCCAAACCAAAGCCGAAATCTTGGCATTCCTCTTGATGGCTCTTGCGCCTGGCATCCAAGGAGCGCCCCCAAAGTCTTGAATTCAAGTAATCCCTGCTCCGCGGAGGCTTTTGGCACATACCTCATCTTACCCCGCGGGGGGGGTGGCGTGATTCGGGTACCGGAAGGAAACTACAAGCCCCAGCATGCCGCGCGCGGGGCGCAATGCATCATCCGTGTGCGCGGCTCGCTGGGAGTCGTAGTGCGCGCGTGCGCCTTTGCCGGGACTCCTCTTCCCAGAGGTCCCCGCGTCGTCCTCCTCGTCCTCCAGCTGCCCGCGTTCGGCTGGAGTCCCCCGGCCGCCGTCGCCATGCTACCCGCCGCGCTGCTCCGCCGTCCGGGCCTGCGTTCCCTCGCACGCCAGGCCCGCGCCTACGCCGAGGCCGCCGCTGCTCCGGCCCCGGCTGCGGGCCCGGGACAGATGTCCTTCACCTTCGCCTCGCCGACGCAGGTTCGGAGGCCGGTCTGGCTCGGGACCCCGCTTGGCCGCCGTCTCCGGTCCGGACCCTAGTGGTCCGCTGTCGGAGACCCCCGCCATTGTCCCGCTCCCTGCGTCCCTCCCCGGTGTCGTCCAGAATCCGGGCTCCGCAGCCTCCGGCTGTCCGAGGCCCCCAACCCCTCTGGGATCCCGGACCCGCGCCCCTTCCGTCTCATTTGGTCCGGCTTCCGAGCCCCCCACCTGGGGGTCGCCCCCGCACTCCTGCCCGAGCCCTACGAGTGGAATCCGAGTCCTGTACAGTCTTCTGGAAGCCAACGTCCGCGGACTCGACCTCCCCGCCCCCCGCCGCCCCCTCCGCATGTCCCACAGCGTCGGACACTCGTGCTCCTGGGTGCCCGCCCGGCTGGTGCGCCCTTTGTGCTCCTGCAGCGTTTGTGTGTGGACGGGCCCTGCGCTAGAGGCCGGCAGGGAGAGGCTGCGGGGGCCAAAACCCCTGTCTCGCTCGGCGGGGCGTCTCTGTGTCGCCGTCAGTGTTCCTTCCTGCCTTTGGCCCTTTTCCTGCAGGGGAGCCGGTCCCATCGCCCAAGACTGGCCTGCAGTGACGCGCTCCGTGTCGTCTTTCCAGGTGTTTTTCAACGGAGCCAACGTCCGGCAGGTGGATGTCCCCACACAGACAGGAGCCTTTGGCATCCTTGCGGCCCACGTGCCCACCCTGCAGGTCCTGCGGCCGGGGCTGGTGGTTGTCCATGCTGAGGACGGCACCACCTCCAAATACTTTGGTGAGTCTGGTGGGAAGGGGCTGGCTAGGGGCCGCGTACTTCCTCAGGCCAGATCCGGTGTCTGGGCACCAGCTTGGGAAGAGAAAAGGGCACAGAGCAGACTGGGGATTAAGAAGCTTGTAGGGGGGCGGGGTGGGGGACAGGGTCTCCCAGAGAAGTCAAGCCCGGTGCCAGAGGGGCCCCTTAGGAGGTGCAGGCCCCTGCATCCCAGGTCGTGCCTCCACTAGCGCAGCTGCGAGGAGCAGCAGGGTTCGAACCCCGCTCCCGCCTCCGTCCTGATGCTGGCTTCGCCGATGGGCTTGTGGGTGTCCCCTACATCCAGCCCCCAGTGGGTGCCCCTGAGCCCCATGTGCGTGTGTCATTCTCTCCGGCCGCTTGTTTTCCGTGTTAGACTCTAGAGCTACAGCGTGGAGCCACTTTCCTGGTTTGGGGGCGATGGTGTCACCTACAAGGGGGTGTGGAGGTCTCACGTCTTCCTCTTCCTGTAGTGAGCAGCGGCTCGGTCACAGTGAACGCGGATTCCTCCGTGCAGCTGCTGGCCGAAGAGGCCGTGACGCTGGACATGCTCGACGTGGGGGTGAGTGTCCCGGGGAGACGGATGCCCCGAGGAGGCCGGGGCTGTGCTAGAGATGGCTTCGGGGAAGGGAACTTGAGTTTGGTGGCGGGGCCGGCACCAGGCTGCCGTCGCCGCTTGACTCTCACCCGTTCCCCACTTCCCGCAGGCAGCCAAGGTGAACTTGGAGAAGGCACAGTCGGAGCTGTCCGGGGCCACGGACGAGGCCTCCAGGGCTGAGATCCAGATCCGCGTCGAGGCCAACGAGGCCCTGGTGAAGGCTCTCGAGTAGGCAGTGCGTGGCCCGGGCCAGCAGGGAAGCCGAGGCCCAGAACTGGGCAGCGGGTGTCCCGGGCAGGCTGAGGTGGGTTGGGCAGGACCCCCCGGAAGGGCTTCTCCTGTGGCCGCAGCGCTCTCGCCAGAGAAGGCCGCCAGGGGGCAGCACGGCTCTAGCGTCCCGCCCAGAGCCCACCTCCTGGCTAGGGCGGCCAGGCCTGGTGGTTGGGGGTGAGCCCAGAGACCTGCTCTGTTGTTTGAGGAGGGGCTGTGTCCCCCCCACACGTGCCAGGCTCCTTCCCCCAACCTCATGTGTCACCCACCATCCCCCTGAGCCTGTAGCCCCTGAAGACCCGCTCCCAGCCGCCTCCGAGGGATGGCCAGCCCCCAGCTCGAGCCCCCCATTAAAAGCCAGGGACCCGACTCGTGTACGCTGCTTCTGTGTGCTGCCTCGAACTGTCTTCAGGACCTTCCCTGGCCTTTGTCCCAGCCGTGTGTGTCTCTGCACGCGGATCAGGCGTTAAACACCAGCCTCAGGCTCCAGGGCTTAGAAACTGGGGCCGAAAGGTCCTCGGGGTCTGTAGTAAATTGGGGAGCAGGGTGTGCAGGGGGCGTGGCCTGTAAAACCAGGGTAGGTGGTGGGCGGGGTGCCGTCAGCCCAGGAGGGTGGGGGTTGGCACAGGCTGCGGGCTGGGCGTGGCTGCTGCTCCAGGGCCAGGCCTGGGCTGCTGGACAGCCACCTGGGGCTCCGCCAAGTTTCAGGATGTGCCGTCTGCCCTGTGGGCTCCCTGGCCCGCCCCAGCCACGCTGGGAAGAGGCGGGTCCTGCCTGCTCCCACAGAGGCCCAGCCCTCTGCTAACCCGGCCTGTGGGTGGCCTGGCTGGCCGAGCGCCTCGTCCCTGGTGGTGTTGGCACCTCTATGCCATCCAGGCCCCTGGGCTGGCCCCAGATGGGGTGGGGCTGCCAGGCGGGGGCAGCCCTGGCTCTGGGCAGCTTCTGTGCTGTTCCATTTCTTCTCTGTTGCAAGCACGGGGGTGGCCAAGAAGCTGGCTCCAGGTGGCCGTCAGGAGACTTTGGGGGAGGGGTCTCCTCACACCCCTGCCTGAGCCCTGGGCCTGAGCAGGACTGACAGGGGGTTCCAGGGTGGTGAGTGTGCAGGAGAGCCTGGGCCTTCCCGTGTGTCACTGGCAGCCTGGAGGTGACAGGGAGGCCACCCCCAACCCCCAGGCATGTTGTCAGCACAGATGGACTGAGGATTTGTGTGTCATGGTCCCGTGCAAGTGACTGTCCCCTGGCTTCACTGGTGCTGTGTGGCGGGAGCCTTGCTTGTGGAAGCCTCGTCGTGAGCTCACAGCCATGGGGTCTTTCTCCCTGGGTCCCCCTACTCAGGTTGGTAGGCCAAGCAGCTGGCTCTCCCCAGGCCAAAGAGTGTTGTGACAGCCATGGGCTCATAGGAGCAGGCCGACTCCTTCCTGTTCTGGGTTTTGGGGTTCATGGTCACGCTTTGGGAACTAGAACACCACGGACAGGTAAGGCAGCACTTTGAGCCAAGCTGCTGGATGGGCACCCACCCCAGCGGTCCTTCTAGTCATACCCCTGTTCCCGAGAGGGTTCTGCCTCTGGCCAGGGACAGCTCTGAACATAGTAAGATTCCTCAGCACACAGCAGGCCTCCTGAGGGAGATGGGAGCCTTGGGGTGTTAGGGATGCCCACACCGGAGCCTTGTCCTGGACTGGAGACACCCAGGGTGGAGTGGGTCATACGACCAGGAACCGGAGGTCACTACCCTTCCCTCGAGAGCAGGCTCACACAAGGGCTTGTCCTCCTTGGAGGAAGGGGGTCCCCTTGGACTGTGTGTGTGCCCACACCCAGGGGCTGACTAGAACACGGGATGCTTTAAACGGGGGAAAATAGGCAGGAAGTGGATTGACTTGGTGTGTGTGTTAAGTGGGACCTGTAGAGCCAGGCTGGGGCCGTGGTCCCTTCCTGAGAGCACTGTCCCACTCCTAAATGTGCATGGACCCTCAGGGCCCCAGTTCTGGGAGGACCAGCTGCTCCCTGGTGACCTGAAGGGCAAGGTCTCACCCCCTCCTCAGATCACACAGCCCTGTCTGCCGTGGCCGTAAGTCCCGGACCCAGCACCACATGCTTGGCTTCAGGGGCACACAGCTCCCTCTGCCACCCCCACGTTCCTCCAGCAGCAGGGCCCTCAGCGGTGGCCCCATAGCCGCCTCTCCAGGCTGCAGCACTTCTCCATCCCAGCCCCCAGTGGCCCCCTCCCAAAGGGCTCCTGACTGGGGGGCTGGGAGCCTCTGGGTGTGGAGGTGCTGGTGAGGGTGGGAGGGGCAGGTCGAAGGCTGCAGGAGCTTTGGGTGGGAGCAGGATGGAGACCTGGAAAGGAACACAGCCCTGGGAGGGGTGCCCAGGACTAGGGTGGGGTGGGGGTGGTCAGGACAGATACAGTGAGAAGCCAGATAAGTGGACAAGGGGCAGGGGAGCAGGAAGGCTGAGCACCCCACACCACTTAGGGTCGTCCTCAGCTGCCGAGCCAGAGCCTATGCCGGGAGAACGAGGACCGGCCGCGTTTCCACCTGCTGCTGTTTGCCGTCAGTTAACTGGTCTGTGGGATGGGTGGGGTGATCCTGCCCACACCGGGGCCCCAGAGTGAGCCGAGCTGGATTCTCCCCATCCGTCCGCCGCCGTGGAGAACCGCGGGAACGGGCTCGGAAAGGTCACAGCGTGCTGGGTGGTGACTAGCTGCACTAGGCTGGCCTGGCGCAGGTTAATCGCTCCGTAAATGCCTTCTGAGGTCACCGTTAAGGGATGCAGGAGGCCAGGCTGCTGGGGCAGCTGGCTGGGGCACCCCCACAACAGGCAGGTGACTCCAGCCTGTTTTCCTGGATCGTGGCCGCTGACTCAGGCAACCCCCCCTCCTTGCGCTCCCCCACGCGGGCGCCCCCAGGCGGAAGCACCGGGCCTAGAGCAGTAGGAAAGGGGGCGGGGCGAGAGCCAACCTGTGCACCCCGAAATCCCGTCCTGGGGATCTGACCCAGCGACGCTGCTGTTCGTGACCTTAGATTCAGCAGCAATTATGGAGCGACCCCCAATATACGAGGCGAGGCTTCGGGGTGGGTGGCCGAGAACCCAAGGCGCCCCAGGGCCCCGGCCGGCAGGCAGGGGCGGGGGCCCGCCTGCGTCACCGGCCGTCCGGCCCTCCGCCCCCTGCCCGCCCAAACTCCACCCCGAGGGAAGGCGGTGCGGATAAAGGCTTGGGGGCCGCCCGCTCGGCCCCAGACCTGCCCCGCCACCGCGCTCTGTCCCCGGACGTGGGTACACTCAGGACTGTTGAGACCTCGGACCGGCCGCGTCCGGTGAGTGCGGGTGGGATCTCGCCGGACTAGTAGGAGGGCCCCCACTCTAGGCTCTTAAAGGTGCCCCCACTTTTCTTTGTTTTCGGGGCAGGCAGGGCTCGGGTTGTCTCCAGCCCTGACGAGCCCCTCGGGTCGTGGGATGGGAGGGGCTCGGCGCAAGCAGCACCGCCCAGGCAAGACCTCAGCCCCCGCCCCGCCTACCGGGCACTCTTCCTACCCCGCGAGTGACCTTGAGCAAGTTGCTGTGCAGCCTCAGTTTCTCCAGTTGTGCTGCCTGGCCTCCCGCCTTAAGAGGCTCCAGACCCCTAGCGGAGGTTCCCACCTCGCCAGCAGTCCGTAGGCCTCTCTCCCGCCCCGGGGCAGCTGCTTCGCCCCCTCCCCAGGACTTCAGGCAGCGCTCCCGCGCGGCGCCGGCAGGGGGCGCGCTGGCGCTGCTGACTCACCGCAGCCCCAAGCGGCGCGCGCGGGCGCAGCCGGGGACGCCGCGTCACGTCACGGCTCGGGCGGGCGCGACTAGGGAAGCGGGCCGGGCCCGCGGGACAGGGGTGGGACGCGAGGTGGTACCGGCGCGGCAGGGTGCGGGCGGGGGAGGGGGAGGGGGAGGGCCCTCCTGGCACCGGCCCACGTCACCGCGGTGCAGGCCCCGTCCGCAGCCCCGCTCCTCGCCGGGAGCTCACGCCCCACGGATGGGGGACGCCCGGCGGCCGAACCTCCTGAGAGCCGCCCGGGCCCGAAGCGCAGGGATCGCCTCCCGCTTCCGCTCGCGGCGGCTTCCCGGACAGACGCGGGGGGTGGTACCCCGGCTTCCTGCCCCTCCCGGCGCGGGGATAGTGCCTGCCCCCACGCCGCGCCGTCCGGGACCGGGACTCCGCGCCGCCGCTCCCCCACTCAACCGATCCCCCTCGGGCCGCCTGCCCTTTGTTGCGGGCCGTATGAATGGCCCCCGGCGCGGGCGGGTGGAGCGCGGGGGCGGGCCGGAGCGGCGCCAGCCCCGCCTCCGCCGAGCTCCCCTTGGCCGCCGGACCGGGGGCGGGGCGACGGGCGGGCCCGGGCGGCCACGTGGGGCAGCGCCACGGCGCTTCTCATTGGCCCGCCCGCGCGGCCGACTGGGCGTTCGGCGCGCGGAGATTGGCCGACTCAGGGCCGGCGGAGTAAGTAGTGAATGGGAGGGGGCGGCAGTCCCGCCCCTTGGAACGTTGATACATTATAACTTTTTTTTCTTGTTACTTTCACCCCCAGATCTTTCAAGCGGCGGCGGCGGCGGCGGCGGCGGCGGCGGGGACGGCTGTTGCTAAGGGAGGGGACGCGCGGGGAAGCGCGGCCCGATCGGCGGCGGGCACCGAGCGCGACCGCCTAAGCGGCGCCCCCTCCTCGGGACCCTCCCCCACGCCCAGCGTCCTTGAAAGGAGCCGCGAGTGCAGTCCCCACCCCCGGAAGGCGCCCCTACGAGCCAGCGCGACCCCGGAGCGCCGCTCGGATTTTTGATTCTTGATTCACCTTCCGCTACTGGGACTTTCTCGAAGAGGACGTGCGCTTCCCCTAGGAACGGCGAGGACCCCCGGTTCGGGGAGCCCAACCCCCGCGCAGTGCCCGGAGGCGCGACGAGGATTGGCGGCGCCCCGTGGACCCCAGCCCTCCAGCGCGGGCCGGGGATGGAGCCGCAGCCCGGCGGCGCCCGGAGCTGCCGGCGTGGGGCCCCCGGCGGCGCCTGCGAGCTAGGCCCGGCGGCCGAGGCGGCGCCCATGAGTCTGGCCATCCACAGCACAACGGGCACCCGCTATGAGCTGTCGGTGCCCCCGGACGAAACGGTGGAGGGGCTGCGCAAGCGGCTGTCCCAGCGGCTCAAAGTGCCCAAGGAGCGCCTGGCGCTGCTCCACAAAGACACGTAGGTATCGCGCGCCGCCCTCGGACCCGCCGCCCCCTCGGGCCCCGGCCCCCGGGCGGGAACAAAGAGCGCGCCGCACGGGGAAGGAAGGGGGCGGCCAGACGGGGGGCGGGGGCGCGCCGCGCGCTCTCGGGCGCCCTCTGCTCGGCCTTGCCTGCCTCGGCCCCCTCCCCCGCCCGGGGTCGCTGCACAAAGGCGGCTGCGAGGGCGTCCCCCTCCCTCCTGGGAAGGCAGGGGTCCCGGGTCAGCGTGGGGGTCTCGGCAGCGGGGGTGGGGGGGCGCGGCCGTCTCCTTCTCTGCCTGCATTCCCGCTGGCTTCCGCATCTGTTCGGTGCCCCCCCCCCCACGTCTGGCTGTTTTCTTCCCCTACTTGCATCTTTCTACCCCCCTTTGTTCTAACCACCAAGCACTCCCGCAGTCTCCCCCTCCCCCCTGGTATTTAAATCGCCTCCAGGCCGGGGAGCACTCCCCCCGCGGGCCTCCAGGGACACACAGTGTCCATCCCCAGCGGAGGGGCCCCAGTGGGGGAGGGGCGGGTGGGGGAGGGTCTCCTTTGTCTGAGCCGCCGCGGCCTGCGCCGGGCGCCGGGGAGGGAGGGAGGAGGGGGAGCCCGGCACCGCAAAAGACCCTAAAGGCTAAGGCCTGTGGCTCCCACAGAGAAAAGCTCCGGGCCGGAGTTACAGGCGAGGGCCGGCCGTGGGGTGAGGGGAGGGTGGCAGAGGACCGCAAGGGTGCACTGGCGCCTGGGGACGAAAAAGTGCTTTGTTGAGGTGCAGAGGTGGTGCTCCAGCCCAGAGTGGGGTTTCTTTCCCTAGGAGGTTTGAGCCACTTGCATGGCGGGGCCTCGGGGCCAGATATTTGACACTCCCCCGTACATACACACACAGACCACTCCTCTGGTTGGGGAGCTGGGAAGGGATAGGGGTGGGGAGGGCTCCCATATCTCCCCCAGGAACACAGCCCTCCCCCCCTGGCCTGTGCTTCCGCCTCAACGCCGTGTCTCCTTGGCCTCACCCTCTTCCTTCCTTCCTCCCCCTAGCCGGCTCAGTTCGGGGAAGCTGCAGGAGTTCGGCGTGGGGGATGGCAGCAAGCTGACGCTGGTGCCCACCGTGGAGGCGGGCCTCATGGTAAATGGCTGGGGCACAGTGCCCCAGAGGCTCTGGCGCAGGCGGGCAGCCCCTTCCCCTGAGAGCTTGGTTCCCAGCACACACCCTGCCCGGGCGGCCCCTGCCGGCAAGCAGCTCCCCGCCCTGGTGCCCGGGCCCTCTTGGAGCGGAGCGCCCGCTCAGAGCGGCATCTCCTCTGTTTCAGTCCCAGGCCTCGAGGCCAGAGCAGTCTGTGATGCAGGCCCTGGAGAGCCTGACCGAGACACAGGTAAGACCCGCGCCGGTCCCTCCGAGACCAGGGGGAGGGCCTGGGAGTGGGGGTAGTTGCTCTCCCTGGAGACCCATGGGGAGGGAGGAGGCGGTGCACCGCCCAGCCTTCCTGCCAGTTCGGCCTGGTCACCCAGCTTCCTCTTCCTCCTCCCCCTCCACACTCACCACCTGACCTTGAGGGCCTTCTCTCCCACGGTGGCTGCCATGGGGGAGGGGGCTGGGCTTTCACGAGCCTGCCTGCCAGGGTGACCTTGGGCCTGGGGCCCCAGCCCTATACTGAGGAGCACTCCCTCCACAGCTACTGCGGTTTCCCCAGGGCGACCTTTTTTTTTTTTTTTTCTTTTTTTTTCATTTCTGTGGGTGGGCGGGAAGAGGACTGGAGGGGCCTGGGTGACACTCCTTCCGGCTTTGACCCCATTGTAAGGGGTGACTCCCTCCCCTTCTCCCCTTGGCCTTTGTTCTCTGCCCCAAAAGAGGGAGGGGGACTCCCACCCCAGGGCTGCAGCCTAGACAGGATGTTGGGAAAATATTTAGCAACTGGCCAGGAGCTGAGGAGGAAGGCAGGGACTGGCCCACGGCCGGGTTCCCGGTTTTGTTGCAGCATTTATTTATTTATTTATTTATTTATTTATTTATATTTATTTATTTTTTTTTACCTCTTCCTTTCCTCATTTTTCTGGCAGCAGGGCCCTCCTCCCAGGAGGGTGACACAGGCCTCAGCTATCCGACTGCTGCCAGGGTGGGGGAAGCAGGCTGCTGCCCGCCCGGGCTAGGGGGTGGGCTGGGCTGGCCGCAGGAAACCTGCTCAGCGGCTTCCCTTCCTCCTGCCCGGAGGCCCTCGCCCCCTCCCCGACATGTAGCATCCTGTCCTCACCAGCTAGGTAGTGAGGAGGAAGAGGGGCGCTGGTGCTGGGTGGTCCGCCATCAGGAGGGTCCGTGGGCTACAGGCAGAGCTGGGGTCCCAGAAGCCGGGTGGGGGCCGCACTGGATCTCGTGGTGAAGATGGGAACTGAGCTCTCGGCTCTCAGGGGGGCCTGCGGTTGGCAGGGGGGCCAGGGGTGTCTTTGGTTCACATCCGCCCCACAGTGCCTGCGTCAGGGGTGGGGGGGGGCGCCGCTGGGCGGAGTGACTGGCTCCAAGGGCTGTTTCCCCGCCTGGCACCGAGTCATGCCTGCCTGTTCGCCCTCCCCAGGGAGGAAGTTGCAGGGCAGAGGGGTGGGGGGGGGACTCCCCAGCTGCTCTTGGGGAGCCACCTCAAGCCTTTCCTGCAAGGGGAGCTTCTGGACCCGGGGGGATGTACCCTGCAGACCAGGCTTCAGGGTTTGGGGGAGCTGCACACTGCCCGCCTTCCTCGCCGCCTCCCTGCGGCCCCCAAGCAGAGAAGGTTACGCCTGCCGCTGCCAGCGGAGGGCTGGGAGGCGGTGGTTCTGAGTCATCCCGGCCTATGTCACTTCTCAGAAACCTCCACCCCCCCCACCATCCTCGCCCCTGGGGAAAGCTCAGCACTGGCCAGGCTCCAGAGGAGGGACCCAGTCTGCACTGGGTGTCGGATGCACCCCCTGCCACCGCCACCCACCAGATCTGAGGGTTTGTGTTGGGGCTGCATAGAGGTCTCGCGGGACCCAGGCCTCAGAACCATCAGGGCCCCCTCCAGCAGCGAAGCCTCCCCCTCAGCCTCAGCCCCACCCAGGACAGATAAATATTTATCTTGAGAAAGCAAAGGTTAGGAAGAAGAATTTGTCCAGGAATTCCCGCCCACTTGCTGCCTGGGTGGCTTAACTGGGAGGGGGTCTGAGATTGGCTCCCTCTGGTATTCACAGGCAGAGGATGGGGAGCTGGGAGGTGGGGTTATTTGAGGGCAGTGGCTGCTGACTGGGTCTTGCCCCCTCTGGCCTCAGTTTCCCCTTGAAAGAACCAAGCTGGCCAGGGAGGGCCAGGCCCCCCCATCTGACCCGCCTCTGTCCCCCACAGCCCCCAGTGGCGCCCGGGCCGGGCCGGGCTGGCGGAGGCGTCTTCCGGAAATACCGATTCATTTTATTTAAGCGTCCGTGGCACCGACAGGGACCCCAGAGCCCAGAGAGGGGCGGCGAGAGGCCCCAGGTCACGCAGCGTGGGGTGCCGGGGCTGGGCCGGGCTGGGGGCACAATAGGCTGGTGCCCTGGCGCTGACGGGCCCCTCTCTACAGGTCAGTGACTTCCTGTCGGGCCGCTCGCCGCTGACCCTGGCGCTGCGCGTGGGGGACCACATGATGTTCGTGCAGCTGCAGCTGGCTGCCCAGCACGCCCCGCTACAGCACCGCCACGTGCTGGCCGCTGCCGCCGCCGCCGCCGCCGCTGCCCGCGGGGACCCCGGCATGGCCGCTCCCGTGTCGTCCCCCTGCCGGTCCATGGCCGGCGCTGCCCGAGTCCCCCCAATGGCCAGCAGCCCTGCCCCCACGTCCCCCTCATCTGTGACCGCCGGCTCCTTCCGATCCCACTCCGCTTCCGCCACCTGCCCTGAGGTGAGTCTGGGGAAGGTGGGCTGTCCCCCACCTCACGGAGGAAGGGGGCTCAGAGCCCCAGGTCTGCAGCCTCCAGGGACTGTCCTTGCTCCCCCCCACGCGCCGCAGCTGACCTGCCTTCCTCTCCCCGGCCCCCCGCCCCCCGCAGATGGACTGTTCGCCCCCTGCCAGTGCTGGCGCCAGCCCCACTTCAACCCCCGGGGGGAGCCCTACCTCCCGCTCCCGCAAGCCTGGCGCTGTCATCGAGAGCTTCGTGAACCATGCCCCGGGGGTCTTCTCAGGGACCTTCTCTGGTAGGTGTCGCAGTACCCCTGCGGGGATCCCCTGCCACCCAGAGGCAGCGGCTGGGTGGGGGTACGATCTCACCCGTCGCCCCCCCCCCCCCGGGTCTCCTGGCCGGTGCCCCACCACACGGGAGGCTGCGGGCCCCCAGGAGGCGCAGGTCCCCCGCGTGCTCACTCCCACCCTGGGGGCCCACCTGTCTGCGCATGCGCTACAGAGGCCACGTGTCCATCCCGCCTGCACTCACCGGCAGCCCCCCACCTCCTGCAGGCACACTGCACCCCAACTGCCAGGACAGCAGCGGGCGCCCGCGGCGTGACATCGGCACCATCCTGCAGATCCTCAACGACCTTCTGAGTGCCACGCGGCACTACCAGGGCATGCCCCCGTCCCTGACCCAGCTGCGCTGCCATGCGCAGTGCGCGCCCGCCTCACCTGCCCCGGACCTCACCCCCAAAACTACCTCCTGCGAGAAGCTGGCGGCTGCGGCCCCGGCCTCCCTGAGCCAGGCCCGCATGTGCAAGCCCCTGGGTGAGTGTCCAGCGCACCCCGCCCATCCCTGGGCTGTTGAAGGCCCCTCTGTGCGTGGCTCAGAGCAGCTGACCCGCCGGGGGGCTAGGGGGGCCAGCAGCTGCTGCTTGCCCTGCTCCGCACGAGAGTGGAGAGAACGGAGCATGTGTGTTTGGGGCACAAAGTGTCCTTGTCCTCTCCCGAGA
Organism: Mustela nivalis; assembly: GCF_964662115.1. NCBI lineage: Eukaryota > Metazoa > Chordata > Mammalia > Carnivora > Mustelidae > Mustela > Mustela nivalis. The sequence continues at coordinate 214,856,940 of NC_139020.1, read as the reverse complement.
GGGGCACTTCCTTCCCTCCCCCCCACCCCCCTGCACTTTGTCCAGATGGCAGGTGGGGCCTCTGTGAATGGCCTGGTCTGATGAAGGGGGGCAGCAGAGCAGCTCCAGGGGTGGCTTGAGTCCCCCAGAGACCCAGCCGACCCCAGGAAATCCTGAGCCCTGTGGAACAGTGTCACTTCTGCCTTGGCGGGCCTCCAGCCCAGGTCATGAGGGGAAACAAAGCCACCAGCCTGAGGACCGTGGTCACCTGACCAGTGGGCTGGCGCTGTGCTCCAGCGCCCACCTCGGCCGGCTCTTGGCAATGGACAGGGCCTGAGAAGCCTCGAGTCTGAGACACCTCCTGGCTACTGGGAAGGCTGGGTGGTGCCTCATGCTGTGGGGGTCGGGGGTTGTCTGGCCTCTCCCCACAAGGGCCAACAGGGCTCATGGTCACTGCCTCCTTTCAGGGGACCGGCTGCGGCAGACGGAAAACCGGGCCACCCGCTGCAAGGTAGAGCGCCTCCAGCTCCTGCTCCAGCAGAAACGGCTCCGCAGGAAGGCCCGTCGGGATGCCCGCGGGCCCTACCACTGGCCACCAAGCCGCAAGGCCGGCCGCAGCGACACCAGCGGTGGCGGTGGGGGTGGCGGGCCCAGTGAGGCCTCCGGCTTGGGCCTCGACTTCGAGGACTCCGTTTGGAAGCCGGAAGTCAACCCTGACATTAAGTCAGAGTTTGTGGTGGCCTAGGAACCACGTCCCTCGCCCGGCCACCCTTAGTGGAGAGTCCCCTGGGCCAGCCTGCGTGTGGGAGGGCAGGCAGTTGGGGTCAGGGCAGCGGGAGGCCCCTCCCTCCCCACCAGCTTTCTTCTGGTTTTTTGGTTTTTTTTTTGTTTTGTTTTGTTTTGGGGTTTTGTTTTGTTTTTTTGTTTTGTTTTGGTTTTGGGTTTTTTTGTTTTTGTTTTTGTTTTTTTTGTTTTGTTTTGTTGGGGGGGTTTTTTTTTGGTTGTTTTGTTTTGTTTTTTGGTTTTTGTTTTTTAATTTCCATTCTTACCATGGTTTTCTGAACTCTCCATGGACTTGGTTCCTGCCTCCTTGGTTCAGCTCACACTTCCCCGCCTCTTCCTCCCGTGGTGGCTCCCGTTCTCGGCCGAGCCGGGCCCTCCCCGCCCACTTCCCAAGCTCCAGAGATGTAGCAGTCACTCCAGATGGCCGAGAGTGGGACGAGACGAGGAAGCCGCCCCCACCCCTTCAGGTTTAAGTCAAAAACGTAGATGCCTCATGATGCACTTTACAGACGGGCAGGGCCAAGGAGGGAAGGCCCACTGCAGCTGCACCCTGGCCTTCCGGGCGGCCGGCAGGCCCCACAGCCACCGCAGACCCGCTGCGCTGCCCTGTGGCCAGGGCCCCCCACACCTGAGCTCTTTTCTCTTGGTCTCTCTTTCCAGGGAAAAAAGAGGAGGGGCGCTTCAGTAGGCGGACCCCAGCCTGCCCCTGGGGCTCAGGGGGAAGTGTGGGGCCCTCTCCTAATAGGAAAGGGAGGGAGGGGGACAGACCAGCCGCTAGCCTTTGCGTCCACGCACTGTGCCATCTCCCCCGGCCCCACCCCCTTTTTGTTCTGAGCTTGGGGTATTTATAGACTATTAATTTTCTGAGCCAATAGTGGTTGGGAGTCTCTTGAAAACTGGGAGAGAAATGGTTGGGGGACGGGCAGATCACCCCCAGCCCTCCTTCCTGGCCCAACCCGAGAGAGATGTGGCCTGTGGGCTGTGTCTGGAGGGCCCCCTGGCAGTCAGGAGGGGAGGGGGTGCTGAGCTGTGAAGCCCCTGTAGGGGTGACGCTGTGTAGCATTAACCCCCGGGGGGGGGGTTCGCTGCTGGTCTAAATTGGACCCTCCCCACTCATGCCCTTACCCCCAGATTCCCCTGGGGCAGAGGGACAAGCCCTCTACTGGGGCCATTTCAATGGGGGTGGAGTTTTTTTTTCATTCACTTACTTTGTACTGATAATGGAGATGACCAGGCCCTGCCCCTGCCCGTCCTGTCCTTGCCTCACCTTTCTGTCCTCCAGACACCCCCACCCCTGCCTGTTCCTCCTCATCCTATTGTAGGTGAACCCCCCCATTATGTGTTTCAAGTTAATGGTTTCAGATGTGAACATCATGTGTTAATTGTAGCTCTGTAAACTTTTTTGTGGGGGGGGTGGGTAGGGAGGGGTCAGAGGGTAGGGGTCACTGATTTTTGTTTGTTTTCATTTTCCAAAAAAAAAGAAAAAGGAGAAAAAAGGAGTGGGTTTGTTTTTGAAGAACTGTGTTGGATACCTATTTAAATGTGTTCTGTTTTGTCGGGTTGTTTGTTTGTTTGTTTGTTTTAGTTTTTTAAACGATTTTTAAATAACACCTGTGCCTCCGCGGGTTTGAGGGTGGAGGCCCCAGGCAGGAGCCCAGGCAGCCCGTCCCTCTCTGCCCTCACCAGGGCTCCCCCAAGAAAGCATTACCCACCCTCGGGGTCGGGCTGTGGGGTGTCCCAGCACCCTGCCTGAGTTTCCTGTATGAAAACAAAGTTGGGAAAGATTAAACCTATACAAACACGTGATTTCAAGTAATAAACAGAAGATGAAACGAGTGAATGTGCTGCCCACTTGGCGGGGTGGGGGGGCGGTCTTGGCCATCACAGGGGGCTCCCAGGGACGATGGGTGGTCTTAAAGCCTGGGAGTGGCACGGCGGGCAGCTGTGTCCCCTGACGGCCCCCCCCCCCCCGCGGAGACCGACAGGTAGTGGCAGCTGGGGAGTGGGTGGGGCCTGATCCAGAACGGTTCCCACGTTCCCTCCCCGGCTTGAGGTAAGGGCGGGCAGGAAGTTGCCCCAGCAGGGGAGGGAGGGGCCAGCCGCTTCCCGGTACTCAAGGCCGGAAGTCCTGCAGGGCGTGGGGTACGGGGCTGCCTGCTAACCGCGCCGTGGGTGGGGCCTCCGTTCCCGGCTCTGGGAAGTGGGCTGGGGACTGACCCCTGGGACTCTCAGCAGGGCTACCTGACCACGCTCTCTGGGCCTCGATGTCCCCAGCCACTGACGGGGAGCCTGCTTTAAATGCTGGGCCAGGCAGGAGGTGCGTGGGTGGAGCGCTGACCTGAGCCCTGTCCTGGGTACCGGGCCTCCCCAGCTGTCTAGTGGAAATCAGTGGTTCCCCGGGGCCTGGGGCTTGTGTTCGAGGCCTCCGGCCTGGCCGTCACAGCCCTGGGTGAACTCTCACCCCTCTGGCCTCACCCTGGCCTTGCATTCCAGCGCTTCCCAGCCCTGACGGTCATGCCTCAGGCCTTTGTCCCGGCCATGCCCTAAGCAGGAACACCCCTCTCCTGGGCGTCCTTGCTCTGCCTGGGGACTTCCTCAACTGGCATTTCCTGAAGGCTGGGCCATGGGCAAGTCCGCTGGGGTCCCCCTGTCATCCACTTTGGGGCTGGGCAGAGAGAGGACAGTACCAGCATCCTCACCCGTACTTCCTCAGTTCCCGACCCCTGCCACCGAGAAGCTACAACTAATTACAGTCCCATCTAATAGGTGAGAAAACGCCGAGCCCAGGGAGAAACCGTCGCCCTAGAGGATGGGGTGCAGTCAAGCCGGTGACCGCTCACTCCCGGGCAGATTTTGGGTGGCCCAGACCTTTGTTTGCCCTCCCAGCCCCAGCTCCAGGGACCCCAAGGGTAAGGGACACAGGTGCTGTCCCAGGAGTGTCCTGGGAACATCTCCGGAAGGCCCTTCTGCCCGTCTCCCTGTCCAGTCACCTCCAAATCATCCCAAGCCCACAGCAGGAAGGTTGGCTGCCACCTGTCAGGGTGATCCCTCCAGACCTTAAGAGTCAACGGCTACGGGTTGGAGGTGTGGGTGGGACCCCTCAGGTAGAAACGTCCGCCCACGCAGCTGCCCTTGGGGGTCAGGGCTGAGGGCCGTACCCAGGTGACTCCGCAGGGCTGGGTGGGGGTGTGGAAGGAGGTGTCGGCTGAGGCGCCCGCTGAATCACCGGCGGCTGCATCACAGGCTGTGTGTGCACGCGGCAGGGCGGGGGGCCTTGCCCTGCTCCCGGGAACCCACCCCTCAGGGCGCTACCTGGAGCCCAGCTCGGGAGTCCAAAGTTCGCGGCCCTGCCCTGGGGTCGTAGGGGGACAACACCCCGGTGGGGGTTGCGGGCCCTTGGGCTCCTTCCCCCTGGAAGGTTGCGCAGCGCATACACCTCGCTGGGGGCAGGTGCCCGGCCAGAGGGGCTGCAAGCTAGGCCACGCGAAAGTAAGGTAAACTGAGGCCCAGCGACGGCTGGGGCTGCGGAGATCGCAGGGGGCGGTGTCTGCCCTGTGCCGCCCCCTCCTCCCATTGAGGAAAAAGCTGAATGGGAGGGGGTGGCCCCCGGAAACCCGCAGGAATGGAATCGCGGTTTCCACGGCAACGCGCCGCGAATCGGGCCTGACGTCACCGCGGGGAGGGCGCCCCGGTCGCCCCCGTCCGCGCGTCGGGGAGGGGGTTCGGGTCCCGCCCCCTCATCCCGGGGGACGCCTCACTGGTGGCCCCGCCGTTCGTTCTTCCGCGCGCGCCAATGGCAGCGTGGCGTCCGCGCCGGAGGGTGGGACCGCGCCCGGGCCCGCCGAGGGCGCAAGCGCGGCGCGGAGGCGGTGGGGGGGCCCTCCCTGCGGTCGCGCGTCTGCAAACTTGGGGGCGGGAGGCGCGCCGAGGGTCTGACGGCTCCGCAGCGCCTGGACGGAAGAGGGGGTGTAGCGGAGGGCGCCGCACGTGGACCCCCGCACCGGCGCGCTCGCTCGCACCCCTCCTTCCACGTCCCGGCATTGTGTGCTGCCCCCTCCTCGGCTCGGCGGCGTGACCTCCGGATTGGGGGAGCACGCGGCCCCCGGGCGGGGTGGGGCGCCCCCGGCCTGAGGCCTTGCCAAAGAAATAGGAGTTTGCCAAGCGTTGGAAGAGGGAAGGGGTGCCCCTAGGTGGGAGACAGCGTGCGCCACGACCCGGAGACGCGCAGGCAGGTGTATTGGTAACAGCTGCGAAGTGAGATGGGGAGATTCGAAGCAAACGGCGGGAGGAAGACGCCGAGGCGAGGACCCGAAGGGGGGGAGTCCCCAAATCTGTGGCTGGGGATTGAGGCGGGTCCCCGGGGAGGAGGGCCCAGGACACCCAGGTGGCCGGGCCCGAGGAGCGCCGGGTGAGGCGCTGTCCGAAGGCGGCGGAGGTGGTCGACAAAGGGGCCGCGGGAGGCTAGCGTGAGCACGTTTTGCTGTGATCAGGAGTCCCCTCGGAGAAGGCAGCGATCGCTGGGAGCAGGAGCAGGCCCCGCCAGGTGGGGAACTTCGGGTCCAAGGGTAGCCCCCCGCTGGGCAGGCGCAAGACTCAGTCGCGGGTCGGGCGGACTGTGTGCACTGGTTTGGCTGCAAAGCTGTGGAGCGTGGACTGGAGGCTTGGGTCCCGGTGGACAGTGCTCCTGGTTGATGCGACCGCCGTGGGCAAGCGGGAGAAGGTCACTGGGGTCACTGCTTTCTGCTCCAGGCCAGAGTCCCCTGGGGGTGGCCAAATGGATAATTGGGGTTGGCTCCACGATTTTGAAATGCCAAAGGCCGGGGTCAGGGCCTGGCTTGGGGAGGAGCCGGCCTCTGGAGAGGAGCCATGTGGGGAGACAGGAGTGAGCGGTATCCCGTCCGGGCCAGCTCCCGCAGCCCCAGCACCGGGCGGGTGCCTGGGCACAGCCGCCCCCACCAGGCCCAGTGGGACCTGCATGCCTCTAGGCGCCTGGGGAATGGGAGTTACCAAGCCACAGCCAAGGGTGCTGGGGCCCAACCCAGGAGTCTTGACTCCAGCCGCACCCACGGCTGCCCAGCCCTGGGAGGGCAGGGGACAGGCAGCCTCTGGTGTGACCCGGACGGGTGAGCAGGCCAGCCCCGGTGTGGGGGCGGGGCTGCTATCACCTGGGGCCCTGCCCCTGTGACGGCCCTCCCTCCGCGTCCGGGTCCCTGGCTCGCCGCCTCTCCTTCTCCCCTCTAGTTCGGCCCCCTATCTACTTCCTTTTCTGCCTGTCCTGCAGGCGGCGGGTTGTCTTCTCCTCTGTTGGCCTTCCTCAGTGTCTCGTCCGTCTCTGTTGGTATCTGGGGCCCTGTCCCACTGACTCCTCCCCCACTTCCGCCCCCTCTCCGGAGGGGGAGCCCTCCATCACCCCCGGCACACATTCCAGCCTCCACCCCCGCCTGGCTGCCCCTCCCTGGAGCCAGCTGCTGCGGGAGGGAGTGGGCTAGGGCTGGGTCAGAGGTTGGGGTGCCGGCAGGGGCTGTAGGGGGCACCCCCTCCTCCGGAATGTGGGCGGGGATGCCCGCAGGGTTGGGGGGGAAACAGGGCTCTAGACAGCTGGCTTCCAGCCGACCGCCTGCACCCCACCCCCCAGACACTGCCCACGGGCTCACGTCCCACACACGCCACCCCCCCCAACCCGCCCTCTCGCCCACGCTCTGGAGAATTGCACCCTCCAACAGTTAGGGGCCGATACCGATTCCCACCTGAGTGCCAGGCTCCTGGCTCTGCTGTACGCAGCCCCCCCACACACACACACACGGCACCACTCACACTTTGATGCCACCACAGAGTCCCTGACAGTATGATTTTCAAAACAATGACCCCCCCATTCTCACGCTGGACCAAGACCTCCCTTAAGGAAACCGCAGAATTGAAAGTCACACCCGGCAGGGCAGGCACTCAGAGCCTCAGAGACTTGTCACCCACAACAGCACCCTCCCAGCACACGGCCCATGGCTCCAGCCACACACTCCAGCCCACCATACCGTCTGTGGCTATAGTCCTGCCAGAGAAGCAGAGAGCTGCTGATCTGGGTTGGGGACAGGTGGGGTGTGTGCACTCACTCACTCCATCCCTGCTGGGACCTGGAGGAAGGGGCAGGAGTGTCAGACAATTTCCCGTGTGCCAGCGACAGAAGGAAGGGCAGAGAACCCCAAGTGCCTCCTGGGGGGCACTTGTCCCCGTTCAGCCTCACTGACCCCAGGAATCCCTGCTGCTGCACCCACGTCTCAGATGGGCAACTGAGGCCCCGAGAGGGCCCTGGCCACACCAGCCTGCCCAGCAGGGCACCAGCCCTCACTGACCTTCAAGGAAGAGCAAGACAGTTGTGGGACACCAGCACTTGTGCGGCGGACGCTTGGTGATGTCCAGGCCACATGGACACAACTGTCTTCCCTGAGTCCTTGGCAACTGCCACAGGAGGGGGCCGCTCTGTCTCCCTCTGGCCGCTCCAGTGTTGCCTGTTGCCGAGGAGCCACAAGCCCCGGGAAGGGGTCCTTCTGCCCCTTCCTGTGCCCATAGGGAGGCTGTGTGTGAGTGCCATCCTGAGTGTGGGGCCAAGGTCAAGTGAGTGGATAGGACACTTGTGGGGGACAGCTCCTCCTACCCGCCAGGGGTGGGGAGGTGTGAACCTCAGCCCCTCCCCAGCCTCAAAATCCAGTGGGCTGTGGACCCAGCCCCCCCAAGGCAAGCCTCAAGGTTTTCATGAGCACACAGAGGGGGTCTTTGTGTGCAAGGTCTGGCGTTTCTCAGACAACTGGCACATGTTTGATGTACTTGTGTGTTTGTCCACCACACACGCGCCTCCGGGACCCTCTGCAGCAAGGACAGGGTCACTGTCTGGGCCTCTGGGGCATCCGGAGTACAAAAAAGAGCAAACGTGCAAACCCGAGGGCTGGGAGTGTGACATCCAGAGGACTTGCCCTCACACAGGTGGGCCGGCATGTCTCTGTGGCCCCTCTAGGCTCCACCCCACAGTCTGTGCTCACAGCCACAAACCCAGTGCCCGGCCCTTGCAACCCTGGGGTGGGAGCCAGGGCTCCATGTTCCTGGGCCTTCACTCACGGGGGCTCCACTGGGTGCCTCCGCCCATCCCCTGTCCTGCACATTCTCCACTGCGGAGACCCCTTCCTAGGAACAGGAGGGAAACTGACGCCAGGGGCAGCCCCTTCTAGCGCTTCAGGGTGGCAAAGAGCTGAGCTTCCCGTGTTCACGGTCAGCAGCCACCTGGGCCCTCAGAGACGGGAGAGGGCCCACACGCCCTGCAGGTAGGAGCCAGATCGGGGTGGAGGGGAGGGGGGGACAGTTTGACTCTGTCGGGCTTCTGGCCTCCTGCAGCCGTCCTCAGCCCTGCAAGACCCTGGCCACTGCTGACACAAAGCACAAGGCCCACCCCAGGGGCAAGAGTCACGCCTCCAACCGCAGGGGTGCCCACCTCTCTGTGAGGCCTGCCCGTGACTGGTCCCACGTCTGTGTCCCCTATGCACACGCTCTGGAGTCCATGTAAGCCCCCCTCGTGTCTTGCAGACTGAGAACTGTCCACACACTTCCGTACCCGGGCACACACAGCCCCACTTTTGCATCCACGCAGGCACGGTCCCCTGCCATCCTATGTCTGTTTACCCACGACTCGCCGGCACACATGTGCACCACACCTGGCAACGCGCACACTCATCCAGTCTCCGCTTCCCCCACCCTGGCTCTGGGCCCTATGGGTTTGGGCCAGGCGGGCCAGCGAGTCTCTGCCAGGACGGTCCCATTCGTGCGCCCCCGCCGGGAGGCCGCCAGGTGCACTGTCCCGGCCCCCGCCTGGTCGACCGGGAGGGGGCGATAATTACGCGGCCCGAGGGTCGTCCCCTCCCCACCCCCCACGCGCCTTTCATCCCGGCCAACGCCCGTCCGGGACCCAGACGCTCATTACCGCCTCCCGCCCGGTCATTAGCCAGGGTCGGGGGAGGACCCGGCGTCCCGAGGCCCGGCCCGGCGGGAAGGCGGAGGGGGCGCGGCGGGAGCCAGATGGCCCCGCCCTCGTCTCCATGGCGACGTCCGCGGGTGGGGAGTCCAGGCCGGGAGCGGCTGGACCGCGGTGGGAGAAGTGGTCCCGGAGGCGGGCGCCCCTCCGCGGAGGGGCGATTTGTAGACGCGGCCGACGGGGACCTCCCGGCCTCTTTCCCGTCCCGCCGGGCAGGCGGCGAGCACCGCGCGTCCAGGCCGCGAATAGCAGCCTCTCCCCTGCCCGCGGCTATTTTGAGACCCATCCTCCCGCCCCCTCCGCCACCCGCCCCTCCCAGCGCGCTGGCAGAGGCGCAGGGTCAGGCCTTTGGGCGGGACGAGGACCCCGTCCCACGCTGGAGCGCGCGGCGGGACCCAGAGCCCCTGGCTGGGGTGACAGCGAGGCCGCAGCGCCGCCTCGTGTCCGTGGGGGAGAGCGTGGCGCGGCGGTCGCGACAGCGAGGAAGGTGTGAGAGCCGCCCCCCACCCACGGAAGAGCAGATGCAGGAAACCGCAGGGATGCAGGCTGGGACGGAGACAGGCCGCACCCCCGAGACGCCGGCACGCAGTCCCCGCACAACGCCCAGAGCCGGCAGAGTTGGCCACAGGTGTCCCCAGGCAAGGGTCCTTGCTGAGACGGGAACCCAGGACAGTCATGGGTACACGTGGAGACGCGGCAACAGGCTCGTAGTAAATGTTTAATAAGCGCGTGCTGGCGGAAGGAAAGAATGAATGAACCGAGCGCTTCACAAACCAGGCGAAGGCCGACTCCGAGCCGCGGAGCCGTGGGGGCGGGGCCTAGGCCAGGGAAGGATTCTGGGCCACCAGGGCTGCGGGGACACCAGGTCTGGGCTGGAACCAGGAGCCCTTGACCTGACTTTGCTAGGGGAGCCCACCAAAAAGGGTGGCGGGCAAGTGCTCGCGGGCTGGGCTGACCTGGCCCCAGCCCACCGGCCCCCCTGCACGCGGCCTGGGAGGCGGAGGGAGCTGAGAGCTGGCGTCTCTTTTTGCTCCTTTTAATAACCACCCTGCGTGAGAGGCTGACGCAGCAGCGGGCTGCCTCTGACGGGGAGGGCTGTGGCACGGGGCAGCGACGTGTGTGGGGGGTGGCAGTGAGTCAGGAGCTTCTCTGCAGGAGGGGGCTCCTGAATGGGGGAGGAGTCCCAGTGATCTTGTCACAGGAGACCATGCCCTTGCCTGTGCCCCTTACTTGGTCAGCTAGGCCCGCCTGACAGTGTCAGCAAGTCTGAGGGGGTCCGGAGCGGGGCTGGAACTTCTCTGTGGTGGGCAACAAACCGGGGTGGGGGGGTGTCCTCTGTTCCCAAGTCCTCTGCATGGCGTCTACCCTCTGAAGACTGTCTAGAGCAGGGCGTGGGCAGGCAAAGTTCTGCACTAGTTTTTTCCATCCCGTGGAGGCGTCCAGGGTCACCAGAGACAACACAAGCCAAAGCCTGCACAGGGGCAAAAGGTGGCCACACAGGGGCTCCCATAAAGTGGCCTTGGGACTCTCCGAGAGCAATCTTGCAGGTGAGGGTGCCTGCAAACCTTGTTCTCCTGACAGCAGAGGTCTCGGAACCCCCAGACGGGAGAGGGAGAGAGCATTGCTCACCCCACCACGGGTGATGAGTCTGTTCCATGTGCGGTCAGGAAGCAGGAACGCATGCTGGAAGGGAGGCCAAGGGTTGAGACCAATGTTGGGTGCAGGGCTGGCCCCAGTGATGGGCTGGGTGCCCAGGAGGGGGTCAGTCAGCCCTCCGGAGCTGCAATGCACAGAGGCGTAGGTGAGTGTGGGCGTGTGGGCACAGCACCAAGCAGGTGTCAGGACTGGGGTGGAAGGAGGTGTGGGTGCTGGTGGAGGTTTGTAGGCAAAGCAGGTTGCGTGCGATTGGGGTGCCCCCAAATTGTGAAGTAGGAGGAAATGGGAGCTTGGTGAGTATTGGGATCCACACACGTGGGGTTGTCTCAGCCTTGGGGTCTGGGGTGGCTTTGGGGCCCACTCCATGAAGTAGTGGGGTCCCGGGAGTACCAGGGTATCCGGTTATTTGGCGTGGATATCAGAATGATGTCAGGGTTCAGGTGAACTGACAGTTGGGGCAACGGTGGGGATAGCGACTTGGCCAAGGCTGCATTGAAGGCGACCGCCGGAGCAGAGCGCAAGTCTGAGTCCGAGCCACACCAGGAGATGCCCGGGAGGTTTGGGGCCTTGGCCTCCAGAGACCCCTTTGTTCCGGACCACAGACCGGGAGGTGGGGTGGGGGCGGGCATGCGGTTGTGGGTCAGCTCCGCCCCGCCGCGCGCCGGGCCCGCCTCCGGGTCGCCGGCGGAGGACGGCGGGCGAGGCGCGTCCTCGCCAATTATCGCGCCCGTACCCGCGCGCACGGGAGTGGGGAGGAGCCGGGACAAGCCCAGCCCCTGCCTCATGAATATGAGGTGCGGCTGCGGCTGCCGAGCCCTCGGATTGGCTGGCGCGGGGCGGGGGGGGCGGGGACCCGCGGCGGCGTACTTAAGGCCGGGCCCTCGGCGCCCCCCCCTCAGTCGCGCGTTAGGAGGCTTGGCTCGTTGTGCTGCGCCTTGTTCCCGCCTGCGCCAGGGACCTTCCCGACTCAGTGGTGAGGGCCCTGGCGGCACCGGCTCCGCGGGCCCGGGGCGGCAAGTGGCCTGCGGCCGGCCGGAGGAGGCGGGACGGCGGCGGCACGCCCCTGGGCGGGGGCGGCGCCGGGGCGGGCCCGGGGTGGAGTCCGCCCCGCCGGCGGCGATGGGCAGCGGGACACCGGGCCAAGCTGTGGCCGGAGAGCGTCCTTCCCTCGGGCCCGGCTCTCCGCGAGCGGGACGCCACAGCAAAATGGCGGCCGCGAGCGCGAGGCTGCACCCAGCGAAATGGCGGGAGTGCCGGGTGCCCGGATGGAGTGGCGCAGGGCGTGCGCGGGGCGCATGCGCGCGGCGGTGGGCGGGGCCACGATGCGTGGCCCGGGCCGCCGCTCCCGGTTTCCCGTTGGAGGCGCGCGAAGGCCGCGCAGGCCCGGCGCCCTCCCAGTTCCCCGAACTAGGGTCCGAGAGACGCGGCCCGCCGCGCGTTCTGGCCGGTGTTTCCGGCGCTGCTCGGCGGGGTTTCTCCCAGCCGGGAGTGAGTCGGCCCAAGGGGCCGCAGCCCCACACGTCAGGCTCCACGGGCGAGGCCCCCGCCCCCCGCGCCCAGTGCCCGGCCCCGGCCCTCACCGGGCCCCACAGTGGACCAAGCACGTTGCCCCTCCCCACCCCACGGTCCTGCTCACGAAGCGGAAGCCCGGGCGGCGCGCCGCCGCTCACGCCGTCCAGAGGTGTCCCGCCGTAGCCGTCCCTGGGGCCCTCGGCCCGGACAGCGCGGGCGGCCGGGGGGCAGCGCCGGCCCGCGGGGAGCCCGCAGCCCGGGGGGGCGGGGCGGGGCGGGGCGCCGCGAACCCAGCGGTCCCGGCGTGCACCCGAGGCGGGCGCGCGGGGTCGCGGCCTTCCTCCCACACGCCTCGCGCGTTCGCGCGAAGTGGGCTGGGGGCCCGTGACGCGCCCCGGCGGCCCCGGGGTCTCAACCGCGTTTGCCGCAGGCCGCCATGGCATCGGACGAAGGCAAGCTTTTCGTCGGCGGGCTCAGCTTCGACACCAACGAGCAGTCGCTGGAGCAGGTCTTCTCCAAGTACGGGCAGATCTCCGAAGGTGAGGCGGGGGCGCGGGGCCGCGGGCGCGGGCGGGCGGGGGCGCCGGCGTGCTGAGCGCGGACCCCGCGTCTCTCGCGCACAGTCGTGGTCGTCAAAGACCGGGAGACCCAGCGGTCGCGAGGGTTTGGCTTTGTCACCTTCGAGAACATCGACGACGCCAAGGACGCCATGATGGCCATGAACGGGAAGGTGAGGGCGGCTGCCCCCGGGGTGCGGTCGGGGTGCGCGGAGCGGGCGGGGAGGGGCGACGCTGACCGCGCCGTCTCCGCTTCCAGTCGGTGGACGGGCGGCAGATCCGGGTAGACCAGGCCGGCAAGTCGTCCGACAACCGGTCCCGAGGGTACCGAGGTGGCTCCGCGGGGGGCCGGGGCTTCTTCCGAGGGGGCCGAGGCCGGGGCCGCGGGTTCTCCAGAGGTGAGTGCTGCGTGCTCAGGGCCTTGGCCCTCGGGAGCCCGGTGGGCCGGTGCTGGTAGGCGGTGGGCTGACCGCCCCCTTGTCCCTGGCTGCAGGAGGAGGCGACCGAGGCTACGGGGGGAGCCGGTTTGAGTCGAGGAGTGGGGGCTACGGAGGCTCCAGAGACTACTACAGCAGGTGGTGGCTGAGGTCCCGCGGGGGGCGGGGGCGGGGCTGCCCTCTGGACCCTGGCGCAGGGCGGGCAGGCGGACGAGCGGCGTGCCTGGCCTGAAGTGTCTTTTTTTCAGCCGGAGTCAAGGTGGCGGCTATGGTGACCGGAGCTCCGGTGGGTCGTACAGAGACAGCTACGACAGTTACGGTAAGTCCTGCTCCGAGGGCACCAGGCTGCGGGGTCTGCTAAGCCTTGGCGCCCTGTGCGTGCGACGCGCAGACTCTGCCACTGTCCTTGCCCGTAAGGGACAAGACTGCTTTCTGGGTCTCTGTGCCAGCCGCCGTCTCTACTGCAAAGCCAGACTGACTGAGGAGGAAAGGGAGAGTGAGGCCCCCCACCCCGAGCGGGCAGCATCTGTGCATGTGCCAGCGCCCGGCCCTGCCGCTCTGCCCTCAGCCGTGGGGGGTTGGTGACTCCCGAGGCTCTAGGGCCGAGCCCTCCAGGTCCGACCCGAGAGGGAATGCTGCCTCTTGTCGCGCGCTTCAGTGCTTTCACACTGTGCCTGCTTCTTGTCCTCAGCTACACACAACGAGTAAAAATCCTTCCTGCTCAAGATCGTCCTTCCAATGGCTGTATATTTAAAGATTTTGGGAGCTTCGCTGAATCGTTGATGTGTAGTGAACACACCTCCTTGCACCCCACTTTTGTAGTCTTCTGGGTTCTGATCTTGTCAAACACAGCCTGACTGCTTCTGACCCCCAGCTGGCCTCCTCGCTAGACCTTTCTTTTGAAGGAAGCGCTGTCCGTTTTTAAGGGTTTTAAAAACGTTCTGAGAAGCACTTCAGATCCTCCTTTGTTGTTTCTACCAGGAGCCATAAGTTTTGGAGGAAATCGCTGGGGGTTGTGTTGCCGTTTTTGTTCCTCTTTTTAGCGGGGTCAGGCCCCTGAAGTTGGGCGCCCCGGTCTCTTAAGATTGAACGGACTCTGAATCCGCTTTTTGTCGGAAGCTGAGCACGCTGTGGCTTTTTCCAACTCTGTGTAACGTTTCTGAGTGTCGCGTGGTAGGACCCGTCCTGCGGCAGCCACAGAGGCGCTCCGGCTGCCCTGGGCCTGGCGTGAACGGCCCTTCTATGCTATGTATGACCCGCAGTAGATCGCAGACGTCCCTCGAAAGGTTCTTGAAAATGTTTATTTATATTGTCCTTTTTTACTGGAAGACGTATGCATATCTTATCGATGTTGTATTTGAAGTGGTTAAGGAATCCTTGTACGCAGTTTTCTTTGGCTTCACGAAGCCGATTAAAAGACCGTCTGAAATGAACCTTGCTCTGACAATTTCCCTTTCATTGCACAACACACGCCCTGCTCCGGGTCGAGGCAGTCGGAACGGAGCGGAGAGCAGTTTGAGGAGGAGGTCTGCCAGTCCTGCCAGAGGCCCCCGGAGAGCTAGACAGGGAGGGCAGGACAGACGGATGCTTGCCGGGCCCCGTGTGACAGCGGACTGCCGTGGGTCCCGGTGCCGGCGAGGAGGCGGGTGACGGGGAGAGCAGTTCAGCAGGGCCGGTGGACGCTCGGGCACGTGACGCCGACCCAGACCGCCTTAGTTCAGAGGCAGGCCAGAGAGCGGGCAGCAGGCAGCGTCCCTGGGCGACCGCAGACTGACCGGCTCGTTAGCTAGCTCTGCTGTTGCTTTACAAGTTCTGAGCTCTCACCGCTAGCCTATGGAAGCCGCAGCCCCTCGGAGGACAGACGTGTTGTGCGCCCAACAGAACCCTCTGAGACGCAAGCTGCTCCCTTGGCTAGCTCTCTGTGGAAGTAGCCCTGTAATTCGAGGTAACTCCTGCTCGCGTCCGCATCCCTCCGCTTGTCGAGAGCTCGCTTGAAAGTCAAGTCAGATGCCTGGGGAATGGTCCTCTGACGGTTTCTCCTTTTCCATTTTTTTTTCCTTTTTTCCTTTTTGTTTTTTTTTAAATCAAGTTTGCACTAGAGTCAGACCTTGGCCATTGACCGTTCCCCGCCTGCGGCCAGGCGTGCGGCCAGGCAGCCACGCCTCAGGAATAGGTTCGGTCCGTAAGCAGGATTGCAGGCCACCGAACGCCCTGGTTTTCGGAATTTTTGTCTGTCCGAGGACCGTCTTTTCCAGACCTTATTCAGGCTCCTAACTAGCGTTCTCTGACGTCTGCTGCCACCACGAGTTTCCCCAGAGCCCACTCTCTTCTCTCAGCAGCTCCGTCCCAGTGGTAGCTGGCGCTGCTGAGGGGCGGCACGTGGCCTGGCCCATCGGAAAGGCGCAGGCCCACCCCGGACACGCCAGCCTGTGACGGGGCCGCTGCCGGATGCCCCGATGACTAGCTTGAGACCCTCCTAGGAGCCGTGGACGGTTTCGGGGGAGAGGGGATGGGGCAGATGCAAGCCGTAGTGGGGACACTGGGCGTAACGCTTCTTTGCTTTGGCAGGTTGAAAGGAAGCCAGTGTGACTTGAAAGGGTGGCCAGAGAACAGCGATGACCTGGGGTCAGTGTCCCAGGAGGGCCATCACCGGGAAGCCAGAGCCAGAGGCATGGCTGCTTACCTCCAACCATGTACCTGTAAGTGCTCTTCTGGGGTGGGGGAGGCCCCTTGGCCCTGGTTGTGCCGGGCCCATCCAGTGGGTTCTCTCCTGAGCTGCCCCACTGTGACCCCAGCCGGAGGTTGGGCTTCCCACTGGACCCCTCCTTATCCCCCTGCTTCTTGTTTTCCAGCAGGTGCACCCCTGGGGAGGCGGAGGTGCTGGGTGCACGTGGCCGGGAGGACCAGCGGTGTGCCAGCCAGTGTGCACCGCAGCGAGTACTCTCCCTCGACGGGAGCGGGACCTGGACGTTGGATTTGAATAAAGGCCTGGTGTGTCCACACGGAAATCTGAGTTTGGCTTGGGGGCGTGGCCGCAGAGCCCGGGGTGGAGAGGGACTTGGGGGAGTCCGCCAGGGAAACCATCTCCTGGCCTTTGTTCAGGGCCCAAGCTGAGCCCAAGCAGGAGTGACCACCTCCTCACTCGGTCGTCTCCTTGGGCGGTTCTCGTGGGTTCAGCAGGCAGGGTGCCAGGTGGGGGTGGTCCCCAGCCCCCCTCATCTGAGGCCGGCACCGCTCTCCCGGGGTCTTGGTATAGTGACCCCAGAGCCTCCCATTTTGAGTTGCCTGCAGGGCGGAGCTTGCTTCCTGGGCTGGTTGCCTCCTGCCCCCGTCTTGGGGTGCAGAGCACGGAGGCTGACCCTTGGTGGCGCTGCCCTGGGCCCTGAGCTGCGCACCTCCGCTGCCAGTGGGGTGGGGAGGGTGACGGCAGGGAGCCCAGAGCCCGGTCAGTGAAGCCTGCGGCCGTGAGAGCGCGGTGCCCCCACCAGCTGGATCCCCACCCTCTGCCCGGGGTGAGAGCAGCCGCAGGTCCCGGGACCGAGCGCCTGGAGAGCACTGCCCCTCGCGGTGTTGCGGACCGTGGGCTGGGGTCCCACCGTGGGTGCGGGGAGCGCTTCCCCAGGGAGGCGGCGCGGGCGGGCTGGGGGCCTGGGAGCCCGAGGTGCGCGCGCAGCAGGCCGAGCGCCGCGCCCTGCGGGCCCCGCCCGAGAGTACCCGGGGAGCCGCGCGGTGGGGGCGGTCTCTGCGGGCGTCAGGCCCCGCCCCCAAGGCCCATTGGCTGACTCCGCCCCCGCGCCACTGAGTGACAACTGCGCGGAGGCGGGGCGCAGCCACCGCTTCCGCCGGGCCATGGGGCCGCGCGTGCCGCTGCGGCCGCTGCTGCTGCTGGTGCTGCTGCCACGGGCGCTGCTGTGCGGAGCCGAGGAGGCCGCGCCCCCGTCGCCGCGCCCCGCGCAGGCCACGCTGTCGCCAACGCCCACCGTGACGAACGGGAGCCAGCCGGGCTCGCCGCACAACAGCACGTACTCGCGGCCGCCGGGCTCGCCGGGCGCGGCGCTGCTGCGTTCCTTCTACGTGCTCACGGGCCTCAGCGGCCTGGCCGCGCTCTACTTCCTCATCCGGGCGTTCAGGTGCGTGCGCCGCGCACCGCCCCCGCCGCCCGGCCGCGGCCAGTCGTCGTGCGCCTGGCGCCTCACGTGACTGCGCCCAGCCCCGCCCCTCGGCCCGGACTGGCGGCGCGCGCTCGTCACGTGGGCGGGGGCGGGATGGGCGGGGCGGGGGCGGCCTGGGCCCGCGTCCGTGGTGGACCTCGGCTGCGTCGCCCCCGCGCTGGTCGGCGGGCCCGGTAGGCCGGCGGGGTCCTACGGGGGGCGTTGGCCCGCGGCGCCGAGCGTGCCCAGACCCCCCGGACAGGCCCTTCCCGGGCTCCGGTGACCGCGTCCGCGGAGCCGTGTCCCCTTCCTGCGCGTGGCGGGAGGGCCGGGAGCTGGGCCTCTCCCCGAGCCGGGCCTCCGTGAGGACCGTCGGAGCTACGGAGAGTCCCTGTGGCGGGCGGAGCTGGAGGGGAGGGCGTAGACTAGGCAGAGCCGTGGCGCGGCTCGGAGGGGTCTGGCCGCGGGGCGGGCGCGAAGCAGGAGGGGGTGTCAGCACCCCAGCCCTGGACGCGCCCGCGCGTGGCCCCCGAGCTTGCCTGGGTCTGCTTGCAGGTTGAAGAAGCCGCAGAGGCGGAGGTATGGCCTGCTGGCCAGCAGCGACGACCCCGCGGAGACGGCATCGCTGGACAGCGACGAGGAGGTCGTTTTCGAGACGCGGAATCTGAGATGGTAGCGCAGGCCTCCCCTCGAGCGCCAGGGGCTCCTGTCGCGGGGCAGCGGGGCGGCCCAGGTCGGAGGGTCGGGGGCTGAGGGCCGCGGAGGCCTCGCTGTGATCGCAGGGCTGGCCTTGCAGCTGCGCGCTGTGTGGCCCCGGAGCAGGGCTCCCCGCCGGGCTTCCCGCAGTCCGCTCTCCCAAGGCTGCACTGGGCTGCGGTGCTGCACCAGTGGCGCTGGCTGTGCTCGACCCCGAAGGCCCCAGTGTCCGGGCGGAGAAGAAACCGTGGCAGCTGCGGAGGGGCTGGGTCAGGGATGGCCTCCGTCGGGCCCCAGGCCCCGGGGGAGTATCAGGGCCTACTGGGCACAGTGTCCACAACCGGTCTGAAGCAGGAGTGAGGGCCTGCCTAACCCCAGCCCCAGTGTGCTGGGGTGGGAGGTGCAGGCGTGGAGGCCAAGAGACCAGGAGACCCTTCAGGTTTTTCAGGCCCGGAGGGGAGGCGTTGGTGTGGTCTGAGATCCTCTGTGGCTGGGGGGCCCCTCCTCCTGAGCTGGGCCATCTGGTAGGGCCCAACAGCTCATTGTGGTAGACCTTGGTGGACTACAGTGGAGGGGCCGGGCAGGTGCGGGCTCTGCTCATCCCTTGCAGGATGGACCCCAGGCACAGCGGGGTCTCACGGTCTGCTCCTCACCTCCAGACGCTCCGGTCAGGGAGGCGGCGTTTCCAGAAGCCCCGGGGAGAGGACCAGCGATGGACCCTGCTCCCAGCGTCTGGTGCACTCCTCTGACCCTCCTGCCGGCTTTGGCACGGACTCCGAGAGCCTGTCTCGCTGGCGCCTCAGCCCGAAGCCGCCTCAACCCTTCGCCCAGACAGGACTGTGTCGGACGCTGGGTGGAAATCAGAGGCCCCGGAGAACGGCGGGACTGTGACTGGTGCTGCTCCCCCTGCTCCGTGGGGATGGGGCAGCCCCAGCGAACACTGGGTGGGTGGGTGGGGCGGCAGGGGGCCCTGTCTGGGGGCGTCTTCCCGCGGGGCTGGGGACAATAAAGGCCGCCGTGGATGTGTAGCTGCTGCTCTGCTCTGTGCAGGGCCCAACCCTGTGTGACAACGCGCAGGTGGCCGGGGCCCATCTGTGACCGAGTCGGGCTTCTGTGGACCTGTCCGCAGCTGTCCTGGGGGTCCAGTGAGTCCCCCAGGGTAGACGGTGAGCTGGGGGAGACCTGCCTCACCTGCCTGGACAAGGTTCTTCAGGGACCTTGTCTCTGGGCCCAGAGAGAACAATGTTCAGGTCAAAGCTCTTGTTCGAGGGCTCCCTCCTCTCTCTGGCGGAAGCCGGAGTCCCATTCTCCGGTGCCCCGGGCGGCCCTGCTCGCACCTCCAGCTCGTTTGGGGGTGTTTCCCAAGGAGCCCTGGGGCGGGAGTGCGGGGGCTGGAGGTTCTGCAGCCTTGGACCCCCGTGCCCCCCGCACCCTTCCCCAGCGGCCGTGTGGAAGTGTCCCCTGTGAGGAGATTGGTGGGTTTCTCTGTGGGCCTCGTTCTCCTTGTGAGCTGCGGTTTCTGGGCAGATTCTGGTTCTGGCCGGACACCCCCGACCCCCTAGGTTTGATGCCCAAGAGTCAGAGGAGAGGGGCTGGCCCGTGGCCACCCAACCGTGTCTTTGTGAGGCGCTGCCACCAGGTGGCAGCCTTGTGCCGGGCAACCTCTTCCTTGCGGGCCTAGGTGGGGGGTGCTGGGGGGGTGCGGCCTGTCTTCCCTGACTGCCAGTGGTGCAGATGGGAAATAGGGCCAGCTGGGGCCTCCGTTTCTCACGCCTTGTCCTGAGCCCCACCTTGTCCCCCGTCCACGGGGGCGTGAGCAGAGCCTGCTGCCTGCTCGGGACCTGCCAGCCCCGTGGGCCTGGCCACTTCCCGGGCCGGTTGACCTGCCCCACGGAGTGAAGCCCGGACCCCTGCCTGCTGCCAGCATGCAGAAAAGCCATCTCCACCATAGCCAGCTGGTCCCCCCCTTTCAGCCGGAGTCTCCTGCGATGGTCCCTAGTCAGCTTCCCTCGGCATCTCAGATGGCCTCCTCCCCACCCCAAGTGGGCTCACATTTCCCCTTTCTTCTCTGGTGGCCAGCTGCTGCCTCCAGGAAGTCCTCCCTGACTGCTCCTCACATCCTCTTTTTCGGAAAGGTCTTGCACGGAGGGTCCCGTGGGAAAGTCCAGCACAGCCAGCGTCCCTGAGCAGCCCGGAGATGTCCCAGCCCCTGCTCCTCTGGCCCTGGCTCTTTGTCCATCTGTTCCCACCACGGGTCTCTGTCTCTGTGATTTGGGGCCGGTGCAGCTTTCTCTGACTGTGACTCTCCGCCTGCCTGTCTGTATCTCTCCATCTGCGTCGTCTCTTCCCCTCGCTCGTCTTTGCCACCCGTCCCCGTGTATCAGACCCGCTGGGACACATTTTTAACAGGCACGCAGAGGCCGTCCCCAGCTCTCCCGTCCTGTGATCTGCGCCCCTTTCCCACAGCTCGGAGCGATTTTTCGAGCTTCAAAAGGCACATTAATTACTCTAATGAGGTCAGGAGAGACCCTCCGCTCTGCCACCCGGAGCTGGGAACACACTACATGTGCCCCGCAGGCCCGGCCGCCTCGTGCCCACCCCAGTTGGGCAGGGTGGGGTGCCCCCGCCGGCTTCCCGGCCCTTATGCCTATCAGCTGCCGTGTCCCTGCGCACCCACACCCCCATGTGGGCGCCGAGTGATTGGCGGCCCCCGCCAAGGTTAATGCACTATTAGCAGGAAGTTCTCAGCAGCTAGAAGCCAGGAGAGGGCCCAGTCAGCGGGAGATGAAAGTCCCTGCCCAGGGCCTGTCGGCTCCGGGGCCCATGTGCGCACGCGGACGAGCAGGAGGGAGATCTCCGAATTCCCCTCCACCTCCGGCGCGCACGCGCAGGCGTGTGGATACACACACCAGTGTCCCTGCACCGGGAGGAAGGATGCACAGGCCCATTGCCCAGAGCCCTGGAGGCCCCTCCCGACACCTCAGCTCCCCACCACTGTCACCGGCGGCACACACGCTGGGCACGGCCAAGGGCCGGGTTTGGGTCTCGGGCTCTCACAGAGGACAGGACTTGCCCCCAGCCTCGGTGCCCCATCTGGTCGCTCCCGAAGGGACGTCTCACAGCCAGGCTGAACCGGGCTGATGGCCCCTGGCGGGGGTCAAGGCCAGGTGTCTTCCCAGGAGCTGAGGGACCTCCTCTGCTGGCTCTGGTAGGGGTCTCCCTCTGGCCAAGCCGGGGCCACTGAAGACCGTTAGAGCCAAGGCGGAGGCAGCTTGGGTCTGATCTATTCTTTACCGAGAAACTTCTCCGGCAAGGCCTTAGCTTTCTCCCTGCCACTGCAGACTTCAAAGGTGTAAGGGCACTGGGTGCTGATGCCAAGCCATAGGGACTCACCCTGTGGGCAGCAGGGGGCGGGTACTGGGGTGGGGGTCAGGGGTGCAGTCTGGGCCTGGCCTGGACAAGACCCTCCCCAAGTCTGGGGCAGACCCCTAAGACCAGGTGGACAGGGACGTACCCCATCAGAGACCCCAGATCCAGATCTGGGCCTGGGGCTGACAGCAAACCCTGAATGACCTTTGACCTTGCCTGAGCCTTGAACCCAAACTGACCCCTGTCCCCAGAGGCAACCTGATCTCTGACTCTTCACTCCAGAAGAAGCTTACCCCAGGATGATTCCCGGCCCCAGCTGACGTCCCCTGCTGCCCCGGCCGGCAGCGCCTGAAACGGCTGCCGGCCCCGGAGTCAGGGCCCCCAGGTGCCCACAGGGGCCCCCAGCAGGACAGGAGTCCCCAGGAGCCACTGTGCCCCTGCCCCCACGCTGCCTGGGACCAGGCCTGGAGTGCCCTGCCCTCCCCTCCGCAGGGACCCTCCTCCAGGAGCTGCCTGCGGGGGTGCAGAGAGGCTGAATGGGGGACGCACGCCTTTGTTCCTGTCCCTGCTCTGGCTCTGACCTTGAGAGAGAGACAAGAACAGAAGGAAAACAGAGCTTCAGCTCAAATCCGCTCAGACAGCGGCTCTGGCGGTTCTTGCCTTGGTGGCCCCTGAATGCAAATGAGCAGACCCGCTGTCGCGGGGCCTGTGTCAGGCAGTGCCCTCTGCCTGGTGTGCCCTGCCCAGCTCCCCTCACCCCTGCGGGTCCAAGTCCTGCCGAGTCTGATGGAGGAGACCCCAGCCCCAACTGTGAGGTCCCATCAAATCAGAGGACAGAGGGAGCTTCCAGAAGACCCCTCTTTGTCAGGCAGGACACTGGACTGGGCTGGGCATGCTGCCCCCCTCCCCCCACCGGCCCCGGGGCTTATGGCCCTACTGCCATACCTGTGCTCTCCGGAGAGCCAGACCCGTCAGCCTGGGTGAGGCCGGCCTGTGCTGC
Organism: Mustela nivalis; assembly: GCF_964662115.1. Classification (NCBI taxonomy): domain Eukaryota; kingdom Metazoa; phylum Chordata; class Mammalia; order Carnivora; family Mustelidae; genus Mustela; species Mustela nivalis. The sequence goes on along the minus strand of NC_139020.1, from coordinate 214,834,786 downwards.
CGGAGCCCCTGGCCCACAGTCCGCGGTGTCCAGAGGCTGTATTTGAAGGCCCTGCCAGGTGACCCCGAGCCAGTTCTGGCTTCTCTGGGCCTGCTGGGCCTGCCCTGGCTACTGGCTGTGGACAGGTTCCCACCCTGCTCTCTGGAGCCACGGGGCCACCCCTGGGACTTGGGTACCCGTAGTCAGGTAAGAGGACAAACCCAGAAGCCAGAACGCCCAGAACAGACCGGCTGAGTTCCCCGGAGGGCAGAGGACCGAGAACCTGCCGGGGGTGGGGGGCAGGGACGGACGGGCCTTGCTGGATGAGGGGAGCCCGAAGGCCAGAGCAAGGGAAAGACTCTGAGAGAGGCCGCAGCGGGGCGCGGGCCGGGACGCACGTCGGTGCAGCAGCGACACACCAGAGGTACGTGGCCGGGATGGGTCCGTCCACCTGGCCGAGGGGACGCTTGCTCTGCCAGTCTTCGGACTTGTGGTAACCCCTCATGTGGGAACTTCCAGCTCAAGAGCTCTTGGCTCCTGGACCTTGTACTTCACCGGGCCCGGGCCCGGGTAACCAACCCAGAGCGGTGGGACCCGGCTGGACACCATGACAGTTTCCAGCCACACCTGGGGACAGAGCACCTTGACAGACAGAAAGGCGGTGGCGTGACCAAGGACAGCAGTGGATGGACAGGCCCCCAGTTCCTGACCTGCAGTCTGCTGCCCAGGAGCGATGACTCGGAGTCCCCTGAACAGGCCAGGCACTCCGGGCCTTTGCTTATGCTGTACCCTCTGCCCAAGTCCCCTTCCCTGCCTCCCTCCCCGGACAGATTTCGCCTGCCTGTCGCGTAATCTGCTGCTGGCCTGGTTCCCACATGGGGCTGCTTGGCGCCCACCCCAAGCCGCGTGGTTAGACTACCTGTGTCTGGCCCTATTTTTTGCCCGGCACCCTTAGGAGCTGGAGCAGGGACTTGGGTTCCATTTCCCAGAAGAGGAAACAGAAGCCATGAGAGGTTGAGTGATGGTCCTGGGGTCCCCCAGGGAGGCAGTAGCTTTGGCTACTCCCGGGCAGTAGCTTTGGTGGTCCAGGACTTTGGACTTCGGGGGAGCAGGGAGTTTATGGGGTCTGGGTTTAATGACGGAGGGGAGATGGGTGAATCCTCCCTGGGCCTCCTGCCCCTCGCCAGCGGCCAGGCTCTGCAGACTGCCTTGGTGGCCCGACTGACAGGACTCGGGGACCCTGGGCCAGGTCCTAGTGAGAATGATCATGAAGAGGGGGATGGCACGAGGCGGGCCCATTCCGAGTCCGAGTCCGGCCTCTCCGAGGCAGGACCCCGGCGGGGTTGGGGCGGGGGCGGGGGGTGCCCGCAGCCCCGCCCGGGACCGGCCCGGCCCGGTTCGGCCAGGCTGGCGGGCGCGCAGGAGGCAGGAGCCCGGAGCCCCCCGCACCCCTCACCCCCGCGCTCAGCCCCCCGCGTGGCCGGGGCGCGGCAGGAGGGGGCGCCCGCGGCCCTCCCGGCGCTCGGGCGGGACAAAGGCCGGAGCCCCGGCCCCTCCCCAGCGGCTGCGGCGGCGGCGGCGGCCCGCGCTGCGAGAGTCCGCGCGGCCGGGGCCGGCGCCCGGGGCGACCCCGGCGCCTCGCCCGCCGCCGCCTGCCTTCTCGGCGCCCGAGGTCGCGCGCGCCCCGGCGAGGGCGGCCGCGGATCTCCAAGCGCCGGCGCGCCCTCCTCCCGCCCGCCCCGCGCCCGCCCGCTCGGCGGCGGCGGAGGAGGCGGAGACGGCTGGCAGGCGGCGGCCAGGCGAGCGCGGGGCGGCCGGACCGGGGCCATGGCGCCCGCGCAGCGCCCGCTGCTGCCGCTGCTGCTGCTGCTGCTGCCGCTGCCGCCGCCGCCGCCCTCCGCGCGCGCCGAGGACGCCGCCCGCGCCAACTCGGACCGCTACGCCGTCTACTGGAACCGCAGCAACCCCAGGTGAGCGCGGCCGCGCGCGGGGAGGCGGCGCCGGCGCCCCGGGCCCCCCCTCCCCGCCGCCGCCCGACCCTCCCGCCGCCCCGGCCCGGCCTCCCCGCCCCGACTCGGGGCGGCCCCCCGCGCGCTGCGCCTCGGGAGTGGGGGCGCCGGGTCCCGCGCGCCAGCCCCCGGGGAGTTCCGGCGCCCCGGAGTCCGGGGGACTCCCGCTCCGCATGCATCCCCACCACCCCCCGCGCGCCCCACCGGACGCCCTGCACGCCCCGAGCGCCGCTGGCCCCGGAGTTGGGGGACACCCCTCCCCCCGCTGCGGCACCCTCAGGAGCTGCTCCGGCCCCGAGTTCCTTCCCGGGACGCGGGGGTCCCCCATCCTGCGGCCTCTCCGGGGGCCCCTGCCGGCGTCATAGTTGGAGGAGATCGCGGGGGAACCTTGTCGCTGAACTGTGCCACATGGGGCACCGTGGCCCCCAGGGCGAGGGGCCCGTGGGTGCGTCCTGCTGTGGGTCCCCACGTGAACTTGGGGAAGTTAATGTATTCCTCCCCGCCAGCCCCTAACTGCCTTCACTCCAGGGGGTCCCTGGTCCCAGCTTTGTAGAGATGGGGAGACTGAGGCTGATGGGGTTCGGCCGCAGTCTGCGAGTCGGACCCAGCAGCATCCTCTCCCGTCCGCCTGGTGCTGGTGGGGAAACCGAGGCACAGAGTGGCTCAGTGGCTGGCTCAAGGTCACGGTGAGGGGAGCCGAGCTGCGGTGGGGACCCAGGTGACCTCGTGTCCAGCCTGCGGTGGCCGGCTGAGGTGTCCTGCACATCCTCCTCGGTGTCTAGTGCTAAGTGCAATATTGGGGGCAGCAGAAGTCCCTTGCAGTCAGGGTTGGAAAAGTTTGCTGGTGACTGACCATGTCCTGGACATCAGCTGAAGCCTCTGGGCCATCTCTGGCTCTCGGAGGCTGGAGTGCACTGGGGGTCCCATGGGAGATGGGCTTGGAGCTCCTACGGCTTTGGGGTCAGCCCCAGCACTCCCGGCTACACTGTGTTCCCATGGCTGGCCGGGCTGCGCATAGGAGCCGGGGAGGCCAGCCTCCCGCTTCCTGTCCCTGGGCCACTGGTCACTTTGCTCTGCTTCGAGTGCCGGCAGACACCCTCCAGAGCCCACTGTCCCTGCCATCCCGGTCCTGTCCCCTGGCGTTCTCCATCCTCGGGCAGAAAGTTGCATAAAGGGATGTCTTTGAGGCAGACCCTGGGACAAGGGGAGCCAGTGTCCTGCTGTGGGGGGCAGGGAGCGCACCCAGACACCCCCTCAGTTGTCCAGCTGTGGGGTTGGGCCCTGGGGCGGAGGGCAGAGACCCCGGGCTGCAGAGGGACAGCCAGGCCACCACGGAGCGGGTTCCCTGAGCCGCCGGCCCCGCCAGTTACATGTGGGTTTGATTAAGGCTCTTCCCTGCGGCTGAGTGGGGGAGCCCAGTGGGCAGGGGGGGACCCCAGCGGGCAGGGCTTCCCCGGCCCAAGTTTTCGGTTTCAGCTTTGGAATCTCCGTCCCAGGCATAGCCTGTCCTTTGTTCTAGCAAACACCAAACACATGAGGAGCCTCAGATGGGGACGGAAGGGAGTGTTCGGGGCTGCCCCACCTGCCACGGGGCGCTGCAGGCAGGATCCCAGCGGGGGGTGGAGGCCACCCTGGAGCCTGGCTCTGCCCGGCCGCTCGGACACCATCTGTGGCGCACCCGACAGCCCCCACTCCGACAGGCTGACCAAAGGCCTCGATGGTCTAGGCACCCCCTAGGAGGAGGCCTGCCATCCAGGGGTGGCTGGCCTGGAACCCGTGGCCAGTGACAGGGTGTGTGTCGGACACAGGAGGAGGGGTGGTGTTGGGCCTCGGGTCCGAGGGCGCCCGGAAGGAGATCTCCCGAAGGCACAAGTCCCAGGGACACGGCCCAGAGCAGAGATCAGGGTCAGCGAGCCTGCAGCGGGAGGCGGCCCCACGGGGAGGGACGCGAGACACAGGCCTGGCTGGGCTGCAGGCAGCGGAGGCAGGTGGAGGTGGGGAAGCGCAAGGCCAGGGTGGGGGGCCGTGCCTGAGAGAGAGAGGGGCACGCACAAAAGGCGGGCAAGGAAGGGAGTCAGAATGAGGGCTGGGCATACTGGAGTGGGCGTCGGGCGGTCAGTGGGGGAGCCGGAGGGACAGGTGTGCTCAGAGGGGAGCGGGCACAGCCAGGCACGGGCAGTGCTGTGGGGAGGCCGGCCACCCTCGCCCGGCTGGGCCTCACACCCGCACCAGGTACAGGGATGTGGCTCCGCGTCCCAAATGACATTCTCCTGCCGTGCGCGGCGCGTTCCCTGCGCTCACGCGGCAGCGGACGGCCCCCCGCACCCCGCGGCTCGGCCGGGGTAGGGTGGGGCCCTGCGGTCCAGCCGGTCACCAGGCCCCGGCACCCCCCTGGGTTGGCTGTCCAGCCGTCTGTCCGGCCGGCCCCTCCTGGTCGCCCCTGGGCTGGCCGCTGGGTGTCGGGGCCAGGGGTCCTGGGCCAGCCGCCCTCCCGCGGGGCTGGTGTGCCACGCCGGGAAGCTTCCATGCACCTCCCGGTCTCGGGCCGCGTGTCTGGGTGCGGGTGCGGGTTTTCGTCCAGGACACACCGGGGTCCCAGGGGCCCAGGAGGGGCGGGTCTGCGTGTGCAGCAGGGTGACGCATGTGGTCCGTGTGCACGGCGCCCAGCTCTGGCATGTTTGCACGCGTGTCTGCATGTGGGATGTATGTGGTCTCTGGGGGCACGTGGGTCTCTTGCGGGACCGTGGGGGGCGCACACATGTGTCTAGTGTGGCTGGGTGTGGAGCACATGTCTGCACACGTGTGTCTGTGTGCGCAGCCTGGCCTGGCCGTCCCAGAGCCTCCGTGGAGGGGTCTGACCGTCCACACCGAGGCGGCGCAGCTTGCTGTCCCCGCGGCGGCCCCTCTGTCCCGCAGGAGCTGGCCGTGTCCTCCCCAGGGTGGGTGGGGGGGGCCCCAGGCTGCCTGTGCTGCGAGGGGCCGTGGAGGCCCAGGGCTGGCGTCGTGCAGGGAGCCCCCTACCCCCAAGAGGCCCCACCTGACGGAGACCGGCCTCCCGAGGGGCTGGGGGCTGCGACCTCCCCAAGCAGGTCGGGCACACTGAAGGCCGCATGTGCCTCTGAGTGGGGTCGGGGTGCTTCTGCATGGGGGGGCTGCAGACAAGAGCGTGGCGACTGAGAAGCGTCTTCTCCGGGGTGCAGGTGCCGGGTGTCCGTGGGCCCTCGGCCCCGCAGCCTCGCCCGGGCCTCCAGGGAGGAGCGGCTTCCACCGGTGGATGCTGTGGTTTGCCATGGAGGGTTTTCTGTTTTGTTCGAGAGAGGTCAGCGTGCCTGGCGTTCAGGTTCAGGGCTTGGCGAGCGGGGCCCCGTGGGGCTGGGGGTGCCGTGGGGAACCCCAGGGAGCCGGAGGCAGGCGGGGCTGCTGGGAGCCTCCCCTCTCCTCTGTGGAGTGGGCGGGCCGGTGCGGCTCGCAGCCCGCGCGCGCGGGGCCCAGGGGCTGGGCTGGCCGAGGCCGTGACCCTGGGGGCTCAGAGGGAAACCCAGGCAGCTCCTGCCGGCCAAACCCGGGGGCCTCTGGGCTCGGCCCCGCGTTCACAGTGACAGCGACTGTGGCCCTGAGAGCGGGTGAGGAGCAGGAAAGCGGGACGGGGTCCGCCAGGGGGTCTGTGATGGGGTCGGCGGCGGGGTCTGCGGAGAGGTCGGCGGCGGGGTCCTCGGTGGGGTCTGCGACCGGGTCCGTGGTGGGGCGGCCCGCACTGCGACAGCCCCACCTGCCGGGGGACGGGCGAAGGGTCCTCTGTGTCCCCCGCCTCCGCCCCCCGACGGTGGACCGCGGTGGGCAGCATCCGCGTGCAGGTGACGAACGAGGCTCGTGGCCGAGGCCCCGGGACACACTGTATGTGCAGCAGCCTGGAGCCTCCGTCTGCCTGGGGGCGCCGACCCGGGCCTCCCAGCGGACGTCCCTCCGGGGTCCTCAGGACCATGGCCGGAGCTGGGTCTCGGGACAGCAGGTGCACTAACGGCGGTCCAGGAGGCCGAGTCTCTGGGGCCCATCCCACAACCCCTAAGCTGGACCCGTGTTTTCCCCGTGACACCCCCCACGCCCCTTCCCCCTCCTTAGGCAGCGGGGACACAGCCAGCCTTGCCCCCTGGTGTGGCTTTGGGGGGATTTTCTCTTCTGGAGCTGGATCCAAAGCAAGGCTTGGCCGGGTCACCTGCCCCTCGATGCCAGCCGCCGTGTCAGGGGAAGGGCACAGCCACCTTCCTGCCCCCACACAGCGGAAAGCCAGGTGCGTCTCAGCACAGACGCGGCCGGGGTCTTAACCTTGGCCAGATTTTGAACTCACGCGGCCGGGGTCTTAACCTTGGCCAGATTTTGAACTCTGGCGGGCCCGCCCTGGCCGGGGTCTCGCCCCAGGCCTGCACTCTTGTCCGGCAGGGCGGAGGGCTCAGCCGCCGCGTCTCGGTCTTCCAGCAGGACCTGGGGACCGTGGCTTCGTCGGGCTCCGTCCCCCGCGTGAGCCTGGTTGTCCCCTCAGCTCCGCCCCCCCCCCCCCCCCCCGCCGCAGCCCTGCCCCCCTGTGACCTGCCCACTCTGTTATGTGCCGGGAGGGAGGGACTCATCCACCGCCCCGTCCGCTGACCCCCTTCCTAGAGGCAGGCATGTCTGGAGCACCCTGGGGGGCAGGGGGTGTCCGAGACTGGCTTCCCCCTGGGCTGCGGCCTGCTTGAGACCCAGGCCTGGAGGCGGGGCTGGTCGTGTGGCTCCCCGCCCCCATGTCTTGTGCCCACCCTGCCTCATTGTTCTACCTCTCGCTTCCGGTTGCACCCGGGAGGCCATACTCAGCCTTTCCTGGGCTGACCCTGCGTGCCCTCGGGGCCCCCGTCTCTCGGAGGCCCCACTGAGCGCCCCAGCGCTAGGAGGAAGGCGGCCAGGTCTCAGAAGGGGGAGATGTCCTTCTGCCCTCGGAAAGCTAGGGGTGGGTGCTGAGGTCAGGGGACCCCCCGCTGGGAGTCGGGAGAGGGGCTGGCCCTGCCCCAGCCTGGGCTTCGGCCCTGCTGCCCACTCAGGACACCGGACAGGCCTCTGTCGGCCCCTTCGCTGGCAGCTGCGACTGGGCTCAGACCAGGGAGACAGTCCCGCGTGCAGCAGGGGTGCACAGGACCTTGCTGTCCTGCCCGCCGCACCCCTGCCTCAATTTCTGGTCTGGGGCGGTGGTGCAGCCCTCCCTGCCCCCGCTCCCATCTTGGGTGAGACTCCTAATTAGTTGCTTTGCTATTAGTGTCTAATGACTTGACAATGGCCCGATTGAAACTAATTAGCTGCAGGCCCGCAGTTGGCAGAGGGGGGCAGGGTTGGGCCCACCAGGGGCCGGGAGGGCTGCCTGGAGGAGTACACAGCGCTGGTGGAGCGGCGCAGGCTGAGCAGGAGCAGGTGAAGGTGCCGCAGGGGAGGGGTTGGTGCAGGTCTGAAAGCCTCAGGAGCCCTGTCTGGGAACCCATCCCGCGGCAGTCATTAACCCCTTAGTGAGAACTGCTGTCTCGATCGGCTGTTTCCGCGGAGCACTTGCCCATCATGCTTCTGCACTAATGGAGAGAATGAAAGCTTTGTCTTGCTCCCACCGGCTTGGTTTTGGGGTTGGGCCCCTCCCCCGCCCAGGCGCCACCCTGAGCAGGGGCCAGGCGCCCGCCCCTGGTTTGCCCGCCAACTTGGAACCCAGAATGCCAACGCAGCAAGGCCATCGCTATTTTAGAGCCGGGGGGGGGGGTGGAAATAAATGGTCCACTTAGGCAGCCAGAGGCTGGGTGGGGGTGGTTCTGGGACCCACCTGCCTGGGGTCCTCGCCCCACTGGGTCTGCTTCCTACGACTCTAGCCCCTCAAAAACCTTGAGTCTTGGGCCTTCGTTTGGTCAGCGAACATGTATCAAGATGCTGTGTACACAGCCTGTGCGGGCACGGAGGGGAGGGGTGGAGGGGGAGGCTGACCCCCATGGCCCAGGAGGGCAGACTGCATGATGGTAAAAAGCGTGATGACGTTGAAATGGGATATGTGATGAGGTGGAAGGCGCAGGCAGTGGGGACAGCGTGTGCAAAGGCCCTGGGGTCAGGACAGGGCCAGCCGGAAGGTGGGTGTGGCTAGAAGGGAGTGAGCTGGGAGCAATCACAGGGCAACCAGGGTGGGGACGGTGGGGCCTTTGGACCTTGTGACCTAGCAGAGCTGTTTATTCGGGGTTTATTCTGAGCGACACGGAGCTGTGAGCCAGTGGACAACAGGGTCTGATTTACATTCGGAAGAGCGAGCCCTGGATTTTGGGAGGCCAGGGTCCCAGCCTGCCTGGTGGGGCCCACGCATCCAGCCTCTGAACCAGGCAAGCAGCCTCCGCTTCGGACGTTTTTCGGACGACGAAACGGGAGAGGGCAAGGACGTCGGTCCGGTGCAGGGGAGGAAGGCAGACATTGTGGGAGAAGCACGGGCAGGGGCGGAGTGGGGAGAGCTGCTGAGGCTTGCGCAGCCCTCCCTCCTAGGAAGGGCCCCCCAGAGAGCTACGCTGTCCTCTCCAGGCTGAGTGTGCAATCCCTGCCTGATGCCGGGGAGGAGAGGGGAAACTGAGGCCCAGAAGGGGCCAGGGCCAGGACGGCAGCACGGCAGCTCGGCCCTACACGCCCTGCCGGGCAACCCCCCCAACTGTGGTGTCTGTATCTCCACCTCTCCTGCGGGGCTGGGCACGGGCAGCCCACCAGGCACGCGGCCCTCATTGACTGGCGGATCCGTGGGGCTTCCGGTGGGCTGGGAAGGAGCAGCAGTGAGGTCTGAAAAAGCCTGCGGGGGCTTCTGCATCGGTCGGGCCCCAGCAGCTGGAGAACAGACCCCGCCCGCGAGACAGCCGTGCTTGACCGGTTGAGGGCAGTCCTCCCGGGTCCACCCTGCCACGGCCTGACCCTGACCCAGGGCGGCTCCACCTCTGTGCAGGGTCCACAGTGGACATGCGTGGGATCCCCCCATCAGCCTCAAAGACCGTCCCCACTGCACAGAGTTGGAAACTGAGGCTTTACGAAGGAACCACAAGGCCGAGCTGGGTGCCGGCTTGTGCCTGATCAGAACTCTGCCGCCCCCACCAGACCCCACTTCCCGAGTCTCCCAGCTCCATGCCCTGAGTCTGTAACCGCCAGCCCACCTCTGTCGGGGGCTGGGGGGGGGCTGAACTCCTCATTGCTGCACATCCCCAAGAGCACGGAAGGGGTTGGTGATGAGCCTGCTCCCTCCCACGCTCTGACCAGGAATTCCTGGAGCCTCCGTCTCAGCCACAGACTTGAAATCACCATGAGACGCTTGTGCAGACTGGGAAACTGAGGCACAAGTGAGCAAGGTCTCCTGCTCACCTCACTCCCACCGCTGGAGCCCTAGGAACCCTAGGAGCCCTCTCCCCGACCCAGTGCAGTCGCAGGCACCGCAGGGTGCTCTGAGAATCCAGCCACCCCCCAGGGGCCCGCTGTGCCTATCAGCACGCCCGGCTTGGGGGCCACACTGCTACTCCCCTGTCCCCTGCACTGGGGCGGCCCGCACGGCAGAGCTGGAGTCCAAGCCACCAGGCCATCCCTGCCGTGGGCCTCACTGGGGCTCAGCGTCCAAGCCTGGGCGGAGAGGGATAAGGGGCAGCCGGGAGCCTGCGTCCCAACCCTCCCCTGCTTGGGCCTTTTATGTGCTAATCTCCTCTCCTGAGGCCCCCTTGTCCCACCTCACATGACAGGGACCCAGGGGACCACAGCAGGGAGATCTAAGGGCTCCTGGCACTCTAGCCTGAGGCAGTGACTGTATGGGGGGGCTTCCTGTTCCTCTCAGCTGACTGGCTTGGGGTGGGGAGGCTCCCCAAGGAAGGGATGCAGGCTGCATGACAGGGAGCTCCAGGGCAAAGGCTGGGAAGTAGGGCTGAGGGGCAGAGGTGTCGGGTGGGGGCAGCCACTGCTACAACCAAGAGGTTGGAGGGGACAGTGGCCAAATTCTAGGGGCTCTGGAGGGAGGATCTTGGACTTGCTAGGGTCACAAGGGACTGAAAGAGTTGGGGCTGGGGGGTCCAACCCAGAGCACATCTGAGCTGGGAGGGGGCGTCCTTCACAGGGCACTGAGGCTAGGAGAGGGGTCAGAACTAGCCCCCGGGGCCCAGAACACCCAGCTTGTGTCCCCACACCACCCTGTACCACGTTCTTCTTCTTCTTTTTTTAAGATTTTATTTATTGATTGGACAGAGGTCACAAGTAGGCAGAAAGGCAGGCAGAGGGGAGGAAGCAGGCTCCCCGCTGAGCCCCCCATGTAGGACTCCATCCCAGGACCCCGAGATCATGACCTGAGCCGAAGACAGAGGCTTCACCATTGAGCCCCCCAGGCGCCCCCAGCCGGTACCTTCTTGGCAGCCAGATCTGCAGAAGGAAAGCTAAAGGGGCTGCTTGTGGGGGGCAGTGTGGGGAGCTTCCTGGAGGAGGGGGCGTGGGGTCAGGCAGCAGCATTTTTCTGGAGACGGACTTCATGACGGGGGAAACAGCTTGCACCAGCCCCGCTTGCCACAGACCAGCCCAGATGTCCTGGGGGGGCGGCGGGAGAGGGGGTCCCAGCGGCGCCGCCCTGCTCGGGGGCCTGCGGTCACCCAGCCGGCCCAGCGACCGCCCCAACCCCCCAAGCAGGCGGGCGGGAGGCCAGGGCGAGCCCGGACCGCAGGGCGCCCGCGGTGGCCTGGGGGTGGGGGGTGGGCACGTGGGCTCGAGCCCTGGAACTTCTCCCCGCGCCCCCGCCCCCCCCCCCGCACTGACCCGGCCCCCCTCCGGACCCCCCCCTCCCCCGACCGCGGGGCCGCAGGTTCCACGCGGGCGCGGCGGACGGCGGCGGCGGCTACACGGTGGAGGTGAGCATCAACGACTACCTGGACATCTACTGTCCGCACTACGGGGCGCCGCTGCCGCCGGCCGAGCGCATGGAGCACTACGTGCTGTACATGGTCAACGGCGAGGGCCACGCGACCTGCGACCACCGGCAGCGCGGCTTCAAGCGCTGGGAGTGCAACCGGCCGGCGGCGCCCGGGGGGCCGCTCAAGTTCTCCGAGAAGTTCCAGCTCTTCACGCCCTTCTCGCTGGGCTTCGAGTTCCGCCCGGGCCACGAGTACTACTACATCTGTGAGTGCGGGGCGGGCCGGGGCGGGCCGGGGCGGGCCGCGGCGGGGCGGGGGTGCGGGGGGGGGGGCCGGTCAGTGCGGGTCAGTGCGGGGGGGGGGGCGCGTGGGGTCGCTACATCTGTGAGTGCAGGGCGGGCAGGGGGAGGGGCGGGGGTGCGGGGGGGGGAGGGGGCGGGGCGGGGGGGCCAGTCAGTGCGGGTCAGTGCGGGGGGGGGGGGCGCGTGGGGTCGCTACATCTGTGAGTGCGGGCCGGGGCCGGGCGGGGCAGGACGGGGGTGGGGGGGGAGCGCGCGGGGCGAGGGTGCGGGAGGGAGGGCCGGTCAGTGCGGGTCAGTGCGGGTCAGTGCGGGGGGGGGGGGCGTGGGGTCGCTACATCCGTGAGTGCGCAGGGGTGGGGGGCGGAGTGCTGAGTCAGTGCGGGGGCGGGGGCGTGGAGCTTGTGCGCGGGTGCTGGAGGCAGAGGCCCGTCCCAGGGGGATGGGGTCTGGGGGGACTGTCCTCTTGGGCCCCTCCTCCCACCCTGGGCTCAAGCTCTTGAATGGTATCCTTCCAGCAAGCCCCAGAGGCCTGTCAAGGGTCCCCATTTTGCAGATGGGGAAACTGAGGCTCAGAGGGGCCATGAAAGTCCAAATCCACAGCTTCCCTTCTGGGACCTCAGTCTCTGGACCAGGCCCCATGGGCTTGTCCAATACTGAGACCAGGGGTGCTCCCTGCCATTGCAGTGAGGGACCCGGGCACAGGGAATCTGGTGGGGCAGGGAAGCATGGTCAAAGCCAGTGAGAGGACAGAGCCTGTGTTCTGCCCGACCGCCTGGCTTGGGCAGGTATTGCCCAGGTGCTCCCCCAGGCTCCCCCAGCCCCCCCAGTCTCCCATCTGGCCCACCTTTGGCCAAGATTCCCCAAGGACCTTGGAAGCTGCTTTTCAAGGCTTGGGACCCTCAGGCACGCACAGCCCCACACTGGGGCAGAGGGTGGGCTGCCCTGGCTCTGCTGCCCATGGGGGGCGTTCCAGGGGGCCTCTGTGTGCTTCCCCATAAAGTCCGGGTGGTGGGGTCTGGGGAGGCGGGAACACAGCAGAGCTGAGCCCGGGTTTGGGTCCAGTTTGTGCTGTGCTCTTCTCCACGGACCTTAGCCAGGATCCTGGGGTCTGGGCGTCACGCCCCACCAACATGGGAGCCTCTGGGTGCCCACCTTGTCACCCGGCCTCTGGGCAGGCACTGAAGCACCAAGGTGCCGTGGGGGTCCCCATTGCTCAGCATCTTGGGGCCTCTGGGGAGCCAGGAGGGGAGCGGGCTCTGCCCCCAGGCCGTGGGGAGAGGCCGCCCCTCGCCGCCCTGGTTCCCGCTGCGTCAAATTAAACTGTACAAGCCTCATTCTTCCTTTCTGCTCTATTTGGATTTTTTCCTTTTAATTCAAGGAAAAAGCGGGTGGAGGAAGGGGGAAGAAGGTGTTTAAATTAAGTCCTCATAATATAAGAAAAATTACATTTTTCTTTCCAGGACGGGAGTTTCATAAAGATAATTATTGTAATTATTCGTTCTATCTCTATGACGAATGTTATTTTTATTACATGCTTTTTTATCTTCATCTCCCAGCACAAGGGGCTTCTGGGGGGGGAGGGCGGAGGAGGCAGCCACCGGGGGACAGGCGGCGGGCCTGGCTGTCCGTGTGCGTGAACAGACTTCCCATGTGTGAATCCCACTGGCCCTCACCGGCCTCTGGGCCTCCTTCCCCCTCCCTGTCCTGGGCCCCAAGTCCCCCTCCGTGGTGACTCTGCTGAGGCCAGGTGCTACCCCCGTCCCCCGCAGAGTACTCTGGTGTGGGCCAAGAAGCAGGGAGCAAAAATGGCAGGAGGCCCGACCATGCGTCTGCCTCCGCGTGACCTCCAGCAGCGTGGGTCCCTCTCGGGGGGAGGTGGGAGTGCAGCCTCTGTCCCAGGGGTTACCGGCTTCTGTTGCCTCCCAGATGGAGGCCATCATTTCCAAAGCACGTACTGTGTGACAGATGAGGCCCAGATAGGGGGTGACTTGCCCACAGGCGCCAGAGAACAGGTATCTGATCCCAGATCAATCATTTGGTTATACTGATTTTTTTTTTTTGCTGACCCATTCAAAACAAACGCATTTTTGTTCATCACCTTTGAACCTTTCCCTGTGCTGCCGTGGGGTGAGATGGAACCAGACAGACACCTCCATTCTCTGGGGTCCGGGTTCAGTAAAGGGAGGGGCAGGGGGGTACACAGGAGGACTTTTGGGAAATAGAGGGCGTCGTGTCTGGGGCTTTGATGTATGGTCAGGAGTTTTACGGGGGACGCCTCCCGCAGCCTTGGGGGGGAGGTTGAGCGGCCGGTGTGGGAAATGAGACGTGGCCCCAGGAGGTCCCCTGGTCCACCAGTCCCCGGCTCCCTTCCTTCCAGCTGCCACGCCTCCCAATGCTGTGGACCGGCCCTGCCTGAGGCTGAAGGTTTATGTCCGGCCGACTAGTAAGTCCTCAGGGCACCGTGCACGGTTCAGTCCCCCACCCTTGTGTCCCAAACCCACAGAACCCGCTCTGTGGTCAGCAGGGCCAGAGGGCTCGGAGCACAGCCCTGGGAGTCCCGTGACCTCAGCGATGGCTGCACCAGCCCCTGCCCAAGCCTCAGGTTCCCCATCTGTAAATGAGGACAGCGTTTCAGACCCTCAGGAGTACAGGTCAGGACCTGGCCCTGTGCTGAGGCCAAGAGCCCTGTTCCCCCAAGAGTGAGCATCAGCGGAGTTTCCTGAGATAGACCTAAAGGGCCCATGTCCTGGACTCTTGAACCATCAGAGCCACATCCAAAGAGGAGGGGCTCTCCACGGTCCCTCGTGATGACCCCCAGGTGCCGGACACACATGGTTTGGCACCTGTTGTCGGCTGTGCTTTGCCCAGTGAAGACGGTCCGAAGCGCCCCAGCCGGGGTGGGGGGGCGGGCACAGCTGAGGCTGATCAGCCCTGGTGTGGGGGTGCAGCTGCTTAGGGAGGGGGCGGGGGGCGGGGCCTCCTGATGACCGTTCTGCCTCCGTGTCCCTCCAGACGAGACCCTGTACGAGGCCCCTGAGCCCATCTTCACCAGCAACAACTCCTGCAGCGGCTTGGGGAGCTGCCGGCTCGTCCTTGGCGCCGTGCCCGTGCTGTGGACCCTCCTGGGCTCCTAGTCCCGGCCCGCCTGGACGGCCCGGCCTAGAGACCAGAGACAGACTCCGATTCTCCCACGACGGGTGCTGCCCCTGCCAGGCTGGGCGCTGTCCGCCGCCCCACGGCCAGCCCCGGGGGGGTGTGGCTAAAGACCCCGAGGCCTGAGAGGCCCGGTAGCTGGCCGGCGCCTGGACAGGCGGGCTCTTCTACAGTCCCGGAGAAGCCAAGAAGCTCTCAGCAGTGCTTTTCTTTTATGGTGGAATCCGAAAGACTTGAGTTTTTAATTTAATTTATTCCTTGCTGTTGCCGGTGACTTTGGGAAGGAAACAGTGGACGGGGGTTGGGGTGGTCCCTAGTCCCCTGGGGCACAGGTCTGGAGACCCCTGGTCTGGTCACTCCATCTGTTGGGTCTGGGCTGGAGCCCACCCTGGACCACCCGCGAGCCCTGGAACAGGCCGGTCTGAGACCGTAGGGGTGAGTGGCGACCGCCGGCAGGTCCTGGTCCAGGAACCAGACCTGCCTCAGACCCCGTCCCCTGCCCCACCCTCGCTCCTGGTGACCCCTGCCCAGAGTGGAAATCTGGGCTGTGCCACTGGGGGCCTCTTCAGAGTCACAGCCTCCGAGGCTTAGAACCGCTTGGGCCCCCTCCCCCCGCAGCCTCACCGAGCGCCCCCCCCAGGCCGAGAAGACAGGACCTTTCTGTAAATAGACCCGGCAACTATACTGTGACTTATTTCTACTGTGTTCCTAAGGACGGCCTGGAGAGTTTCTTCTTCTCTTACCCCTTCCTGGGAGGGGGCACTTCTGTTTGGCCAGGGGTGGGGGGACCTTTTAGAGTAGGAGCCGCCTTCGCAGTAAGCTGGATCTTCGGAGCCCCTCCCCTGGCGCTAGGAACTACGTTTATAAGAGAAAACAGGACAACGCAGAATGCGGGGGCCACACTCAGAAAGAGACTCGGGACCCTTTCAGGAAGCAAACGGCATTTATACGGATTTCATATTTCCTGATCTGTGTTTTCTATATATTATACGTACCTACACAGCGCGGCCCCGGGACGCCACCGGCTTCTGCGGGCGGCGCGGCTCCGCCGGGAGCTGCCGGCGCAGGCTTCCCCTTCCGATACGATCAACTTTGGATTCTGTATTTTTTTATAATAAAACGAGCATAAACCTCAAGGGTGTGTCTGTGTGTTTGGGGCCACTGACCCTGACTTGGGGGACAGGAGGGGCACAGTGTAGGGTCGCGTCTGGCGTGGGCCGGGGAGGGGTGTCTTCAAGGAATGTCTGGGGCCCGTCAAAGCCGGGTCTCGGAGGTCTTGGGGGCCAGGTGCTGGGATGAGCCTCTACGGGCGGCTGTCCTTCATTGTCCCCCAGGAGCCTCAGTCACCCCCACGGCGGAGAAATGGGAACGAGCCCCCTCGCACCCCACCCCACCCCCGCCTCGGGGCAGCTGGGAGGAGGAGGGAGAGACGCGGCGGCCGCAGGAGCACAGGGGATCGGGGACTCCAGGGCTGGTCAAGGCGTCCGGCTCCCTGCTCCATGCCAGGGATGGGGGGGTTGGCGAACCCCGATTTCATCTCGGCTCCTTTAGAATCCAACCACCTTCTCTGACCTCTATGTCACCAAGCTCTGCTGCTTTGTGACTCAGTTTCCCTAACTGCCCAGGCCAAGGTAGGGGTCGGTCTGTTGCCTCTCAATCCCTTTCTGGCTTTGCAAAAGGCAGGTGTCGGGAGCTATGGGGTCCCAGTGGCCTTCACCCCAGTCTCGCCCCAGCAGCAGGGCCAACGGGGCAGGGATTGTCTCAGAGGCTTGTCCCCTTGGGGCCACCCGCTAGGACTGCAGCCTCCTGGGCACAATTAGCAGGGAGGGAAGGCTCTCAGCTAATTAATTCAGCCGAGCTGAGCCCAGCGACAGGGCCTGCCTCTTAATGAACCCACTGAGCCGCACAAAGACCTCTGTGTGCGCCCCACCTGCGGTGCCCAGTGTTGCAGGGTGGCCGAGGGACACCTGTGCTGAGCACCGTGGAGGGAGACCCTAAGGACCCCCCAATCCATGGTGAGGACCCGGAGGCTCAGAGAGGAAGGAGGCCTCCCCTTGCCGCAGGGGAGGGGACCCGAGGGACACGGCGCGGGGACCGTGGTGGGACCCCAACACTGACTTTAATTTTCTTACTAAAAAAAGTTGTTGAGTTATAAGTCCGTACCACACTGTCCGTCCACGTAAACGTTAGCACATCCACAAGTTGTGCAGCTGGCCCTTCCTCTGATCCAGAATTCTCTCTGCCCCCAAGGGCAACCCCCTCCCCATCATCTGTCAGATCCCAGTCCCCGACCCCCCTGAGCCCCCTTCCTGTCCGTGGAGGAGCCTGGTCGGGACGTGTCACGCGCGTGGACTCACACCCCGTGGGGCCTCCTGTGTCTGGTCCCCTCCCCGCGCATCATGGGCTCGGGGACCGGCCCCGGGCAGTGCATGGGGGCCTCGCTGCCACCGGTGGCCGAGTGATGTCCCAGCGTGGTGCTATGTCACATTTTGGTTATCCTTTCTCCAATTTATGGACATTTAAGGTGTTTTTAGCTAGCTAGTATAAGGATTTTTTTTAAAAGATTTTATTTATTTATTTCACAGACAGAGATCACAAGGGGACAGAGAAGCAGGCAGAGAGAGAGGGCAAGGGAAGCAGGCTCCCCACTGGGCAGGGCGCTCCATGCGGGGCTCGATCCCAGGACCCTGACCTGAGTTGAAGGTAGACTCCCAACCGACTGAGCCACTAGGCACTCCTTTAAGACAAAGCTTTAACATAAAAGGAAACATCAGGTTGGATAAGTACAAAAATAGCTTTGTTCCCACCTCAGGGTCTTGGCATAGGCTCTTCCCGCTGCCTGGTCTACGGTTCCCATGGGTCACTGCTTGGCTGTCTGCCCTGGACCCTTCGGACTAGGTCAGATGTCCTCTCTCAGCCTCCCTGGCCACCGGGCCACTCAGCCCACCCGCCTCGAGTAGAATCTCGTTCTTGTCTGCTCTCCTCTGTAGGCTGGGAGCCCCCGGGGGAGCAGGGCCAGGCCTGCCTGGTCAGTCCCGGGACCCAGAGCCCACAGCGGGGACACGCCCCTTGGACCTGTCCCTGGCTGCGTGCAGAGTCGTGTTCGCGCATGTGCAGAGGAGCCCCACAGCCACGCCACCCCCGCCACACCCCTGTATGGCCTGGGGCTTGCATGCAGGGCCCGGGTCTGTCAGGAACCACCCCGTCCATCGCCAGCCACAGACCCCTGCCTTGGGGACCACGGTCACCACGCGGGGTGGCCGCTCCCTCCCGAGGCTGCACTGAGCACAGTGAGGCCCCCGGGGACCACACCCCAGCCTCAGCCATCGGTATGCAGGTCCGACGCGAACCAGCTCCAAGGCTGGTTTGTGTTGCCTCAGTGCCCTGCTACGGGGAGGGGGTCCTGGGCGGAGCTGGTCAGGTCTGCAGCCGTCTTGGCTTAGGAGCGGGGTCAGGCCTCTGTCCCTAGACGCAGCCCCCACGGCCCCTCTCCGTCTCCACTGGAGAAAGAGCCCCAAGGCCCAGCATCCCTCACCCTCAGGGCTGTCGGGGACCACGCTGACTTCGGCGGTCCTCTGGAGTCCCTCGATTACAGTCCCACAGCCAGAAGCCCCCACCGCCCCTGCTTTCCACAGCAAGTGAAGGCCACGGGGCCATTGCAGGTCTCAGCCCTGCACCTCCCTGTCTCTCTGGTCACTGCCAGCCGTCAGGGCCTAGAGCACACCTGGTACACAGTAGGCGCTCCATAAATGCTGTGAATGGGGCAACGGAGCATGGAAGCTGCGGAACCAGAAAGGAGAGAACGTGACAGATGAGTCGCTCCCAACCAGGTCAGCGCCCTGAGCGGGCACTTCGGGCACCTCTCCTGTATGCGGTCAGTCTGGGCCCTTCCCTCCTCTGCGGGCCCTGTGGCCTCCGGGCCCAATACTGGGGGCACTTAGGGACCATGGAAGGAGGCCACAGTATTGGGGTCCCCGGTCCAGGATGCAGGTGGCCAGGAGGCCACAGATGGACAATTAAAAAGCAAGTTCACAGCCCAGGAGCCCCCAAGGAACCATAAATCAGAGCAAGATGACACGCAAGCCGGAAATGAGGTGTCCGCAGCTGGGCTGGTGTGGCCAGCGGGGCGGACTGTCCCCTCCTGGTCCCCCTCCCAGCGGCTGGTGGGGTGTGGTCAGGGGGAGGGGCCTGCATGCCCCGCCTACGGCAGGTGGCCTACACCAGCCACCAGACTGAAGGGCCAGCCCAGCCAGTCATGGCCCAGTCTCTATGGAGGCCATGGGTGGTGGGGGGGGCTCAGGGGTGTGCGGAGGAGCTGGGGCAGCCGTGGGAGGCTCTGGGGCAGGACTGGAAGCCAAGGAGGGGGGGACTGGGGTGAGGAGCACCAGGGCCTGGGTGGTCTCCAGGGAGCACAGCTCGGAACCTCCCTCCCTGTGGAGTCACCTGGCCGAGCAGAGCCCCTGCCTGTGGCTCCCGTGGGCCCTCTGCACACTTACAGGAACACAGGGCTTGCCTGCTCAGTGGTGGAGACCCCAACGTTTGGGGTGAGCCCCCTCCCCCTGAGGCCAGAGATTGGGAGAAACCCTGGGGGGGGGGTTGCCACTTCCCTGCTAGCCCCTTACCCCACCAGATCCAGAAGCGGAGGCGCAGAGGCCCAGGACCGTGGCTCCAGGTGCCCTCGTGGACAGTGCAGTCTGGGGGGACACTGGGTGCCGCGGGAGGCTCCTCTCCTAGCAGGTGAGGATAGAGGCCCCATCAGGCCCCACTTGTGCTTGGGATGCGTCCAGGGTGAGCCCCAGGCCTCTGTGGGATCAGGATTCGGATCTGCCCAGGTCCCCCTAGGGCAGCCCAGAGAATGGACCAGGTCCCGAACCCCGCCGCCCCAGCAGCCAGGAAACATTTGTTCGGCCCTGCTGGAGACTCCTGTTGGGGTTGGATCCTACTGGGGACCCGTGGGGCTGCCCTCTCCCTGAAACTCTGATGTACGCTTGGGTTTGGGAGCCCTGGAGTTCTGTGGGTTCGAGTCCAGATCCCCACCCTAGGCGGGGCGGCCTTTCGCTCCGGGCCGGGGGCGCTGGCCTGACTCCCAGTGTGGGCCTGGGAGAAGCTTCCCAGACGGACAGAAGCACCAGAGCCATTTCCCAGGATGCTTCACCCTCTGCCCCCTCCAGCGCCAGCCCCCAGGGCGCACGGAGGGAGGATGGGGGGCGGGGCGAGGCGCCCCGTGGACGGCGCTTCCCGAGCCCCCGCCCCCCACCGCCGCCACGACGCCTCCCCGGGATCCCGCGATCGCCGGAACCATCGGTTACCGAGCCCTCGAGGGCGGCCCGGCCAGAGAGGGAAACCGAGGCCTGGGTCAGGCGCCCCGCCCCCCCGCCGCGAGAGCGGTCCTGGGGGAGGAAGGGGAGGCCAGAGGCCCGGTTCCCGCCCCGCCGCCGCCCTCGCACCAGTCCGCCTGGCTCGAAGGGCTTGAAGCCAATTGCGGCCGCCGGGAGTCAGGCCAGAGCCCGGGAGAGGCCGCGACCCCGACCCCTCTCGGGCTCCAGCCCCGGCCCCGGCCCCGCCCCTCCCCGAGGCCCCGCCCCCGCCCCCCGCTCTGCACCCCGTTCCCGGGGAGGACTCGGTTTCCCCACTTGTGTGATGTGCTGCATCTGCACGCGGACCAAACCCACCCGAGACCCATTTTACAGGTGGCAAAGCCGAGGCCAGAACGGGGTGGGGGGCGCTTCCAGCCCCAGGCCCCCCAGCTGGCAGCTGTCGGTGCCTGAGCGGGGGCACCCCCTTTAGCAGGGATGGGCGCGATGGGGGAGGGCCTGATTGTGCTTCCTCCAGCCAGTGGGGAGGGCCTCCCAGCCACAACCCCGTAAGCGCAACACACGGGAGTCTGGAATCCGGTTCCCGGTAAGGTCGATTCAGTGAGGGCCTGTTGGGGGGCGGGGAAGGGGCACCTGAACAGGCAGCGAGAGCTGGGGTTCCTGGGCCCGAAGCAGCCAGAATGAGAGCCTGATATTTTCCTGCCGTGGGGGGAACCCCCAGAGGGGCTCTCTGCGGGGCCTGCCTGGGAATGCCCACCCGCCCTGCTCTGCCCTTTTACCTGGCCCGCCCCTGCCAGGCGCCAGAGTTATGGTTCCCAGTATCTGGGCTCCCCTCCGTGGCCTGAGTGTTCAGGAGCCCTCATGGCCCCGGGCAAGGCTGGCCTCACTCCTCACGCCCACCCCCACTCTCCACTTCCAGATGGCACTGTGGCCAGGAGCAGAAACTGAGGCACAGAGCAGTCCCTCGCTGCTGGCGGCGGAGGGCACAGCCCCAGGCGTCAGGCAGGTCTGGGTTCCGGCGCGGCACCCAGTTTGCTCTCCTGGAAAATGGGGCTGTGGTGGCCCAGAGTGGGGCCCTGGAGCCCGGGTTCTCGATGAGCTGGAGAAGTGTCCGCACAAGACCAGGGCCTTTGGTTCCCCTCCCTGTGGCCCCAGTGGCTGGCACAGTCGGCGCCCCTTGCCGAAAGTGTGTGGAATGACCAGGTTAGTGTATTTTGTGCATGGACTCCAAATCAAGTGCTCTTTGTCACCAACCGGACGAGGCTGGGGTGCTGGCCTCATTCTCCGTTATTCTCTCCTTAGGGAGTGCCCATATGGGGGGCGCTGGTGGGGAACGGCCTCTCTCAGCTGAGGGGGACAGTGGGACACTGCGGGAGTCCGCTCTGCTGGCCGGCAGATCTTTAAATCAGAATACATATATCCGCCACCTAAATAACCTGGGCCGCATCCTGGGGACAAGGGGAATTAAGTCGCCCGGTTGGGGACCCGGCAGCAATGGCAGGGGTGGATGGAGGGGTGGGGACCCGTCACTGGCTCTCTGTTGTCACTCCCTGACCCCTGTAGCCTGCTGGACACTAGGGGGACACGCAGGATCAAGTTGTGAGAGAGGAGTCTGACACCCACATTCTTGAGTGCAGAGTAGGAGCCCAGGGGTCCGTAGGCCCCGGGCTGGGAGACGCCCGCTCCTCAGCTGGGGGGGTGGTCCCTGCACAAGCCACGTGCCCTTATTGGAACCCAGGACACTGTGTGCCCGGGTGGGGTGGGCTGGGGTGGTGGTCCTGGGGCCGGGCACGGGACAGACAGTTCTGAGTCCTGGCCTGGCCCCTCGTGGGCTGGGGTCAGCCTCGCAGTGTCCCCTCCCCCTTGTCTGCCGGATGCCAGGGAGACCCCACTTGAGCATGTGGGAGGCCCCGGAGGCCCCGGAGGCTGCGCGGTGCTCCCAGGCCCCCTCCCTGCTCCAGAGCCTGGCCCACGGGCGGAGGGGTCGGAAGCGAGTTTTCAATTAAGGAGCGACTAATCACCGGGCGGCGAGGCTCCGTAAAGCTATTACGAAAAGCCTCTCTACGTCTGTAAAACCAGCCTCTGACAATCCAGGGATTAGGCCACCAGGAGGGGAAACCGAGGCGGGGCCGGCGTCTGGATTAACAGGGGACACGGTCTCTTGAGGGCTGCGGGGAGCAGTGCCCGGGACTTGAGGCAGAGGAAGGTCTTCTCTGGCAGCCGCCGGCGCCCATTTTATACCGTTTTATACCGGAGGAAACAGGCCAGGATAGGCCCAGACCCAGCACACCTGCTGGGGCCCCTCCAAAGGTGGCCTTGATGGGGTGAAAGACCACGGCCCACAGAAGAGGGGCTTTGACCGGCCCCAACGGCTGGTGAGCCCCCGCCCTGGCCTAAGAATCCCAGGGCTAGGATTTCAGGGTCCCTGGACCGGGCTGAAGTCACCGTGGACAGGCCCACACTTTGCTCAGCCGTCTGGGAGCTTGGGAGGAGGCCCGGCTGCGTGGCCAGGCAGAGGATCATCGCGCCGTGGGGGTTGCGGCAGAGAGGGGGGTCTGTCTCTCCTGAGGGCGGCAGGGAGCCCTGGCAGGCTTTAGCCCCAGTGGCCGTGACCCCCCTCCCAGGATCTACGGTGGGAACGCTGCCCCAGGTCCCTAGGGCCTCAGCTTCCCCAGCTCAGCCCCCACAGGCCCCCTGTCCTATCCCACACTCAGGATCTCTGAGTCCACCCCCCGGGATGCCAGCCCTCACTCACGGAGACCCTTCCAGACACCCAGGGGTGAGGGGCAGAGGGCCAGGTGAGACCGCGGTCCACCCAGCAGGGCTCAGGTCCGGTGGACGGTCAGACCCAGCCACTTCTGGGGCCTTCCCGGGCCCCTGGTCTGGCTCTGGTCCAGCTGCCTGTGTGTACCTGCCGTCCAGGTGCTGGGGAATGAACAGGAGGTGAGTGATTCCTGGGCCCGGGCCCCTGAGTCCCTCCAGGGTCTCGGTGAGGTTGTGTGGAAGTGGGGAGGTCCCAGCAAGGCCGACCCAGGGTCTGGGCCCCCCTGGGCTGCCCCCGCCTCACTGTGTGCTGTGAGGGGCTGTGTGTGCCCCTCCATGACTTGGTTTCTCCATGGTCACCACTGGGGTCGGCTTGAAGCTCTTCCCAGCAGCTGGGGGGAAATGTTGGGGGGGCTCCAGCCCCCTCCCCCCGCCATCAGTCAGGCCTGCAGGTCCCTTCAAGTCGTCACGGCCCAGCAGTGGTGGGGGAGGGGTTATCTAGCCTGTCCAGGATGGACTCAAGTGGAACCGCGGCTGACGAGCGGAACGCGCCCCTGTGGGCCCAGCCTGCTCTCCTTTGTCTGCCGCCCGCCCCCCCCACTCGCCCCCCTCTCACCGCTGAGCCGCAGGCCCCCTGCCAGCCACAGCCTCACGGAACCCCGGGGGACCCTGAGCCCAGGGGCCTCCTGGGCAGCGGCCCGGCTGAGCCCCTTTCCTGGGCTCAGTGTCCCTGTCTGCGGCATGGGTGCGTCTACCGAGCATCAGTGGGGGCCGCGAGGGCAGAGGCGGCCAGGGGTGTGGAGGCCCTCCCAGGACTTTCCCAGGGGCGCTTGGCCACCCGTCCCCCAGGCCCTCCCCCGCGCCTTTGTCAGGGAAATCAGTGGTGGCAGGGAGAACGGATCCGCTTGCGGCCTGAAAGGAGCCAAGGGAAATACCGTTGACCCGCGAGCCTGGCCCCTAATCCTGGGCACCCCCGAGCCTGGCCCCCTAATCCTGGGCTGAGGCCCGTATAGGGGGGCCCTGACAGCCCGGTCAGGGTGTGACCCCCGGCCCCATGGCCAAGGGGGGCTTCCGGGTGAGGGAACACAGGCTTCAGGGGAACACAGCTGCCCTGTTGGCCACGTGTCTGGTCACCACCCGAGGAGGCCCGCAGGAGAAACTGAGGGAAGGCGGGTCCTGCTACCTCTAGGCTGGGCAGCCGTGGGCCAGCAGCTGCCCTCTCTGAGCCTCAAAACAGGAAGTTCCTAGGAAGTGTGGCCTCACTGGGAAGGTACCTGGTTTCTGTGCCTCGGTGGGACCTTCTGTGATAGGGGGTGGCTATGGGGGTCTGTGGCCTAGAGGCCCCCTAAGAAGGCCTCAGGAAACCCTCCCTGCTCTAGATTCCTCGGTAGCTCCCACTGTCTTCAAGATTGTTTCCCCACCCGGACAAGGGCTGAAGCAATGCTGACAGCTTTGTCCCCGAGCCGCGTGGCCTGGGCTCATGTCTCCACTTGCCTTCCTTGGGCGAGCTCTGTCCTCTCTGCGGCTCCCCAGTGCACAGAAAGGATCCAGGAAGAGCCACATTAACCATGCGGAGCCCAGCCAGAGCCAGGCATACAGTCGGCACTTAAAGATGCACGCGAGGGCAGAGCTGGGCTGTAGCTCTCTCTGTGTCCACCAGCCCCACAGGGCTGGCGGGAGAGGAGCGGAGATGAGAGTTGGGCTGGTGCACGGTGTCGCCACAAGGGTGCTCCGGGGCCGAGGGGCAAGCAGCGAATCGAGGGAGGGGGTGTCCTTGCTTCTGCCGCAACTCAGCCCCTCCCCCTCCAGCTCCTGGGAGACCGTCGCTAGAAGCTTCCACTGAAGACTTAAAGCATTCTCCCTCGCCGGCCGAATGCATTCGCACGCTCGGGCGCTCCTGCGCTCCCCGGCGGCCACACTTCTGTTCCACCCTGCTGAGCTGTTCCCCACAATCAATTTCAATTTGGCCTGGGCTCTGCCTCCGCAGCCCGACCCTCCTTGGGGCCTAGGGTTGGGGAGGGGGAGGCGGCGGTTTCCCCAGCCTACCCTACGACCTCCCGGAGCCCGTCTGCTGATGAGAGGGCTCCACTGCTGCTGCCCCTTTCCGGGCCTCGGTTTCCCCAAACTGACGGACTGAGAAGGTGGGGAAGGGGGGGTCTGGGGACGGCCCTGGTTTCCTCCAACCTCATGCATTTCAGGAGGGCCAGCTGT
The DNA here is from genome assembly GCF_964662115.1 of Mustela nivalis. Classification (NCBI taxonomy): domain Eukaryota; kingdom Metazoa; phylum Chordata; class Mammalia; order Carnivora; family Mustelidae; genus Mustela; species Mustela nivalis. Next base: position 214,810,157 of record NC_139020.1, on the reverse strand, counting down.
GCCCCCGATCCCGTGTTGAATGCCAGAGACACAGTGGGAACCAAAATGGACAAATTTGGATTCATCAGGGCGAAAGCGCACGTGGGGCTCTCCGGGCCGGGAGAGGGCGCGTGCGGAGGCCCCAGGCAGCAGGAGCGCGGCGCCCGTAGGAGCCCAAGGAGGTCTGCGCGGTGGAAGCCAGGGAGGAGAGAGGAGCGGGAGGAGGGTGGACGAGGCTGGGTAGCCGTACAACCCAGGGATCGTGAACAGCCACCATTTATTGAGCACCTACTGCATACCCAACATTGACCTATGGGCTTGACTGGCCTCACCTCCCTGGAACCTCACCAAGACCCTGTAATCACACCGTTTTATATATGAAGAAACAGTGAGCCTAGCAAAGAGGTTGCTGGCCAGGGACACGGGGTCGGCGCTGGGGTTTGGAGTCCCACAGTGTGAAGTAGGACAGTGGTGTGGACTGCCCCTCCCCACACAGTAGACCCCTTAGCAGCGGTCCGCTGCCTGCACCCCTCTCCTCCCCCAGTGGCAGGTCCCGACTCCAGGCCTTTTCCATTTCTCGGAGGCGGGGGAGGGACATAAGTGGGACCCCACGTCCCTGGAGTTTGACTGGAACTCACCAGCCCTTCTGTGTGACCTGGGGGGCACACCGGCCTGTCCCTCTGGGCCTCAGTTTCCCGGCCTTGTCAGGAGAGATGTGGGCAGCTCTTTTCTCTGACCCAGGCGAGCTGGGGACAGGGACGAGGCACCGCAGTCATGGTCTGGCACCGCCCCCACCCTGCGCCCGGGGAAACTTTTCCCTGCTGTGTGTCCTGGGAGCCCTCTGGGGGCCCGTCGCGGCTCCAGGCTCTGGCCGCCACTAGGTGGGGCGAGGAGGCTGGTGGAGACGGGGGCGACCCTGGGGGCTTGGGAGCGAGCGGCAGAGGCCCGGGGAGAGGCAGGCCTGGGCGGGCTGGAGTGGGGCGCAAAGCTGCCAGGCTTGGGCCTGTGTCCTGCAGGCAGCGGCCATAAGGAATGCGACAGATCTGTCTGGGCTAGAGGGCAGGGCGCGGGCACAGCGTCCAGGGCATGGCAAGGGCCCACCCTTGACTCCCGATCCCTGAGCCACCTGCGGCCGGCAGGAGCCCGCCGGTCTGGCAGCGAGGGAAACCGAGGCTGGGTGCTCAGCCCGTGGGTGGGGGCTGCGAGCACGGTCCTGAGCGAGGGAAGGTGGAGGCCGGGTGGGCCTCCTCGGGGTCCTCAGGACGGGGGCCACGGCTGGGCGTCGTGCGGGCCTCGTGGGCTCTCCTGAGGAGGTGATGCTTCAGCAGAAATGCGAGGTCTGCGACACGCCGGGCGGGGCGGGCGGTGTGCACGGAGAGACAGCTTCGCCAGTGCCCGGGGGCCCTGCACGTGCGGGAGCTGGAGTCCAGCTGTGGGGGGCCAGGCTGGCCTGTGTGGACGGTGGGGGGACTTGAGATTAATGTGGACGGCACTGGGGAGCCATGGTGGGTGAGGTGGGAGGGTGTTGCCGGCGACACGCCTGTCTCACAGCGCCCGGGGGGCTGCCTGGGGACAGGCTGCTTAGGCCGGAGTGGAGGCCAGGGAGGGGCAGGGAGAGGTTGGGGGGTGCCCAGGTGGGGCCTGGGCCAGGACCTCAGAGATGAGGACGGCCTGAGTGGGCGTCTTCAAGCTGCTCTCTGCCTCCCAGAGCCTCGGGGCCCCCAGCTGGAGCCCCAAGCCCGCTCCGGACCCCTGCCCCTGCCGGCTCCTCCCCTACCACCTGGCCAGGGGCGTCTGGCTTAGTTCTCTAGGTTTCCACAGGAGGCAGCTGAGCCGCTCACCCCTTGCTGTGTGATCAGCACATCTGGGAGGGCCTTCTGCTATCGGCATGTCTGGGGTCCCCCTTTGGGGTCACAAGCGCACGTGGGGGGCACTTTCTGTCCCTGGGCCCCAGCAAGGCCGCATGACTCTAGACCTCATTCCCGTGCTCCTTGCGGGAAGAAGCCCTTAACCCCGTCGGCACCCCACGAGGTCACCATGGGGACAGAACAGGCATGGATTTCAGTCCAGGACTGGGTCTGACCTGAGGCTCTGGGAGGCAGGGGACAGCCCGGCGCTGGAGGGCCCAACACCGCTGAGCCTTCCTGGTTCCGTGTCCCCGGCTCCTTCCGTGTGAGCCAGTGCAGCAAGAGCCAGGCCCAGGCCCTCACCCCGCCCCACGGGAGCACCTGTGCGCCTTGGCCCGCCCCTCCCCCTTGTTCCCGTTGGACGTGCCCACCTGTTCAGGATAAACTGATTTTGTCCCTGCCTTGGGGCCTTTGCACAGGCTGCAAAGCTTTGTCCAGCCTTGGCCAGCCAAGCCGAGGGCAGCACCCCCACCCCAACCAGCCACCCACCTGTGCCCAGGTGGGCCCTCCCACACCTGCCGATGCCCACTTTCAATGTCTCTTAGAAAGGGGTCAGGGACCACGCTTCCAGGCTGGTGCACGGCCCCTGGCTTCCGGAACGTCACGTCAACTACAAGACGGACACAGGTTTACAAACCACGCGCGCACGCTGACGGAGGGGCGATCAGGCCTTACCCCGAGGAGCGGTGACTCGGGTCTCCTGAGCTGGGGGCAGTTCAGGTGGAGCTCGCCTGCTTAAAGCGAGCAGGTCGGTTGTTCTTAGCAAATGTGTGACCATCACCTCGGTGTAATTCCAGAACATTCCAATGCCCAAGAGAGCAGCCCCGTCTCCATCAGTTGTCCCTCCTCCCCCTCCCCGGCCCCCATGAGCCCCTTCCCGTCCGTGGAAGGGCCTGGTCTGGGCGTGTCACACGCGTGCACTCACACCCCACGTGGCCTCCTGTGTCTGGTTCCCTCCCTGCGTGTCGTGGGCTCGGGGTCTGCCCCGGGGCAGCGCGTGGGGGCCTCCTCGCCTGCTCGTGGCCCGGGGCCCTCCGGTGTGTGGGGGCTCCCAGTTTTTGTCTCTTCTCCACATTGGTCAGGGTCCTGTTGAGATTCAAGCGTGAACGCCGCTCACAGGCAGTGTTCTGGGTCTGAGCTGGGTCTGAGCCCACCTCCCTCTGGGCCAGCACCCCCGATTTGGGTCCCCTGGGATCCGGCTCCTCCCCACTCCCCGTCTGTCCCCCCCTGAGCCACACAGGGCCCACTGCCCTCATCCCAGGGACTGCCCCCAACTCCCTGCCTCTCAGGGCACCGAGGACTTTTCAACACCCAATATCAGACCATGACCGCCCCCTGCCTAAATCCCCCTGTGGCTCCCTGAGGCCCTCGATGTTAGTCCGAATTCCAGGGCGTGACCCGACATCCTGCTGGCCCCACGGCAGGGCGAGGGCATTCTCAGGAGGGTCCCAGCCCTTCCTTCCACCGGGGCGGGGGCCTGGCAGGAGCTCGGAGATGAGAAGTAGGATCGGCCCCATTCCCTGGGTGAGGGAGCTCCGGCTCAGCTCGGAGGCTCCCCTGGGGGAGTCATGTTCTCGGAGGCTCCAGTGAGTCATGTTGTCAACTCAGGAGCCACGTCCGGGGGACCCCTCGGTGCCCACACCCCACTGCGAGCTTGCCATTCCTGCCTGGGGGCGGAGAGCCCGTGAGGAGGCCCAGCCGGCCCTCCGCGGGCCTCCAACTGGCCGCGAGGTGGGGTGGCACGTTGTCAGAGACCCCCGAGACCCGCAGAAATGTCAGGAACCTGCCGAGAGTCCCCAGGGGCCCGGCCCAGCCTGCGTCGGGGGATAAAGGCCACCTCCTCTGCTCTGCTGTCGCCCCCCCATAATCGGATCGGGACGTTTGAAGTCACTAGGAAGCGGGAGGCTCCCACGCAGAGAATATGAGGAGAAGGGCTTAGAGGCGCCTTTGTGCGCCAGGCGGGCCGTGATGAAAGCACCATGAAATCCGTGATGCCACCGATGTCCCGCGACCATGACAGGGCCCTTTCCTGGAAGAAAAGGGGAAAATCCCCTGTTGCATGTGTGCTCGCCTGGCGGGGGGCTCGAGACGCGGGACAGCTTTAGCAGAGGCCGGGGGGGACCCCTGCCGTGGCTTGCCGCCACCTGCCCGCAGGCCTCTGGGGACTGGAGCCTCACGACCTTACCAGGCTCCCCGACAAGCCTTCCTTGCCTGTGGCACCGGGTGAAGGTGAAGATGTGCCTTACCCAGGAGTGGACTTCCAGAGCCAGGGAGGAAGGGGACACTGGGCAGGACGGTAGCTCACGTTACTAAACAGCTTGACAGAGGGCCACGTACCTTCTAGTTTGTTCACTTAAACCGTACAGCTCTTCCGTTCTAGTGCGTTCACAGAGGTATACATCCATCAACACTACCGACTCTGGAACACTTGCCTCTTCCCCAAAAGGAAACCCCGTCCTGTCAGCTGTCACCCCCCGGGCCCACCCCCGGCCCCCATGGGCCCCCTTCCGCTCTGTGGACGTGTCACACGCGTGGACTCACACCCCGTGGGGCCTTCTGTGTCTGGTTCCCTCCCTGAGCGTCGTGGGCTCGGGGTCCCTCCCCGGGGGAGCACATGGGGCCTTTGCTCCAGCTCGTGGCTGGGGACGTTCCTGCTCGTGGGGGACACGAAGCATGTCCCTGCCCCACTGGCGGGCAGTTGGGTGTGTCCCTGCTTGGCAGGTAGGAAAGGGAGGCTGTTCCTGAGAACGCCGCCATCTGCCCTTGTCTTCAGTGTTAAACCCTCATACAAGGTCAGGACCCGCCAAGGCCAAGGGCAAAGTGCGAGCCCATGCAGGGCTCCGTCCCGGGCGGTGCGGGGGCGGGGAGTGGGGAGAAGCCTCGCAGGCTCGGTGGTGAGGGCTGCCGGTCCCACTGCAGGGAGCTCGGGCCGCAGCCGCATCTCCACTGGCCAGAGCGTCTCCCCGGGCCCCCCGCGCCCCCCTTCCCGACCGCAGACAGGCCTGCTCCCTGCCTGCCGCAGACGGGTCGCTCCTCCGCTGGGCACGACAGGCAGGCCCGGCGTGTGAAGAGGGCTGTGTCCAACCAGACCCGCAGGAGACCACTCCCCACCCATGGTCCCCACCTTGGGGACCTTCTCACCGTGCCAGGGCTGCAGGGGCTGTGCGGGGGCACGGGAGAGATGGCGGGCTGTGGGGCTGCGGCTCACGGGTGGCTCAAAGGCCCCTTGTCCACCGGCCCTGGGGGCGAGGCAAGTGGCAGGGGCAAGACCTCTCCCTGGAAAATTCCCTTCTCGGACTCTCTGCGGCTTGTAGTGACCCGTGTCCCTCCAATGGACACAGGAAGACAACGGTCGCACGGTGGGTGGGGGACGGACACAGACCCATGCGGAGGAGGCCGCCCAAGGGCTGGGTACGAGGTCGCGGGGCCGGCAGCCTTAGTCCTGGCGCTTCTGGCCTCCCCGAACTCCAGTGTCCATGCTGACTGCGGTCTGCTCGGCGGCCTTCCGGGCTCGAGGGTGACGTAAGCCCAGGTCACGTTCCTAGGGCCCAGGGGCTGGCTGCGTCCCACTGCTCCTGGCTTCCTAAAGCTCTGGGGCAGCCCCGTTGGGAAACACACGCTGTGTACGTGTGCGGCCGCAGGGACTTGGGAAGGGGGTCAGGCCCCCAGGGGGTCTACCCCAGCTGAGCGCCCCGGGACCCCAGGAGGGGAACCTGAGGCACTGTCGTCAGGGTGGGAACTGTGGGGGCCGATGAGAGCCAAGGGTCTCAGCGCAGGGGACAGAGAGGGAGGGCGCAGACTCACAGACACGCCGCTGCCGGTGGACTGGGTCCGAGTCCTGACCCTCGAGTGGGACCTGACCTGGAAACAGAGTCCCTGGAGATGTGGTCGGGTTAACGCGAGGTCATTCGGGGGGCTCTGGCCCCGTGCCCTAGAGTATGACACATAACACGCGTGTGCATGACGGGGACGCGCACCAGGACATACCACAGCGGCCGACATGCTGCGGCAAAGCAGACCTGCTTGCTTGACCTCGGTTTCCACCTCTGCACGTCCGGGTAACAGGCGGTTATGGGTCCAATGGATCCTTACTTGTAAGGTGCCCGGGACAGCGCGTGGCACGAGATAAACACGTTGTGTCTGAAAGTGACGTGGAATCCCAAAAGGGAAAATAAGACATGAAGGGAAAGCTGGTGCCCGTCCTCCCGAAGCTGGTGGTCAGTGAGCTCGAAGCAGCGGCCTGTCTCTGTCCTCTCTCTCTGAGTTGACAAATACTAAGGGAAGGGATGGGAGGGCTTCTCAGAGGAGGTGTCACTAGAGCTGAGACCTAAAGAGAGCTGGACTCCTGGGGGGGTGAGCGTCTAGGCAGAAGGAACAGCATGAGCAAAGGCCCTGAGGCTGGTGAGTGGCCGGGTTGCCTAATAGAAGGAGGTGGGGGTGGGGTTTGGCTTTTCTCCCAGGGGCACCGGGGAGCCACAGCAGGGGAGGGATGTGATGAGGCAGTGGCCATCTCAAGGCCGAAGCAGGCAGGACAGCCTAGAGGCAGGAGAAGGGGCTCAGGCTAGAAATCCTGCAGGGGGCAGTTCTGGGAGGAATTCAGTTCTCCTCTGGTCCTTTCCCGTCTCCGCCTGGTTGGGCACGCGAGGGTGAGGACAGACTGCTGGCGTGGGGGGTCCTGGGCCCCACAGCCCATGTCCTGGAGGGGACCGACCCAGCAGAGCCAACTGCCTTTTCCCTCCTGCAGCCGGGGCACTGGGCTGAGCTGGGGCCTGGACAAGCGTCCGGCTGGGCGGAGCAGCCCTGGCAGCCCCCGGCAGAGAGCGGGGAGCGGTCCCCACAGCGCAGCGCAGCGGCTGCAGCCCCCCGCCCAGCCCGGCGAGCTCACGCTGGCTGGTCACCCCCACCGGCCCGGCCCGGGCAGACAGGGAAGCCGAGCCCGCTGAGAGTAGGGCTGCCATCGGACACCCCCAGGCCTGGGATACGCGTTCCTAACCCCACTCGAGGACGCTCTCCTTCTCTCAAGTTTAGGAAAGCCTGAGCGGTCTGGATTGACATTCTCGGCGCGCCAGGCCGCGGGAAATCCGTAAGGCATTGTTTAGACAGATGCCTTTAAACCCCGGGCGGGCGGAGCAGAGCCACGGGGCGGGGCACCGCCCTGGGAAGGTCACCCTGTTTTCTGCACAAAGGTCAGCTGCAGACCGTTGCCACGGCAACAGCGGGCTTAAAGATGGAGGCTTAAGGAGAACAGAGGTTCCCTCCCCTGCCCATGGGAGGGGCCTGGGACTGGGCCCGGGACTCGGGGTCTGGGGGAGGGGACAGATCTTGGTCCTGCCCTGCCTGGATCTGGGGCCCAGCTGTGGCCATTTTGAGCCTTGGTGTCGCTGGCTGTGGAATGGGAACACTGTCCACGCGGAGGCCCTGGCCGCTCCGGTCCACGCGGGGGCGGGGACGCCCCGGCCGCTCCGGTCCACGCGGGGGTGGGGACGCCCTGGCTGCTCTGGTACTGGGGTGACCGGCAGAGGCCTGGGTCCTCGCTGGAGGAAGAGCAGTCTGGGCAGGGAGGGGCAGGCCTCGGCCCACATCCCCCATCTGACCGCACGCCGCACCTCTGGGCAGTGCACAAGAGGCTGGCGTCCTCCGCGCCCCTTCCTGGAGCCCGGGGCAGGGACCCAGCGGCCCCTGTGGGTCCAAACCACAGCGGAGGCTCAGATTTGCAGAGGTGGAGGCAGCAATCCCGACAGAGAAGCCCCGGGAGGGACCACGTGGGCCTAAGACCCTGACTGGCGGCCACCGGTCCCGCCGCGGGCTCTGGGACCTTCTCGGTGGGCGGGAGGCAGGAGGCGAGAGGCACCAGCCCTGGGCAGCACGGCCTTTGCTGATACGGCTTTCCCGCAGTTCCTGAGAACGGGTCGTCTGCGCCTTTCTCCCTGGAGGGCCATTGGAACACCAGCTCCTTTGTCCCCGTAGGCCACAGCGTCTACTCCCGCGGTGGCTAACACCGGCCACGTGTCCCCATCCCCGTGAAGAACAGAATGAGGGGGCAGCTTCTTCATGGAGACGAGACTCACACAACATACAGTGAGTCATCTTCAGGTGAGCAGTTCGGTACGCTCAGAGTTCCGCGGCCACCAGCTTTATCCAATTCCGGAACATTCTGTCACCTCAAGAGAATAGTCACCTTCCCCTCCCCCAGCCCCCAACACCCCCGAGCCCCTTCCCATCCGTGGAGGAGCCTGGTCTGGGCGTGTCACACGCGTGGACTCACACCCCGTGGGGCCTCCTGTGTCTGGTTCCCTCCCTGAGCGTCGTGGGCTCGGGGTCTGTCCCTGGGCAGCTCATGGGGGCCAAAGGACACTCCCGGGCATAGTTTTAGAAACGTAACTTTTAATTTTTTTGAGATTTTATTTATTTATTTGTCAGAAGACGGAGAGCAGGAGCAGGGGGAGGGGCAGAGGCAGAGGGAGAAGCAGGCTCCCCACTGAGCAGGGAGCCCGAGAGGGGGGCTCCATCCCACAGCCCAGAGATCTTGACCTAAGCTGCAATCAAGACTTGGATGTTTGGGGCGCCTGGGTGGCTCCGTGGGTCAAGCCACTGCCTTCGGCTCAGGTCATGATCTCAGGGTCCTGGAATCCAGCCCCCGCATCGGGCTCTCTGCTCAGCAGGGAACCTGCTTCCTCCTCTCTCTGCCTGCCTCTCTGCCTACTTGTGATCTCTGTCTGTCAAATAAATAAATAAAATCTTAAAAAAAAAAAAACAAGAATTGGATGCTTATCCGGGTGAGACCCCCAGGTGCCCAGACGCGGGGCTTCTGTGAAAGCCTGTATTGGGTCAGGGCCCCGAAGGCTGACGGGGCTCACCACCTGGGTAGGTCGGACGCCCCAGGCAGCGGAGGGCCCCAGCGGTGGTGTCCGCGGCCGCAGGTGTCTGGGTCACTGGCCCAGGCTGGCCATGGGGGGGCTTGTGGGTGGGCAGGTGGTTTCGGAGAGGCGTGCAGCTGGTTTTCAGGTGTTTACGGAGCTGCTGCTACGTGCTGACCTCGTGCTCGGGTCCTGGAAATCGGGTTGGTGGGGCCTCCATCTGTCCGAGGCTCCAGGGACCTCTCCCAGACCCGGGGCCGCCGGTCCTCGGTCTGTGGTCATGTCCTCCACTCTCTGCAGCTGTGGTCGCGTGGCGATTTCCTCCCGTCTTTGGAAAAGACACTTGTCATTGGACATAGGACGCACCCTGAATTCAGTTTCCAGGGTTTATACCGTGGAGAGTGTTCTGGGGGCTCACCAGGCAGAGCGGGAGAGCCACAGAGCCCCACTGCCGCGGTTTGCTGAAGGGATGCTGTGTTTGGATGCTGAGCCCGTGTCGATGATTCTCCGGGGGCCCTGGCCCGCAGTGGGGGCTCCCTCTGCAGGGGGCCGGGCAGGAGGGACACCTGCACGGGGACTCCTTGCCAGCCGGAGCTCTGAGGTGGCGTTTTGGAGGCTCCTCCTCAACGATGCAGCGTGTCGGGGTCCCTGACCCCGTGGCCTTCCCGGAGCTCTGCACCCGGGTCTGCTCGGAGCCACGGGGCGCACGCGCTCCCTGGGAAAGCAGTGACCACACGCAGGATGGTCTCCAAACACAGAAATGTATTCCCTCCCGGCTCTGGAGGCCAGAAGTTCAGCACCAAGGTGTCACAGAGCTGCCCTCCCTGCGAAGCCCACGGGCGCCGGGGCTCTGAGGCTCTCCCCGCGGCTGGCGGCTTGTGGCTTGCTGGCGATCGTGGCGTCCCTTGGCTGGTGGCCTCCTCCGACTCTCCAGTCTGCATCTCCGTGGACGCGTGGCTTCTCTTCTGTGCGTCTCTGACCCATCCCCCTCCTCTCACGAGGACAGCGGCGTAGGATTCAAGACTGTCCCACTCCAGGGGGACCTCGTCTTAACGAATGGCGTCTACAGACTCCATTTTCATATAAGGCCCCGTTCATGTCTTCTGGGCGTTGGGACACTTGGGGACCCATCTGTTAGGGGACGGAAACCCTGAGGGAGGAGTAAGACCACATCCTAGAGATTAGAAATAATTCATGTAAACACCAGCGGGAGAGAAAAATCCAGCAGATTCTTTTTACTTTTTTTTTTAGACTTTATTTATTTGTCAGAGAGAGAGAGAGAGAGAACAAGCAGTGGGGGCAGAGGCTGTGCAGGGAGCCCGATGCAGGGCTCCATCCCAGGCCCCGAGACCACGACCCGAGCTGAAGCAGAGGATTCACCGACTGAGCCAGCCAGGCACCCCTCCCTGGCAGATCTTACAGGACAGTAGGATCCGGCCAGAGGAACCTGGGGGCATGCGACAGGTGGATGAAATGGCAAATCCTGGCTGGGATCTGGAACAGACAAGACGTTACTGGAAAAACAGGTGAGATCTGTTCCCAAAAGGCTGGGATTTCTGCGCGATGCGGGCCGAGTCCAGGGACCTACAGGGGGCCCCGCAGGACCAGCCGAGTGGGCCCCTGGCTTCCAGGGGTGGAAACTCAGCGTGAGCCAGAAGCGAGAGCCAGAGGCATGGACAGGAGCGTCTGCGAGACCCGTTCAAGGGGGCGGCTCATCCTGGCTTGGCGGTGGTGGTTTACCCTGGAAAGGGGTCCCGGTCCGTGTTCTTGGCAAGTCCAGGAAAAGGTCTGACCTGAGGCGGGTGTCTGGGGAGCGACCGATGTTACTCCACCAATCAGCGAGGGTAGGGGTGTGGGTGTCTGCGGGGCCCAGGTTTGTCGCCCCGTCGTCCTGGAACATGCTTGGGATCCGGTTCTGTTTAGATGCCGTCCGGGCTGTGGGGGGCCTGGGCAGAAGCTCGGGGGCTGACGAACCTCCGGCCCCCCTCGGGTCACTCCGACGCAGACACGGGAACAGAGCCCACGGGGCCAGGCCTCCCCACGCCCGAGCCCCTCAGGGCCCTCATCTCACCGACCAGTCAGGCCCCTGCCCGTTTCTTGGGGGGAAGGACAGATGCGGACGCGGGGTGTGGGGGCCTGGGTGTCTGTGAGCCGACTCTCCTGCACAGCACAGACCATCGCAAATAGAGTTCGGTGAAGACGCATGTTCCGGAGTCGCTCTTGATCCAAGAAGTCCCCGCTGCAATGCCACGTATTGTTTTTAAGATTTAAAAATTTTTACTTATTTATTTATAAATAGCGAGAGAGGGAATGTAAGCCGGGGGAGGGGCAGAGGGAGGCGCAGGCCCCCCGCCGAGCAGGCGGCGCGGTCCGGGGCGCCATCGCGGGAGCCGGGACCATGACCTGAGCCGAAGGCAGACACTTAACGACTGAGCCCCCCAGGCGCCCCAGATAAATAGATTTTTTAAATAAATTTAAAAATATATATTTTTTAAAATGTATTTTTTTAATTTAAAATTTTTTAAAATTTAAAAATGTTACAGATATTTTTTAAAGCAAGCGTGCTTTCTGGGCGCGCTCCAGGCCAGCAGCTGCAAAGAAAGGATGCGTGAGGGATCTGAGCGCCGGGAACCCAAAACCTCCCACGCAGGGACGCACCGCCAATGTCCTCCCCCAACGGCTCCTCTTGTGGGCCAACAAAGGCCACCAGCCCCAGACAGAGCAGGGACGGAGCCAGTGAGACCCACAGTCCGGGGACGGAGGGGTCACTGGCCTCGAGCTGGGGCTGTTTCAGGGAAGCGGGGGCGGCGGGCCTGCCGTGGGTGCGCAGCGCTCGTGCTGAGAATCTCGGAGACACACAGGGGTGGAGAGCAGCGACCTTACCAGCAGCGTCGGTGGCGCGAAAGGGACCAGGCCGACCGGCAAACACGCGTGACCTCACTCCCGCATGGAATCCGCGCCAGCCGCCCAGCTCGCGGGTCCAGAGGACAGAGCGGTGGCTCCCAAAGGCGGGCGTGCCGGGGGGCGTCCGAGGAGCCACCGATCGGTGACAGCAGGCCGCGCCGGCCGTGGGGCGCGTCCCGCAGACAATGCCGGGCTAAGCGCGGGCATCCCGGGAGCCTTCCCCGCTGGACGGTGACGGCGCGCCGCGAGGAGCCCGGACCGGCCTGCCCAGGTCCCTTCACAACGTCTGCAAACGCCGAGTCTGCGTTCCCACCTGGAAGGAGCAGGGTGGGATAGGTCGAGCGTCTGTTTGCAGAGAAAGGCCACTCGGAGACGCGCCAGAGGGCAGTGGCCATGCGAGTGGGACACCTGTGCTCCCCGCGGCCCGGCACCCTGTTACTCCACTTCTAGAATCACGTGGTCCGAGGGGAGCCACATCCAAGCGTGTGCCGTGTGCCGGGCGCCGCGTCCACTCCCACGGCCACCGTGAGAGCCGCCTGCCTCTCACCTCCCGCCCGGAGGAACCCCGAGAAGCCACCACACCAGGCGACGTGCGTCCACATCCGGCGACGAGGGCGGGGAAACAGCCCGCTAGGCAGCGTGGGACACACTGGGACGCGAGCCTTGCCGGGTTCGTCCCCGGCCTTCCTCCCAGAGAGGAAGACTCGTGTCTCGTGTCCCCCTGGAACCCGAGCACGGACACGCCTGGCAGCTTGACCCACAACAGCCCCAGACAGGAGGCCGCCCGCGAGCCGTCAGGACACCAGCCGGTCCGGGCGCTGCAGAACGTTACTGGGAAGACAAAGGAAGACACTACGGCACTGCGGCAGGGGCACCCCGGCGGGCCCCTCAGGCATGCGGCCGCTCTCCAAAGACACGGAGAGAACGTTCTCCCGGTGACAGACTTTCGGGGCAGATGTGACGGTCTGTGCGGACGACGGAGGGCAGGGGTGCGGGCCTGCAGCGGTGCGGGTCCGCAGGTCTCTGGAGGGAGCTCCGCGTGCCGGCCCCACGCCCTGCTGGGACGCACGGGCCGACGGGTGGGGGATGGCGAGCGGGAGGGGGTCCGCACCTCGGCTCCCCGGTCCCCGCTTTACGAGCTCTTGTGAACCTGTCGCTATTTCTAAACAAAGAGTGAAATTAAAGAAAACTTAAGAAGCATAAGAAACCCCAAAAGATGCGTTTGTATAAAACACCAGCTCCCGGAGGATGTCCGGGGGTGCGGACCTGGCCCCGGCCTTTTCCCCGTTGTCCTCCGTCCACTCCCTGAGCCAAACCCAGTGTCCGTCAGGGCGTCCGGCTGCCTCCGCGTGGGGGGAGTGGGCGACGCTTGATCTCAGGGTCATGAGTTGGAGCCCTGTGTGGGGCAGAGAGGGGACTTAAAAAATTTTTTTTTTAATTTGTTTAGACGACATATTTTTTACGATACAAAGAAGCAGCAGCTGAACGTGTTTGGAGAACATAGGCCATTGTTTCAGAAGACGGTCGGGTTTTTCCCGCGCTGAATGGACGGCCGGCTGTGTCATTCGCTGCGGCCCCCCGACCTGACAGCCCGTGATTTCACAGTTGTCACCATTCCTCAGATGAGGGTCACAGAAGGGCAGCACTAACCCTGCTCGGACAGGGAATTAGCGTCCGAGTTGGCCGGGGCAGGCACAGGCTCCGGGACAACTGTCCTGCCGCCTCCCCGAGCCGGCGGCCGGCCACCAGCCCCGGGTACCTGGCCACCCCTCGCAGACCGCACCTCGAGCGTCACAGGAAACGTGACGACTGCAGGAAAGTGGCCGGCCTTCTCTCCAAGCCCTCCCTGGCGCCAAGGACCCAGCAGCATGAGTGATGTGGGCGGACATCTGCTTCCCTGTGCCCCAGCGGTGGCCTTGGGCGTGCTCATGTGCCCTGCACCCCGTTGTCACTAGGCCCGGTGCCTGTCACACCCTTTCCCCCCAGGGCAGACAGTCCTCCTCCCAGACAGACGGTGGTTTGCATTGGCCGAGCTCCGGACAGATGTCGCCCCACGGCCGCTCCTGGGGCTGGTGCCTGGGATGCGCGGGAAATGGAGCCGAGCGCTTGGCAAGGTCTGGGCTGATGCGTTCTCCACCGGGGCCAATTTCCAAGTCCCTGAAGGCGGGCTAGGACGCTGCACGGCCAGTGATTCCCCTCACGCAGAGCTCGGTCCCTCCTGGGTGCTCAGGGGTCCCTGTGTCTTGCTGCTGCCTGCTGCCCGCCTGGGCCCTTTGTGTCCTGTCTGTCGGGCCAGCTGGGGCTCTCTCATCCCGCAAGGATGTCCTGCAGTGCATGTGGTGAGGTTCGGGCCGCCGGAAGCCTGGGGCCCACACGCAGCCTTCGCAGGGTCGTGGGGCAGCGCTTTCCCGGGCCCTTGGATTGCCCTGGGCACTGGAGGCAGAGAAGGCCTGAGCTGGCTGCGGAGGGGACAGGCGGCCGGGGGTGGGCGCCTTGGCAGCCCCCCTCTGCCGCCGGGCCAGAGAGCCGCTTGCCCATTCCTACAGGCAGGAGATACCGTGTCTTGTTCTGAGGTTTTTTCCCTTTGGCTCCAAGCAAAATCCTGCTTTCTCTGCCCTTCTAGAAACTTCCCCCGGCCACGTTTACTTAAGTCTTAAAGCCAGAGCTGGGAAGCCCCAGCGATCCTTCTGCACGGCCCCCGCAGGAGCAGGTGGACCCCCCCCGGAGCCCGTGTTGCCGGGCAAGCGTGTGGACGCCAGGAGGGGGGGAAGGGTCGACCCGGCGCGGGTGGCAGGTCAGGCGCGGGTGGCAGGTCAGGGATGGGGGAGTCCGGGCGCTCACAGCAGGGTCCCCTTCTGTACCCTGAGCTGCCTGGGGCTGCAGCCCTGACCCTGTCCAAGCGGGGCCTTCTCCCACAACGCCGTGCTGACTGCCCGTGGGGCTGCTGGGCCCGGGGAGGCCTGGGGGGTGCCGGGGGGGGGCAAGGCAGGGCACAATGGGCCCGATGAACCTCCCACGGTTCCGGTTCTCCTGAAATTGGATGGACACGGCTGCAGAAGGCCCCGTCCTCGCTCGCGGCGAGGGGACGGTGCACAAAGCCCGCTGTCATCCCACGCTTTCTGCTGCCCCTGCCCTGTCGTCTGGGTCCCTGGGGCCACTGTGCAAAGCAGGGGCGGAAAGCCCTTCCAGGAAGGCTGCCTTTGTCCCTGGTTTTGTGTCCCTCTGCGGAGACAATAGGGGACACTTTCCTTTCCACCCTCTGGACGGGGCCGGGCAGCAGCTCTCGGCCAATGGCATCAGGCACTTGAGGGCTCTCTGGGGAGAAGGGGGGCTGGTTCCCATCCTTGTACGGCGGCGTGCTGTCGTGGGCTCCCACCCCGCTCTGTCTGTCCTGCCCGGCGGACTCCTGCATGGTGACTCATGTCTGTCTCCCCGTGGGGCCACGGGCCCTCCTTCAATGCCTCGGGACCGCTGCGAGCACGGCGGGAGGCAGGAGATGCTCTGGGGCCGAGGGGTGGGAGGCAGAGACAGCGGCTAGAATCCGCGAGCCACAGACCAGCTGGCCAGAGGCGGGTCCGCCGGGAGATGGCTCGGGAACGCGCAGCCCAGCAGCCCGGCTCAGGGCCACCCCCTTGGAGCTCCAGGATGCAAAATGAGGGAAAAGGCAGCAGTCCGCCGACTGGTGGACGCAGGGCCAGGATGGGCCGGGGGAACGGTTCCCGGGCGGCAGTGAGCTAGACCAGTACCTCACCTACAGAAGCAGCGGCCCCCTGCCCGCGGCAGCCAGTTTGGGAAAGCACCGGGGCTGGCCAGTTCCCAGCCAGTGCTGGTGTGGGGGGCAGCACCGTGGGCGGACGTCGGAGCGGTGCCTTGGGCCGTCCCTCCCTGGCCTCTGGGAGAGGCTGGGAAGCGCACTGACCACAGCAGCCAGGACTTTTCAGGTGTGGTGGCGGTAGAAGCTTCCTGCTAAAACCCTGTAAGAGTCGCACAGAGCTCGACCCATGAATAAAACA
Organism: Mustela nivalis; assembly: GCF_964662115.1. NCBI lineage: Eukaryota > Metazoa > Chordata > Mammalia > Carnivora > Mustelidae > Mustela > Mustela nivalis. Next base: position 214,794,497 of record NC_139020.1, on the reverse strand, counting down.
CGAGGCCCCACGCTGGCGTTCCCTCTCCTCCGGCGAATGTGTCACCCAAGCAAAACCACGAGCGCCCACCGCTGCGGCACCCCAACCACCATCGGGGATGCGTGTGCCCCGTGCCTCCTACCCATCCTCACTCGGAGGGGCCTCTGATGTGTCCATTAGGGACCTGTTGGCCGGTGCCCGCCGCGGGCCGGGCCACGTCCCTCTGCCTCAGGGCTGCTGCCTCCGTCACCCAAGTGGCACGCGTGTCGGGAGGAGAGGCACCGGGTGCGTGGGCCCCGCCCACCAGCACCATGGATTTCTGGGCTGAGCGGTGGTGGCGGTGTCCGAGAAGGGCTGTGCTCACCCCGGCATGGTCCCCGACAGCTGCAAAGTCCTGGTGGGCATCCTGGACCCCTGATCGCTCTGCTGGGACGACATCCTCCAGCCTGACAAACGGGGCCCGGGGGATGGCCGGCGTCCCAGTCCTGTTGGATGCCGCGGCTCCTGGCATGGAGTCCCCTCTGAAGTGGCCCCTGAAGGTGTGTCTGGGGGGCTCAGGTGGTTCGGCTCGGGTCATGGTCTCAGGGTCCCGGATGACCGCATCCGGGCTCCCTGCTGGGTGGGGAGGCTGCTTCCCCTCTGCCCCTCCCCCTGCTTGTGCTCACTCTCTAAAAAAATAAAGTGGTTCCTGAAGTTTTTCCAAATCCCGGTGAAATTTATGTAACGGTCCTTCTAACGTGAACAATTCAGCGGCATGTGGTACACCCACGAGGCTGTGCCCCCCACCTCTCTCTAGTTCTGGAACATTCCACCGCCCCAACAGGACGCCTGTCCACATTAGCAGCCGCTCCCCCTCGCCCCAGCCCGCCCGCGGCTCCCACTAACCCAGTTTCCGTCTCTGCAGACTGGCCTGTTCCAGACATTTCCCGTCGGTGGACTCGCACACTCCGCGCTTGCGAGCCGTTTCCTTGCGTAAGTAGGTCCCAAACACCGCACAGCACATGCTCAGTGCGATTCCTCGCTGGCCTGCCGGGTGTCCCGGGCTCCCGCCGTGACGCGCAGGCCTGCCCCGAGGCGGGGGCTCCATGCACCTGTGGGCCCTCCTGCCCGGAGTCTGTGCCCCGGGGCCTGGTGTCCACGCTGCAGGCTGGGGGCCCTTCCTGGGGGGGTGCTCTTGCTCTGCTCGCCTCTGGAAAGGTGAGGACGTGGTGGGGAGGCCTTGGCCGGCGGTCCCTGTGCACCGGCGGGGGGGTTGGGGGGCGTGGCGCAGGAAGACCTGGGCTGTGGGAGGTGGCCGCAGAGGGCCCGCCGGCTCAGAGATCCCTGCGTCCACAAAGCGCCCACACCAGCCTCCAACAGCCAGGCTCCCGGCCACGCAGGATGGACCTGGCTGCGCCAGGGGCATCAGAGGAACCTGCTTCCCAGATCAGATGCTGAGTGAAACACATCCTTTGCCGGAGGTGAAAACGTCCATGGTCTCGAGATCGCTGGGGTGACAGGGAGAGAGACATCTGTGCGCCGCCAGGCCTGGGACGGGTCCCTGTTGCCTGGGACATGAGGCGGTTGCATGCCTCCCGGTACAGGCCTGGGGCCACACCCCCCACAGCCAGCGTGGTGTGGTCTCTGGTCACCTGTGGTCAGGGTGAAGAGAGGCAGGTGGCCTGTGGTTGCGGGGGACGCTCTGTCCCTCCAAGCCCTCCACTCTGCGACCACAGCACGTGCCCAAGTGATCGTCAGCGGTCCCCTGCCTCACAGCCCAAGGAGTGGTGGGCCTTCGAAGCGTTTCCTGATCTTCTGGGATAAGTTCTGTTATTAGGATCTCATCATGAGGACAGTCTTATCTTCTGTGAATGCAAAGCCCCGGCCCAGCCGCAGGCCCGTGCTGGCCCCTCGGACCCGGCAGGTGGCGGGCGCCGGTGTGTCACAGGAACGAGTTTCCCGACCAGACGCGCATGTCCCCGCTGGCGTCCCCCTCCGACCCAGGACCCGTCGGGATCCCGGGCGATGTCCCCGGAGGCCCCTTGGGGCTGAGATGGTTTCTCAGAGCTGCCGTGCGTTTCGAGAGCCGCCCAGTTTGGAGGAGTCTGCTTGGCGAGCTTACAGAGTCCTTCTCCCGGGGCCTGTGTTCCTCTCACAGTCGGGCTGGGTCATGGGATTGGGGACAAAGATCAACACATCATCCATATCGAGGGTCTATAAAGCATTTTTCAAATTACAGAATTCTTAAATGGTGGGAAATTTTGAGAGAATAAAACTCAGAAAAGACAGTAAACATATGTACATACATAACGCATACAGAGATATTTTCTGCATTTATTTATTTATTTTTAAATTTTTATTTATTTATTTGACAGAGATCACAAGTAGACAGAGAGGCAGGCAGAGAGAGGGGGGAGGCAGGCTCCCCGCTGAGCAGAGAGCCCGATGTGGGGCTCGATCCCAGGACCCTGAGATCATGACCTGAGCCAAGGCAGAGGCTTTAACCCACTGAGCCACCCAAGGCGCCCCTGCATGCATACGTTTAAAGATTTGTTTACTTCAGAGAGAGAAAGCATGAGCAGGGGGAGGGAGGGAGGGAGACTCTCAGGCAAACGCCCCGCAAGGCGCCGAGATGGGGCTCGACCTCACAACCCTGAGATCGGGACCTGAGCGGAAACCATGAGTCGGACACCACCCGCCCAGGCAGCCAGGCACCCCTGCACACATGTTTTCAGAAACGTTAGAAAATTAAGACTATATCATAATAATGTGTTTTTTCTAAGAAACATCTTTCCTGAGGTGTAATTCACATATCATACGACGTTTCTAGAACGCCCTATCGGTTTTTAGAACCGTCGTGGACTGTGCAGGTCGGGGCGGGCGTTCCCGCCCGCGGTGTCGCAGGGCGCCCAGCCCCGCCCCACGGCCTATCCCTCGCGGGACCGGTGAGCTTCTGCCGGCGGTGCAGCCTCCCCCTGCTCTGGGATTTACGAAGATATTTGAGGCTCTGGGGTTGTGGTTGCGGGTGATGCCCCCTCGCCCGGGGAAGCTGGCGGGCCTGGGACAGGCTCTCGCTCCGCAGGAACCACCTCCTCGGGCTGGGAGCGGGAGCCCGGAGGGGCTATGGGACTGCCGTTCCGCTGCCAGGCCTCCCCTGTTGCAGCCGCCTTGGCTAAGCAGCCCGGGTCACTGATGGTTGTCAGTCTCGTAGAAGACAGCCCTGCTCCTGGGACACAAAGTCTCCCTGGGGCGCAGGGGCTCCCGGAGGGGGCAGGGACGGCACTGTGGGTCCAGGAGCCGCCCGAGCATCCTCTGCGCAGCGCCCCTGCCCCCCGGCCTGGCCCTCTGCAGCTGGGGCAGAAGGTTCCTCATGGGAGCTGCAGGAAGAACATTCCAGCAAGGCAGCGTCGGCGGGACAGGACCGTCCACAGACCCCGCGGGACGGCGCAAGGCCGCTGGCCCCTGCGCAATGCTGTGCACCGGCCTGACAGGCTCCCCACAGGGAGAACAGTGTTCAGCTCCGAGAGCCCAGACTCTCTGGGGGCGGCTGAGGTCACCCCGCCCCCGACCGCTGGCCGAGGTGGTCCAGTGTGGCTGGACGCGTGGCAGCCGCTCGTGGCCCGTCGCACTCACTTCCCCGCGCTTCCCCCTAGCCCCCGGCCCCACCCCTCCGAAGCCTGTCCTCATGGGCTTCTCTTCTAGCTTTGTGGTGAGTGCTGGACGCAGAGGGGTTCTGTGGGGACAGGCAGACTCAGGACAGGCGAGTGCGCTGCCGTGTCCTCTGCGCCTTCCCTGCTCCTGAGGCCTGGCCGCGGCCTGGAGCGCTGGTCAGGGTTGGCGCGCCGGTACTGATGGTCCGTCATGAACTCAGGTGTCCCGGTTCCTCTCCTGCCCTCCCCTGTCCCGGGACCCCATCTGGAACCACGCGACACTCGGTGGTCGCGTCTCCCCCGTGGCTCTGGGAGTCCCCCGAGGAGAGCGGTGCTCAGTCCCCAAACGCGGATGCCACGGGCTGGGGCTGTTCCTCAGCCTTTCCTGATTTGGGTGCCCTGGGCTGGCGCGCCGGGGACATGTCTCTCTGCCGCTCGTGCGGACACTGGCGTGGGGGCTTCAGGGCAGTGTCCTTGGTCCACAGGTGTTTCTGTGGGTTCTTGTGGGAACTTCTCAGGGGCCCCAAGCTGCTCTGGGGGATTTAGGTCCTGGGGGCGGGGAAGGTGTGTCGACACACCGGGCCCTTCTCCTGTAGTCGGCATTGTTGGTGCGGGAGGCTCTTTGGTTTTCTAAAGTCACTCAGTTCTGGAGTTTCAGGCTTTCCTCCTATTTATGACCTTTAAAAATTAAAGGATACCGCCTGAGTCTGCAATCCTAAATGAAATGTCTACTTTGCCCTGGTTTCCAACTTCAAATAAAAGTAATCATTCTCTGAAAAAACAAAGGAAAACCTCAGATCCCGGAATCTGAAAACAAAAAAGTAACATCTTTGTGTCCTTAAAGAAACACTCAAACGTCCTGGTCATTCATAAATACAGTTTCAAACGTGTGCCCTTTCTGAAATTTCAGAAGTGAATACTTTTGAGAGTCGGTGCCTTCTCTCAAGGACTACTTTTTTAAAGGACCGTTTTAAAAGAAACTAGATGGTCTTTTTAGCTGGAAAAGGCAGGACATTTGCCGAGACCCCTTAGGAGATGTGCCCACAGCGGCACGCTCCGCCAGCAGTCTTGCCGCGGGGACAGCCGATGGCATCTGGGATGGCTGTGGTCATTGAGACCCCGAGGGTTGGGGGCCACTCAGACTTCCCCTTTTCATAAAAATACTGTCACTGGATTGCCCCCTCGCCCCCCGTGGGACTTCATCTGAGCTAATTACACCTGCAGGGACCCTATTCCCAAATCAAGTCCCATTCTGAGGTCTAGGAGTGCAGCCCGTGAACGGAGCTGAAAGGCTTCCTTCCCACTCAACACCTCCAGTCCAGGAACTGTACTGTGTCGGGAGCCAGGAAGGACCCGGAGTTCTCCAAGGGCACTGTCCTACCGTGACCCAGCAGGCCTCGTGCCTGCGGCCCGTCTTGTCCCCGCCCCTGGCCCCAAGCCGGCTCCTTCAGGGAGCGCCTGCTGCTGCCTGACCCTGCGGTTCCCGGGCGCCCCCGGGAGCGTGGCGTGTGGGTGCCGCGAGCACAGGCAGCCCTGGTCTAAGCCATGGCCCGTCTCAGCGGTGGCTTCCCCTCACCTGGAGGACAGGGTTCCAGCGAGTCTGCGTTTCAGAACAGCGTTCTCCTGATGCTTCCGGAACCACCGGCTGTCCAGGGGAATAGTCACTCCCTCCTTTCTGACATGGACACAGGGAGGCTGTCTCCCGTGGAGGACTCCGGCCTTGACACGGGTTTGCAGAAATACAGTGTTCTGTGGCTTTACGTTTTTTGAATTCATTTATCTTATTTTTTAGTAATCTCTACACCCAAGGTGGGGGTCGAACTCACAACCCGGAGCTCAAGAGTTGCACCCCCCGCCCCCCGCCCTGATGAAGCCAGGCCAGGTGCCCGTCTGTGGGGTTTTTAAACATGCTGCAAGGTTTCTGTCCCTTTTGAGCGGGGGCCGCATCCGTGAACCACAGCCCGAGTCCTCTGAGCTTGTGGCTTGCGTGTCTGGGCAGAGGCCGACGTTCTGGGAACAACGGTTTGGCTGGGAGAGGCCTCTGGTGGAGTGACCAGGGCTGCTCCAAATCCTCCCCGGCCCCCCAGCCCTGCCCGTTTGGGGAGGGAACAGATTTCTAGAACACATCTCTTATCATCTTTTTTATTTTGAAACAGTTACTGAAAGGCACAGAGAAACGTACGGGGTGGTCCGGTGCAACAGGCCCGCGGCCCCCGGTTCCATCATGTACGTGCAGCGCCCAGAGCGCCAAGCGCAAACCCAGGCCGGGACACGGCCGCCTGCGCAGACTGTCAGATGCACGAGAGTGACGCGCTCACAAACGCCCACGTCTCCATGGCACGCCGGCACCCCGTCCGCGCTGGTCACGGCACGCCGGCACCCCGTCCACGCTGGTCACGGCACGCCGGCACCCCGTCCGCGCTGGTCGCAGGACGCCCCCTCCCCAGGAAGCCCTGCCTTCATCCTGAGACACTAGGGAACCAGCTCATCTACGACCTGGGGAGGAGCAAACCGCGCCGTGTCCCCAGAGGCTTCCTTTCGCGACTTTTTCTGGTGCTTCCCTCGCTCCCGTCTCCTCGGATGTGTGGTGCTGCTGGAGCCGTGTCCGAACTCAGGGTTTTCTCACAACCAAGAAAGAGAGGGAGTGTGCACGGAAACACGTCCGGTGGGACCAGAAGAGAGGACGTGAGCCGGGGAGCGGTGGTGACAAGCAGGGACCCGGCAGCTGGCGGAGTGGCCGCGCGGGCATCCAACGTCCTAACCCGGAGGGCGGACCCCAAGGGAGGGACGACAGCCCGCGGTGGCCGCGCCCACGGCACAGCGGGTGCAGGCACGACCCTCCTCCTCCTGCTGTTCTGTTGTGCTTTCGGAAATCGCACTTTCTTCACCGTTAGTCGCTCTGGGGCAGTTATGGGGTTTTACTGGGTTTTTTGGAGAGAGAGAGAGAGAATGAGTGACAGCCTGTGCACACGCGCACGAGCTGGGGGGGCAGGGGGCAGAGGCAGAGGGACAAGCAGACTCCCCACTGAGTACAGAGCCTGACAGGGGCTGGATCCCAGGACCCCCGAGATCAGGACCTGAGCCAAAATCAAGAGTCGGGGGCTCGACCCTGCGCCACCCAGGCGTCCCTGGAGTTACGGGTTTTAAACATTTTTATCAATCCATTTCACGTTCCGACAACAAAATTCTGGATGATAAGGAGACTGGCACAGCCCGACCACGTGTCCCATGCCATCCAGGAAGAGCGTGAACTCGTCTGGTCTTTAGTAAAAACTAAAAAGCCTGAACACGCGCGAGTCTGCGTCACAAGGACTCGCCTCAAGCAAGGGCTGCGGTGTCAATGCCCTGCCCGGTGCCGCGTATGCGGGCGAGAGCCCAAGTCATGGGAAGAAGTAGAGTGAAGGTCCCCAAACGGCCCCTGCGGAGGGGGCGGTGCATCGGAGCGCTCAGTCCGGGAGATGGAACGTTCTGGAGCCGGAGGGCGGCACGCTCGCAGGGCAGCGAGAGCGCGCCTCACGCTGTGCTTACAGAGTCCCGACTGACGGGACATTTCACTTTACACATATTTGTTTTCAGCTGTTTATTGATCTGACACAGAGAGCCCGTGGGAGAGGGAGCCCAAGCAGAGGGAGAAGCAGGCTCCTGCTGAGCAGGAAGCCGGACGCAGGGCTTGATCCCAGGACCCCGGGGCCACGACCTGAGCTGAAGGCGGACGCTCGACAACTGAGCCCCCAGGTGCCCCTGTGTTAATAAGTACTTTGCCACCACCTTTAAAAGTCGCCCCCTGTGACGAAGCCCACGGAAGCCCACTCTGAGCTCGACCTGCCGACCGGAGCACACCCGCTGGCGGGATGGAGGCTCCGGGCAAAGCCATCAGGTCCCGCCCGGGGCCAGTCCGCGCTCCAGGGACGCTTCACGGAGCTGCGGGCTGCAAGCGGGAGCCCAGGCTCTGGGGCACTGGGGGGCCTGACTCCCGGAGAGGGGTGAGCCCAGCTGCAGCCGCGGACTTGGCCAACCACATGCCGTCCGCCTGCAGGGGCCGCCATGCCCCACGCCGGCTCTGATCCAGGCTGGCGCGCGCGCACACGAACACACACACACGGACACACACACACGGACACGGGGAAATCCTCGTTTCCACTCAGGGTCTTGGCTGGAAGTTCAGCAGAGCGGCATGACCCTGAGGAATCTGGGGTCCGGGTGTCCGAGGGTTAGCGTGGACGCTGGGCAGGGCTGGGCGGGGGCTGGCGGCTGTGTCCCCGTGACCGGCGGGGCACAGCACGAGACCGCGTGCTGGAGGACCCTGCGGAAAACAAGTGAGAGCTCGGCAGAGAGTCTGGGAGGAGGCCAGAGGGAGGAAGCCAGTCTCCAGCACACTGGTGGTGCAGCCTGAAATGCCTCAGTGCAAATGAAAGGCTTTTTAAAAACAGGATGGGAACTCAACGGGCTAATCCTCGACTCCTGGTTGAGGAGACCCGAGCACACGGCCCTTCCCTGGTGTGGGAGGGCAGGGGTCTCGCCGGAGCAGGGACACGGCCTCCAGAGAACTCCTGAAAGGGGGTGGCGCTGGGGTCATGTTCCTGACCGGGTGTCTGCTGCCCTCTGACCCCAACATGGAACACATCAAGAACCCCACACGGGGTGGGAAATCCTGGCTTGTAGGAATGGGGCTTAGTTTTTTTTTCTTAATGTTGTACAAGGCACATAAAATTCAAGATCGCAACCATCTCTGAGGGCACAGCTCAGCAGCCCCCACTCTCCATCTCCAGAACCTTCCATCTCCCCACACGAAGCACGGACTGCCCACCCCTGCCCCAGCCCCGGCTCCCACCCCCTTCTCTCTGCCCGTGCGGACGGCACTCCTCTGGGGCCCTCCTGGGAGCGGGACCTGCAGGACGGGTCCTTCTGGGTCCTGTCGCTGAGCCCGTGTGCTCGGGGTCCCTCTGCGTCATGGCAGGGGTCAGGGTCCCCCCCTTCCTGCGTGTTCCTTGTATGGGACGGGTGGTGCCGCGTGTGTCCTCCATCTGTGGACAGATGCTGGGTGCGGCCCCGTCCGTCTGCGGTAAACAGTGCTGCTGTGGGCGCAGGTACAGATGATGTTTGATATTCAAGGCTTTCGATGTTTCGGGGTACAAACCCAGAGTGGGATTGCCCAGCCACGCGGTCCTTCTATTTTTAACTTTCTGAGGAACGGCCAGAGAAGTCTCCACAGCAGCTGCCCCACACTCCCTCCATGCCCACAGCTCGGCCAGCAGCCAGGTCCGGCGGGGGTTAAGCCAGGACAGGCACGACACGCGCAGGGATGCCGGGCACAGAGTCCTTGTGGCGGTGGGGGGGCACACATGGAAGGGGGTATCGGTTACCCACGGCTGCTGTCTCCGTCTGCTTGGCCAGGTCATGAAATACCACACTCGGGGAGCCAGACATCTCTCCCAGATCTGGAGACCAGAAGTCTGAGATCCTGGCGCGGGCAGGCTGGTCCCTCCCGAGGCCTTCCCGCTAGGTGTGTGGACGGCCACCTTCCGCCTGTGTCCGCCCTCGTGGCCTGGCTCTGATTTAATGACCCCCTTAAAGACCCTGTATCCACACAGTCACGCCCCGAGGCTCAGAACGTCAGCAGACGAGTTTGCAGAGGACACAGCTCAGCCGGAACAGTGGTGGAAACCAGTTAACTGCACGCACGCTGGGCGGTTAAAACCTAGATCTATACCTTACAGTTCTAGAGGTCAGAAGGCCTCCATCACGGTTACTGGGTCAGAGTATCCGGGCCACACTCCCTCCGGAGGCCCTGGGGCGGCTCCTTCTTGACTCTTCTGGCTCCTGGGGGCTCCGCGGTACGACCCTGTGGCCGCATCGCTCTAGTCTCTGCCTCCAGCCTCACAAGGCTTCTCCTTTACGTGAGCATCAAATCCCCGCTGCTGCCTCCTTCTGATCAGGGCCCCTGTGATGACACTGGGACTCGGATAATCCTGTATCATCTCCCATCAAGATCCCCACCTTACTTAAACACGTCTAAAAATTCCTTCTCTGCGAGACATTTCATAGGCTCCAGGAATTAGGGTATGGATGTCTTTCCGTGGCCATTTTAGCTTACCACACCACTCCCGAGGTCGTTACTGGGCTATGAAAAGCAGTGGAGCACTGACGTGTGGCCCGGGCACAGACCCCCAAGCCCACAACACGCAGGGAGGGAACCAGACACAGGCCACACGGGTGTGAGTCCACGCGTGTGACACGTCCAGACCAGGCTCCTCCAAGGACGGGAAGGGGGCTCGTGGGGGCCAGGGAACAGGTTGAGGCGGTGGTGAATGCTAACGGGAACCGGGGCGGGCTCCTTTTGGGTGATGGAATTTTCTGGAACATTCCAGAGCTATAGGTTACACAATGTTGTGAATAAATATCACCGAATTGCCACTTTATTTTTCAGAAGATACTGTTTATTTATTTGGCAGAGCACAAGCAAGGGGAGCAGGAGACAGAGGCAGAGGGAGAGGCAGGCTCCCCGCTATGCAGGAAACCCGATGTGGGGCTCGATCCCAGGACCCCGGCATCGTAACCCAAGCAGAAGGCAGATGCTTCTGAGCCACCCAGGTGCCCCTCCTGAATCGCACACTTACATGGCAAATTGTATTGCATGCAAATTTATCAGCACAAACCCACAATAAAATTAGTTTTATATGTTTGATTAAAAGAGCAGCCAAGGGACGCCTGGGTGGCTCAGTTGGTTAAGCAGCTGCCTTCGGCTCGGGTCATGATCCCAGCGTCCTGGGATCGAGTCCCACGTCGGGCTCCTTGCTCCGCAGGGAGCCTGCTTCTCCCTCTGACCCTGCCTTCCACTCTGTCTGCCTGTGCTCGCTCTCGCTTGCTCTCTCTCTGACAAATAAATAAATAAAATCTTTAAAAAAATAAAAGAGCAGCCAACATTTAAAAAAAAATGTGTATTTGTTTTGAGAGAGACAGAGAGAGAGCACGCGTCGAGGAGAGGGGCACAGAGGCAGGGAGCCCCAAGCAGACTCCCCACCCGGCAGGGAGCCCCACACTGGGCTCCCTCGCAGGACCCTGCGATCAAGATCTGAGTCAAAATCAAGGGTCGAATGCTTGACCGGCTGAGCCACCCAGGGGCCTGCCCCATCCTGTTTTAAAATATGTATCTCATAACCAATTTTCTTCGGTTTCTGGAGGCTTCGCGCCCACACTCACACACTGTTGAAAGCGTCTCTGTTAACCAAGACGAGACTCCGACCGGCACGTACCAAAGGCTCTGGCGGAAAGAGAAATCAGCGTAATGTTCCTCGAAGTTCCATTTGCCCCTTTGGAGAAAAGTCCACAAATCCCATTACTGAACAGGGTTGCCAGACTTGCCCCCTAAAAACACACCCGGCTGCCACTGCAGTCTGTGTGTAGAACAGGCCCATTTGCAGGCTGGAACAGCTCGAGGGCTCAGCCTGAGTGATCAGCTGTACGTCAGTAACACGCCCGACGAGCCTTCACTACGTGTCTGACACGGATCCAGACGGACCTAGCACTTCAGCTCTGTTTTACGCGGCCGCCCGCGGGGCGCGAGATCGCTGCTACGCACGGACCCGCCGCAGGGGCGGAGCCTGCCAGCCGGGAGGTCTTTCCGGGTTGAATGCGAGCCCAGAGGTTCAGCTGAAGTCCTGACCGCCAGGAGCCTGTGAGCTGGGGCCTCCTTGGAAACAGGGTCTTTGCAGATGTGAATAGTCAAGACGAGGTCAGCCTTGATCTGGCGAGCGGGGAGCTTGTAAGACCAAGGGCATCTGGACACAGACACACGGAGAAAAGCGCGTCATTAACCAGGAGGCTCCAGGGCCCCGAGAGGCTGGGAGAGGCAGGAAGGGCCCTGGCCGGAGCCTCCAGAGGGAGCGTGGCCCTGCAACCCCTTCAGCCCGGGTTTTCCGGCTCCCTGACCAGGAGGTGGTGGACCATCTGCATGCGGTTCTTCGGTACAACAGCCCTAGAAGAGTAACACGGCTACGGCCTACGCTGTGTGCGGAAGTCCGGCCGGGCACCCCGGGCTGCCCTGTTCACGCTCACACTTCGCCTAGATTTGTTAATCCCGGGCATATCCCAGAGGTCAGGCCCCCGAGGACCATACCAAGTCACGAGCCCTTGGAGGAAGAAGCGTGGACGTGCTAAGTGCCAACGGCCAGAATCAGTCAGGAGATGGTGAAGGAGAAAGATGGGCCCCCTCCCCCCGCAGCGGCCCACCACCCGACGGCAGTGCTGACGGGCAGCGGGACGTTCCGCAGCAGAGAGCCGCCTGCGGGGAGGGCTGCGCATGCTGGGTGCAGGGCCCAAGTCCCGCGGACACCCAGGGCGCAAGCTGAACCCCTCAAGGCTACCTCCGGGGATGACAGCAGGGGTGCTATTAGCCACGGGCCTCACCTGGGGGGGTCCTGCCTCCAGGGCGGCTGTGGTTGACACGCCTGGGGGCACTCCTGGCAGCACGTGGGTGGGGACTAGGGGTGCTGCTCGCCCCCACGGGGCCCAGGGAGCCCACACCCGGCAGCACTGCTGGGGAGAGGCTGTAGCATGACAGCCGGTGAGGGGCCCGACTGGGCGTGGTGCTGAGAAGGGGTCGCGTGGCTTCTTCACAGCCAGCAGCAAAGCCATGGATGGGGCCCTGCAGGCCGAGTCGGGGCCAGACCCCCAGGGGCAGCCTGCTGGGAAGGGGGCCAACGGGCACACAGCAGTTAGCTCAGCGGCCTCAAGGGAGCCCGGCCCAGATCAGGGAAGCGTAAGGTAGGTGGTTGTAAAATGTTTTACTGTTTTGGTCACCTTTCTAAAACGGTAACCGAACGAGGTAACTGAGCAAAGCTCAGGACCGTGACGGCATCCCGGCCGCCGCCTCCTCCAGGCAGCCAGGGTCAGCATGGGCCTGGGGCTGGGTCAACACTGGGGGCCTTGGTGGCGCGAGGAGCGCGAGGGTTGCTCTGACCCCGGGCGCCGTCTCCTTGGTTCCTCGCGCGTGGCCAGCGCCTTCCAGTCCCCATGTCCTGCGGGCTCCCTGCAGGGCTCCCTGCAGCCTGTCCCCTGCTTCAGCCGAGCAGCCCCCACTCGGGGAGGCTCCGGCCCAGGTCTGCGGCCGAGGACCCCCTGAACGGGGCGCTGCTGGGGGCCGGGACGCCCACCTGCCCTGCCTCCGCCCCGACTTCAGGCGGGCCTCCTCTCGCGGCTCTTCTCCCTCTCCTGCCGAGGAGCCTGGCGGCTTCTCTATGCACTTTCCAGCTCACGCCGAAGGCCGCCCCGACGGCTCTGGGTGCGAATTAGCTATTTTCCTACACGATGCTGCTTCCGTCGCTAGGATGTGCGGGGGACAGGCGGGGGGCAGCTGGTCGGACAAGCCCCCCACCCCCAGGTCCCGTGCGACGCAGTCAGGGGTGACGCACCGTCTCCCTCTGGCAGGAGGTCCGTGTCCAGCGAAGACAAGCACGAAGATGAGTCGTCACGTGACAGTGTGGACCGGCGGCGCCGCATATGGTCACAGACACGCTGCAGCTCCGTGTCAGCAAACAACAAACGTCCACTCCGCTCACACGCCTCAGGGGCCGCACGCAGCAGGGTCCCCCCACATTCATGTCCACTGGGAGCCTCAGAACCTAGCGAAGTGGGGTCTTTGCCGACAATTCAAAAGAGACTGTAATGGAGGACGGTGTGCCCTAAGTCCAGTGATTGGTGTCCTTACAAGATGAGGACACAGGGACACAGCGCAGGGGAGGGATGTGTCCACAAGCCAAGGACTGCCAGAGCCCGCAGAGGTCGGACAGCCGCTCCCTCAGAGCCCCTGGAGGAAGCAGACTTCTCCAGAAGCACAGGATCGTGATTCCGTATGGCTTTAGGGCCAGGGACACGGTTTTGGCCCGCCGGTCACCCACCATGGTTGCTGAGGCTCCTCTGTCCTCCTCCTCCTTGTTCTGGGGCCTGGCTGGGAGGGGGGCGGATGGCATCCGAGGCAGAAAGGGGAGGGGCGGATGCGTGCTGGCCGCAGAGCTCGGCCCTCGTGTCTTCCGCAGCACCCATGCCACAGCCACACCTGCAGTGACCGGGCAGGAAGTGCCAGTTGCCCTGTGCCATCAGGAGGGCGAACAGACAGTGACCCCACCACGGCTCACCATGCCATAAGCGCAGCCCAGCTGTGGGCTCCCAGGGAGGGGTCCCTGAAGCAGCTGAACCTTGACCTGGGCCACCGGAGGGCTAGGTGGCCGGGGAGACCACAGAAACAAGAATCAAGGAAGGCGGGAGAGGAAGCTCCGGAACCTCACCCCCACGGACGGGGAGCGGCCCACGAGCTTCCTACTGGAAGGCAGTAAGTGACCACAAACCCAGAAGATTAAGACAACACTCGTCTGAAAGCTTCTGCAGGTCAGGAACCCGGGGGACACGTAGCTGGGGGTTCTGCTCAGGGCCCTTGCTGTGGCATCCAGGCGCTGGTGGGGGCTGTGCGGCCGGACGCAGGGGCCCCTTCCAAGCTCACAAGGCTGTTGGCACAATCCCCCTCAGGGCAGCTGCATGCTTCTCTGTGGCCACGGAAGAATCCCTGTGACCTCAGGAGGACCTCCAGCCCCTCTTCTAAGGGGCTCCCCGGATTAGGTCAGGCCCACCAAAATAATTTCCTTTTACATTAACTAAAAATCAACTGATTTTTAATTTTTTAAAAAATAAGTTAGCGGGGACGCCTGGGTGGCTCAGTCAGTTAAGCGGGTGCCTTCGGCTCAGGTCACGATCCCAGTGTCCTGGGATCAAGTCCCACATCTGGCTCCTTGCTCAGCAGGGAGCCTGCTTCTCCCTCTGCTTCTGCCTGCCTGTGCTCGCTCGCTCTGACAAACAAAATCTTAAAAAAAAATAGCAGCCTCTCCTAAGCAACAGGCAGTTCTTCTTCTTCTTTCTTTTTTTAAGAGTTTTTAAAATTTATTTGATACTGAAAGAGACAGCAAGAAAGGAAACACAATCAGCAGGAGTTGGAGAGGGAGAAGCAGGCTCCTTGCCAAACAGGGAGCCTGACGTGGGGCCCGATCCCATGACTCTGAGACCATGACCTGAGCCGGAGGCAGATGCTTACGATAGCCCCTAGGTGCCCCTAAAATTAAACTGATTAAGGACCTTAATTCCATCCAGAAAATCCTGTCACCTTTGCCGCGTGTCACGTAATCAGAGACGTGACACTCATCCCGTTGCAAACTCTACTCACGCTCAAGACGGGGGCTTCCACAAGGTCGTGAGGCACTGGGGACTGTCCTAGAGTTCTGCGGGCCGCGCCGTCAGAGACACAGAGCAGGGCAGCGCCTGGGCCAGGACTAGCCCGTAGGAGGCAGGAAGGAGAAGAGCCGGCGGCGTGGCTGCCGGCATCGGAAGCCTCGGCAGGACAGACGGAGGGTGTGGGGGTGCCTTTCTCTTTGGGGCTCCTTCTCAGCCCCCCGGAGTCACGGCAGCAGCCTTCTGTGTTACGTGCTATGGGGATGAGGGCTCTGAGTACCACAGACTCTGCTCTGGTCTACACGGGGTTTCTGGCACTGTCCACTGGGCAGCGCCACACGGAGGCATCTGCCCACCTGACCCCTCACTCAGACACTTAGTCTGGTCTCTCCTGGACTCTGCCCCAAGGCTCCAGGCCCCACAGACGCCGGAGGGAAGGCCAGGCTTCCCCCTAGGCTGGTGGGGGACAGACACAGCACCCTTCTCTCTCACTGGGACTACAGGTAAGAGGCAGCAGGCTTACAGGGGAGATACCCGATACGGTCTCCCCCAATACACACTGGCTGGACTACGCAAAGGCGACATGCCCAAGGAGCACCTCTTTGGTCCAGGGCCCCAGCTGTGGGGTGCCGGGTAACCTACAACACACGTACAGGAAGGGGCTGGTGAGTCCTCTCGGCCGCCGCTGGGGGGGTCCGGACAGGCTCTGATGAGGGGTGTGCTAGCTGTCCTCGGAGCAGAAGCTCCCTCGCGACCGGGCAAGCGGCTGAGAGTTTCCGGTCCGCAGCCGGCGGCGGCTGTGCAGGTGCGCCTGCACCTGGGAATGCAGGGCAGACGTGGTAGGCCAGCGCCTAGACCACCCCTCCCCCCCTCCCTCGTGTCCTGCGTGGGCCAGATGGGTCCCAGAGATGCCCGCACTCTCACCCGGGACACTGTGCCTGCACGGGACTGATGTCAGGGACCTTAAAATAGGGAGATGACCGGGCCCACGCACGGCACAGAACAGCACTCGCACAAAAAGGAAGAACGCCCCATACACGTGAGAATTTGAAGGTCTCTCTGGGGCACCCCGCCGAGTGGCGAGAGCCGGTCTCCAGAGGCTGTGTGCTGTAAGGCCGCACCGGGGAAGGGGGTGATGGAGAACAGCTCGGGGGCGCCCCGGGCCGAGCAGGGTGGGTCTACCAGGGGCGGCTGGAGGGAGCGCTCTGTGGCTGTGGGGATGCCCCACCTCTTGGCTAGGGTGGCGAGTACACAATCCACGCGTGCCACACGGCGGCTCAGAGCTCTGCCCGCCACGGCATCAGGTCAGGGTCCTGGCTGGGATACTGT
Organism: Mustela nivalis; assembly: GCF_964662115.1. Classification (NCBI taxonomy): domain Eukaryota; kingdom Metazoa; phylum Chordata; class Mammalia; order Carnivora; family Mustelidae; genus Mustela; species Mustela nivalis. Next base: position 214,778,346 of record NC_139020.1, on the reverse strand, counting down.
GTCACAGAAGCACAAAGCAGAACCACGGCAGGAACGTGAGGACACGTCCAAGGTCCCTGTCTAGACTCCTGCAAACTTCTGTGAGCCTGTAGTCATCCTAAGATGATAAATTAGAAACAAAAATTCAAAAATTGCTCCTAGGGGGTGTCTGGGTGGCTCAGTTGGCTAAGCAGCCGCCTTTGGCTCAGGTCATGATCCTGGAGTCCTGGGATCGAGCCGCACCTCAGGGTCCCTGCTCACCAGGGAGTCTGCCTCCACGCTGTCCTGTCTCCTTTCCTGCTTCCTCTCTCAAACAGATAAATCTTCAAACACACACACACACACACCCCTCGGGCCACCTAAGCCTGGAGGGACTCCCTCTGCTCTCCCTGACCCTTGCTGCCCGCTTCAGCAGGCATCGCTTACCTCCTCTGACAAGCAGGGCCTTCCACCACCCCATGGCCTTTGCCCGGCCCCTAAGCTCTGAAAACGCTTCCCCCGTCCCCAGGTCATTCAGACATCAGGTTTTCAGGCCAAATGTCATCTCCACAATCCCTCCAGCCTGGGAGCCCCGGCCACGAGCAACCCTGCTCCGGTCTCGGTTTCTTCAACGCCTGCGGTACGGGCTGTGGCAGGACCTGCACATACTCAACGGCCGATGACCACTGGAGCTAGGTTTCCCGGATGAAACCCCAGCCCGCGGCTCCCCCCGTCAGCGCAGGCCGTGACCCCCACGCGGGCCGCTACTCCCTCGCCGTCTGCCCCTCCCCCGGCTCAGGCTCTGTGTTTCTGGAGGAAATACAAAATCTCAGAGAAGCAGAGTCTCCGCTCTGCCTTGGACTCCCTGGGTTTCCTTGTCCGTGAAGCGGCCCGTGCTCTTGGGAACCTTCAGCGCCAGGTCAGAAGCCGGCCAGCGACCCCAGGGAGCCGCACAGGCCGGGCAGCAGCCCCGCGCCGCGCAGTCCGGGCGCACCCGAGGCCGCTGGGAGCGCGAAAAGCACCCGGCGCGGACGCCCGCCGGGCTGAGAACGAAGCAGCCGGGTTCGCCAACAGGCTCCGCGCCGCTGCGCCGGAGCAGAAGCCGAAGAATGGGGTCGCGAGGGCCGGGCTTCCCGCGGCTGCGGCTCCCGGTAAGGCGCGCGGACGCCGCTGTCCCTACCGCACCACCTGCCGTCTCCAGCAGCCCCAGCTCCCCGAGCGCCCCCTTGCCCCGCAAGGCGCGCCCAGGCCGGGCCACCAGGCAGTCCCCGAAGCGGGGGCGGAGCATCCCACGACGCGGGGCCGCGGGAGAGGCTCCCCCACCAGAGCGCGAGGGACCGGGAGAACCGCCACGAGAACGGCCTTCCCCGGGCGCCCCGGGAGCCGGGGGGCGGGCGCCCACACCTCCGTCCGGCCGGCGCACCCGCCAGGGGCTCGGCCGGACTTCAGCCAAGCCGGTGTGCGCGGCTACCACCCGGGGAGGGCACGGGCACGGGGAGCCTGCGGGGCTGGGTCCGATCGCCCGGAGACCCAGGGCGCACAGGTCGAGCTGCCGTCCGCGAGCGGAGGGCCAGGCGGGGCGGCTTCCACCGCCGTTAGCCCGCGGACACCTGCGAGCGGCTGCGCCGGGCGTGGACCTCCCTCCCGACCCGCGGCCACTGCAAGCAACGTCCGCACCCCGAGGGCGAGCCGGCCCGAACCGCAGCTGAGGCCGCATTCGGCAGACCCGCCTCCGGACTCAGACTCCGCCACCGTCTGGTCCATCCCACTCCCCGATGAGGGCCCCAGGGGAGCTCGGCGGGCGCCGTGCCCGGGCACCAGAGCCGCGGGCGCCGTCTACACCCGCAGGCGCAGACAGCCGCCGCGCCCGCTCCCGGTGCCGGGCGGGTCCCGGCGGCCGCCGCGCCTTCCCGCCTCCCCTCCCCCCGGCGCTGGCCCCGCCCCCTCCCCTCCCTTCCCCCGGCGCTGGCCCCGCCCTCTCCCCTTCCCCCGGCGCTGGCCCCGCCCCCTCTCCGGCGCGGGCTCCGCCCCCTCCCAGGCCTCGGCTCCCCATTCCCAGCCTGCCCCGGGCGTCAACGCCCCCGCCCCACGCGTCCCCGCCTGCGCCCCCGCGCCCTCCTACGCCCCCAGTTCCCCATGTCCCCTCCCGTCGCCCCCTGCGCCCGCGGCAGGGCGTGAGGGTCCGGGCCGAGCTGAGGGCCACGCCTGGCCGAGGCCGGGGTGGGGGGTGCGGGGGTCAAGCTGAAAAGAGGCGACGTGACCCCGAGCTCGGCCCACTGGTACCTGCGTCCCGGGCTGCGCTGGGCGGCTACGTCAGGGGCACCGCGGCAGCACGTGGCGCCTCAGGAACGTGAAGGTTCTGGAAGGCTCTGGAAGGTTCTCTCGGGTCGTGTGGCGGGGGCGGGGAGGGAACAGGGCGCCTTCTGCACGCCGCGGCGCCCGGGGGCGGGTTCGCAAAGGGAGCGGGGCCGGCCGGGGCGGAGGCCGCCCTCCGTCGCCGCCCGCTCGGCGCCCCTCGGCTTCGCACCCGCCCGCCCTCTCGGCGCCCGTCAGTCAACCGCGCGCACGCCCGCCCGGGCGGAAGGGGCGGGTCCCGGGGCGGATACGGGCGTCCCATTGGCTGGCGGCGGGGGTAGGGCTTGGCGGCGCCGCGAGGCTGTCCCCGCCCTCAGCCCGCGGGGGGCGGCGGCGGCGGCGGCTGAGGCGGTGAGCGCGGGCCCGGGAGGCGGCTGGGAAGGCGCGGGTGCCGACCCCGCTGGGCCGCCGCGGCCTCGTCGTTCTCCGCGCCGGGCTCGGGGACGCCGCGCTGCGGAGCCGGGCGCCCGGTGAGGCCTGCGGGCTGCGTCCCGCGGGTCGGCCGGCGGGGGCCGAGGCGGCCGCGGCGGGCCTGGGGGGAGGGGCGAGCCCCGAGCGGAGGGCCCCCGGGGGCGCGAGCCGGCCGACCCGCCGCGTGCGCCCCTCCCCGACCCCGGCCCGGCCCGGCCGACCCGCCGCGTGCGCCCCTCCCCGACCCCGGCGCGGCGGGGCCCGTGGGCGGCCGGCCCGGGAGGACGCCGCGCAGCTGTCCCGTCCCCCAGGGGGCCCCGCGGCGGCCGGCGACGTCCGCGGGCTGCTCGGCCGCGTCCTCGCGGCGGGGCGCGCGCGCGGGGCCGGGCTGTTGCGCGGCGGTTTGCGCGTCCGGGCGGCCCCGACGCCGCTGTGCCGCTTGTGTTGCAGGGCGCCCGGTCCGTGCCCGTCGTCCCCGCGGGCCCCATGAGTCCGAGTCATGACGGACGCCCAGTATGTCTTGTGCCGATGGGAGCAGCGGCTGTGGCCGGCCCAGGTGACCCCCTCGGGCGGCGGGTCCGGGGCTCGCGGCGGGCCCGGGGGGGTCGGCCTCCGCCCGGAGAGACGCGGGGGCGGCGGGGCCCGAGCGGTCGGCCGCGGCCTCCCCGGCCCGCCCGACGGCGGAAGGCCTGGCCGCGCACTGGGGAGAAGCGGGGGCCGCCCCGGGAGAGCCCCCGCGCCCCGCCCGCGTCCGCTGCCGTCCCCGCGGGCCTCGCTGCCCCTGCGGAGTCCCGGCGGGGGTCCCCGGGCGGGCGGGCGGCGGGGGCGGTCGGCGGTGACGGGCGCCCTGGCTTCTCCGTCACGGCCGCGCGTCCTGTGTCCCGCTCCCCAGGTGCTGGCCAGAACCGAGACGTCCACCGGCAGTAAGAGGAAAAAGGAGTTTTCCCTGAGTGTTCAGATACTCTCCCTGGATGAAAAGTTGAGTGTCGTGGCTGGGGTTTCTTTTAAGGTTGGAGACTGAGTGCAAGTGTGGGGGGCGGGCCGGGCCGAGGTCGGGGAGAAGCAGGCTTCCGGCTGGGCGCCAGGGCTGGGGATCACGACCTCAGCGGCCCCCAGGGCCGGGGATCACGACCTCAGCGGCCCCCAGGGCCGGGGATCACGACCTCAGCGGCCCCCAGGGCCGGGGATCACGACCTCAGCGGCCCCCAGGGCCGGGGATCACGACCTCAGCGGCCCCCAGGGCCGGGAATCACGACCTCAGCAGTCCCCAGGGCCCGGGATCACGACCTCAGCAGCCCCCAGGGCCCGGGATCACGACCTCAGCGGCCCCCAGGGCCCGGGATCACGACCTCAGCGGCCCCCAGGGCCTGGATCACGACCTCCCCTGAGCCGAGGGCGGATGCCTAGCCCACCAAGCCGTCCAGGCGCCCCAAATGTTGTGGGGTTTTTGAGCATTTTCTTCCCAGCGGGCTTGCTCCTGCTGCAGGCCGGACAAAAGTGAAGACCGTCCCTAGGAGCTGATAAGTTTTTCGTTTGTTGTAACAGATTCGTAGTAACGGTGGGTAACAGTCCAGTCGTAACAGTCTCGGAGGGAAACACTGGGGGTGGGGGTTTTTGTTTGTTCTTTGTTGAAGATCCCTGTGAGGTGCTCTGTGGGACCCGTGCACAAATTGAACCACATCCGGGGGTGGGGGGATCCCTTGCTTCCCGCAGATGTGTGTCTTTCTCTCAGAAACGGAGGAGAGGGCCGGCCCTCTTGACATGTTTGATGCATCGGCCTGTCCGTCTAACGGGGGCGGCCGTTGGGCGCCCGGGGCTGCCTCCCGGCGCTGTGAAGCACATAGGTCTTTTGGTCTTGATCACCTGGAGATGGAAGAGGTGACAAGACCCGGGATGATTAAAATGCGCAGATCGCGTGGCACTGCGGGGATGGCTGTGTCTGAGGGTAGGATCCCCAGCTCAGAGAGAACAAAACCAAAACCTCCTCCTGGGGCGGCGGCCTCAGCGTGCTGAGTCCCCAGCTCACACCTTCCCTGCCACGCGGATACTCAAGTTTAAAAGAAAAGTGCTTCTTTTTAAGCCAGAACATACACGCTGGGTTGTAAACAGCTTTTAGGGACATTATCATCTACTCTGAGAACCTAACAAAGGAGGTATTCGTGCAGTTGAAAGTAGAATTTGGCTCAGAAAAGGCGCAATTTGAATTCGTTTTCACTCTTAAGCCCAGCCAACCTTTTCTGTCTTAAAAGAAAAAAAATTCACCAGGGTCGTTGCTGCCGCTGCCTTCAGGCACGTGAGCTCCCGGTGGGCTGTGAGTTTTGGTTTAAGTGGAAGGTTGAGAATGTAGAAAAGGAATCTAGTTCGTTTGTCGTCGAGAGAAAACCCTGTTTGAAAATGTCCTCGTGGCCTTGGCCAGTGGCGGATGACTGGCGTTCCTGTCCCTGCAGGATTGAGGTGAGGAGCACAGACGTGGAAACGCTGAGGACGGCGCACATCGAACGCATAGCCTCGGCCCTGGGTAAGAGCGCGCCTGCCTCACAAAGACACCGGGGCGGGGGAAGGGGAGGACCCTGGTCCCAGGTTACCCTGAGCTGAAGGACGGGAAGAAGAGGGTCTCTGTTGTTAACCCTTCTCGAATTTGCCCCAGCCGGTCCTGTTCTGGAGTCCCGGCACAGCCAGCCACGAGCGCTGGGGTCCCCGGCCTCCAGGGTGCGTTTGCCTCCCTGAGGGGAGGGGGAGCCGCTTCCTGCCCTGCCACCCCACAGAACGGGTTTTGGAGCAGGGCTCAGAGCCCTGGGGAAGGACTGTGTGACCAGCATCGATGTTGGTGCCCGCGGCCTGCCGGGCTCTCCTCGCCCGCGCCCACCCCCTTGTTTTTCCGTGGTGCTGGGCGCACCAGGGGTGGGGGGGCTCCGCCAACCTATGCAGACGGGGTTTCTGCTGCCTCAGCCCGGGGTGCACACCCCCTGTCCCGAGCGCTGGGAGGGTCCTGGAAAGACGGACCGGGAGCCCTTCCGGGGGTGTGTGTAAGACAGGGTCCGTTTTCCTCTGCGTTCCGAAAGACCGCTTTTGTTCAAAGCGGCATCCACCCGGCACACCCCAGGCAGCCTCAGCCTCCGCCTCCAAGACACTCCTCTGGGTTCGCTCGGGTTGTGCGGGGCCTGGGGGTCAGCCTCCTCCTGATCAGCCCGGGAGGAGGCTGTGGAGGGCGTGTGCCCGCTGGGCTGTGCCGCTGTGCCCAGCATCTCGTCCCCATAAACTGTGCTGCCCGTGCAGGGTGGGGGGCGTCGATGCATCCGTAGCGGCCCTCGCCGCTCCAGGCCCTGGTGCTCCTCTCTGGCCTGGAAGCGCCCTCCCGCAGGAGTACGGACAGTCCACCGGCCCCCAGTGGGCCCCGTCCATCGGCCAGCCCCCACCTGCTCTGCCCGAGAACACGCTGCCAGGTCAGGTTGTCACGGAGCCGGCAAGGGTTTGAGCCCGACTGAAGTTGGAACCGCGAGGCTGGGAGGACCTGGGAGATGTCGGGTCCGTTGGCTGCTGTGTCTTCCTGTGACCTGGGGCAGTTTATCCTGGAACGCAGTCCGGTTGGGGTCGGTCGGTTTGTTTTTGGAAAGCAGGACCGGCAGCCCGAACAGAGAACAATAGCCATGGTTCTGTGGCCTCGTCCTGCCCCGGGAGAACGGGGGGCCGAGAAGGGTCGGTCCTCCCTTCAGGTGTGACAGCCCGCGTCAGCCCTAGGCGGCCACGGTCTGGCGGCCGTGCCAGCGCCCGCCCGTCCCCAGGCTCTGTATGCTTCTCGCCCTGCAGCCTCCCAGGATGCCGTTCGTGCCGAGCCCCTGGAGGAGCTGGCCTACAGACGCTCGCTTCGAGTGGCTCTGGACGTTCTCAACCAGAGAGCTGCGTTGCCTCGAGAGAGCTCTTCGACGGAAGGAAGAACCGCTCTGTCCTCCGGAGGGAAGTCTGCGGATCCGGCCTCTTCTCTCTGTGACCCCGGCTCTTCGGGTCTCCAGGAAGCCGTGCCGAGCAGTTCTGGACTTCAGAGGCGGGAATGCGCACACCCAAGGCTGGTGGCTGCACCCACTTGTAGGCAGGACTCCAGGCTCCAAGTGGCCCACAAGGAGGAGCTCGGGAAAAGTGAGAGCCTGCGAGCCGTGGCGGCCCCCTCGGCCAGAGCCGCCTCTCGGCACGGCAGTGGATCCAGAGCGCGCTGCAGAAGGCGGACAGCCCCGAGGCCAAGGGGGAGGAAGTTAGCACCAGAGCCTGGGCTGGGGGAGAGAGCACGTGCGCTCTCGGAGGGAGACGGCGGGAAGGAGAGCAGCCCGCCACGCCCCCGCTCACCTCCCGGCGTCCGAGACCCGGGATTGCCTTTGCACAGCCCTGATGGGCTCCCGACCCTGGAGCGCCCCGCCAAGCGGCTGTGCCCAGATGGCAGCCAGAGGCTGCCCGCCCCGCAGCTGGAGCCGGGGGCAGTGCCCAGGCAGGGGCCCAGGGGCTGCACAGGCCTGCGCAGCGCTGGCGAACTCGGCCTGCCGGGCCCCCGTGCTGCGGAGGAGCCGCGCGATCTTCACATCCTGGTGGAGGAAGGTAAGGGTCTGCGGCCCGGAGGTGCTTCTGCTGGCGGAGGGCGGACCTGGCTTCTCCCGGGGCTGATGCGGGTCGGGCACGCGCGGGATATTTTTTTTTTTAAGATTTTACTTATTTACTTGACAGACACAGAGCGAGAGAGGGAGCACAAGCAGGGGGAGTGGGAGAGGGAGAAGCAGGCTTCCCGCTGAGCAGGGAGCCCGATGCGGGGCTCAGTCCCAGGACGCTGGGATCATGAGCTGAGCTGAAGGCAGAGCCTTAACGACTGAGCCCCCCGGGAGTCCCCACTCGCGTGATTTTTCTCCTGATCTTAACGAGGTCGTGTCAAAATAGAGGCGCAGGTTGCCCAGCTCCTTTCTGTCTCCCTCCCGCGGGATTGTCATTAGGACTAGTCTCAAATCCTTGGGGTTTTTTGGTTCTGAATGGGCTGGGGCGGGGGGCACTGGAGGCTCTCCCGGGGGCTGGGCCTCTGATGGGGCAGGAATCTCAGAAGTGACGGACTGGCTTGTGAGCGGAGTTAGACGCAGAGCAGTCCGAGTCTCCCGACTTGCGCGGCGCCGGCAGAGGCGTGCTCGTGCGCGGCGGCCGGCCGCGCGCAGGGGCTCCCTTCCTGTGAACGTGGCGGTGTCCCTCTGTCTTCACGCTGCTGAGAACCGTCCGTTTCTCTCGGCTTCCGTGCCTCCAGGCCCACTGGCTGCACGTGCTCGGGTTTCTGCCTTGAATTTAAATGTGTGTCTACACTCGTCCCGGCACGTGCGGAGGCACAGGGAGATGAGCCACAGCCTGTCCCCGCGTCCTCCCCCCCCAGTTGCCCCGGCCCTGCCCTCGCTCTGCCTAGACTGCCGCCTGGGCGCCTGCCCCTTACGGGGACGCGGCGGCCTCCCCCGGTCCTCTTCGACCCGGTGTGTTTCTCCTGTAAGCGCACCTGGGTCGGGGGCGGCCCCCTCGCATCTGGCGGTGCGGGAGTCTGCGACGTGCGATCTTTTCTGTTTGCGTGGATGGTCGCGTGTCAGGAAGTGCGTTTCTTGGGCTGGGTCCCTGAGCCGGTGACGGCGAAGGTTGAATCTGGCACCGTTGGCAGACCGTCAGTCCTCTGGAGAGTCCGTGGAGCTGAATCCCATTCGCTCCGTCCTGGAGGACGATGAGGACGACGAGGAGCCGCCCCGGATCCTCCTTTACCACGGTAAGTGCGGAGCAGCAGTGGGTCCGCTCGCGCGGCTCCCCTGGGCGGAGGCGGCCGGCCTTCCTGCCGCGCGGTTCTGCTGCCGCACCCACAGCCTCAGGTGCCGGCTTCTCCGGCCTCCGTCGTAAGGGGAAGCGCTGAGAGGGAAGAGGGTCTCCCCGGGAGGAGACCGACCAGCCCTCCGTGCCGGCACGCTGCTCCCCGGACGCGTCGTCGTGTCTCCTGGGAGGGGAGGACGGCCGAGCCGAGTGCTGGGTCCAGTGCGGGTGTGGCCTGGCGCTGCCTCCAGACCTTTGGGGGTGTCCGGTGCGTGTCTGTCCAGAGACGCAGGGTCTCCGGCCTGAGGCAGCGGGGCCCCAGCACCCCCTCCCACACGCGCACGCTGCCCGCACTAGAGCCCACATGCTGGTGCGCTCCCCCGGCCCTCTTTGTGGAAGGACCGGAGATGCAGACCCAAGATCCTGAACCAGCGACCGACCACAGCTTGGTGTCTTTCGTGGCGTGGATGATTTGGGATGAGTTTTGTTTTCAGACTCGCCCACTGTTTGTCTCGACACACCCTGGAGTGTTTTAGCCTGTCGTTACGGGATGATTACGGACCCGTGAGATGGTCCAAGATAACACGTGGGAGCTGGGGGACCTCTCCTCCGAGGGGAGACCGAAGGGCAGGGCGCGCCCTTGTGCCTCGGCCCCCGTGGCCCACACTGCGTCCGCCTCTGGTTCTGCGCTGACGCGCGTGCGTTTCCTTACCGTCCCTGAGAGTAACTCGACATGCGGCGCCCTGGCCTGTGGTCTTCTGATTACTCTTGGCGGCCAACGCTTGTTCCTGCCCGAGCACACCCCCCCCACTGTCAGGGGGAGCTAGACGCTTCCACGCCTGCCGGGCTCTGCGGGCTCAGCTCCCCGGAGCGGGACGGTCACGGCGCCTTCTTCCACGGCAAGAGGCCAGGTCACCACAGCCCCGAGAAACCCCCTGCTTTCTGCTTCCACTTGATTTCATCTTGTCCCCATGCCCCTGGCAGCCTGACGTCTGGGTGTTCCCATGACCTGTTTGTGTTCATGGGGCCCTGACGGTTCTCTTAAAAACCAAACATTTCTCACCAGACGACAGCCCTTTGCACGTTAGCCGCGCGCTTGCCCGTCTGCAGACCTTGCCTGCGGCCCCGCTGGCGGCCAGGGCACTGCGGGAACGGGGTCAGCTTGTCTCCGCTTGGACAAGCAGCCTCTCGGGTCTGCTTTCGTTACCTCGTTGTTCAGTGTTCGGGTTATTCGTTCTGGAGTTCTGTGTTTGGTTGGAAGTCTTGTTCTGGTCGGTTGTAATCGGCTGGTCACTGGGTGATGGTTTTGGTAATCCGCTTTTTTTTCTCTTTTTGAAATAAGAGATAATTTTTTGAAAAAATTTTATCTCTGACGAGCTTCCTAGGAAATTGCCCCCCCCCCCCCGAGACTTCATTTATTTGACAGAACGCACGGGCAGGGGAGGGTCCAGAGGGAGAGGAAGAAGCAGGCTCCCCACCGAGCAGGGACGCTCCCCCACCCCCACCCCGGTGCAGGCTCCATCCCAGGACCCTGGGATCAGACCTGAGCCAAAGGCAGCTGCTTCACTGACTGGGCCCCCAGGTGCCCTGGAATTTGCTGCTTCTGTTGGGGTTTATGTGCTTCACTCCTTTTAAAAAAACGGACCTGGAGTTATTTGCGATGGTAGAGTAGTGGCCAAGGCGGTACCGAGTTGACCCTGGCGTGTCCCCGCTCAGCAGCGCGCATGTCCCCCACACTCAGGCGCCAGTGTTGTCGTGAGACCGCCTTGCAACCGTGGGGACCTCTGACCAGGCTTAGAGCGTCCGGTCTAAGCAGGCTCCTCCTGTGTTTTTTATTTGTTGCATTTAGTGAGTGCTGCGGATGTGACTTACTGTTCATGTTTTTGTCCTTCTTAATTCCAGAGCCACGCTCGTTTGAAGTGGGAATGCTAGTCTGGCTTAAGCACCAGAAATACCCCTTCTGGCCAGCAGTGGTAAGCTCCGGCGGCCTCGGGCACCCACTCAAGGCCCCGTGCGCCTGCTCTCTCGCCCCCTTCATGTCAGCTGGACCCCGGGGGAGTTCTTTCCTGGGAGAAACCCGACAGCCTCGTGATTCTAAGCAGGGCTTCTGCAGACGGGAACCTGAGTAAGGGGAGTTTGATCGTTTTGGCCCAGTTGAGCGTGAGAGTCCTAGCGCCAATCTAGACCGAGCAGCTCAGGAAACTGCCTATAAAGTGTCTGCAACTTGCTGGTGTCTAACCGTGTGCCTGAGGCTTCGTCCTGCGGGAGCTTCTCCGCGGGAGCTTGGAAGTTTCTCCGACTCCAGGGTGGGGATCGGTTGTGTGGTTGCGGTGGTGGGCCTCAGCGCGTTGAGCTTTTCCCGCTCTGCTTTCTCCGTGCGCCCGGCCAGTGCGGGCTGTCCGGACACCTAGCCAAGGCAGTGTGCCAGCTTCCCACCCTTCACGTGGTGTCCGACCCCCCGCAGACGGCGTTCCGACGGCTCCTGCTCTCGGGCTTTAATTTGTAGTGAGAGACGGTGACGTTGAACTTGGAGAGCTGTTTGCAGGAGCGGGAGACACTGCCGTTGCCGTGGGGCTGACCTCCGGTGGGCAGCATGGCCGCCTCCGATGGGGCCGACTGGCTGTCGTGACGCAGGGCTGGCGTCCACGCCTCGTTCGCTGGGCAGAAGGGCAGCTTCAGCCGACGTGCAGATGCAGTGGGGGTCTGTGCAGCGTCTGCACCACGGTGGGGGTCATTGATCGGGGTCCCCCGGCCTCCCTTCAGCTTGCTTCATGGCAGATGCTCCTGTCCCCCTGCGGCTGGCACCCTTTCCTAGCCCTCTCCTCCTCAGTTTCACCAGTTCCCTGGGATCTCCAAAGTCACGGGTTCCTGGGGCCCGCTCTCTCCAGCTAAGCTGGGAACACGGGGGCGCTGGGCCGGAGGCTGGGCTGAGTCCGGCACGGCTGCCTCGGTGTCCTCGGTTGGTCCTACCTGCCTGAGCTCACTTTGCTCATCCCACAAACCGGAGTGAGCCCGTTCTGCTGAGTCAGGAGACAGTCGTGTGGTCGAGTGTGAGGCGGCAGGCGGCACAGGGTTGGGTCTTTCTGTTACGAGCGGGAACATAACCGAGTGCTGCGTGGTTCTGCTGTGTGCGAGCACGGAGTGTGCCTGTGGCAGGAGGGGCGCTGGCTGAGCCTCCGAGCCTGGGGGCTTGGCCTTGGTGTCGTCCCGTGTCGTTACCTCCCCCACCCCCACCCCGGCCAGCAGCATTCCTTGTCCCGTGCTGGCCACGTGCCAGCCTGTGCAGTGGAGAAAGGTCAGGAAGGTGGCTCAAAGCCCTGGCCTCTTCTGGGTTCCCGATGCTCTGTTTTCTTGGGTTTCCCAACAGGTCAAGAGCGTCCGGCGAAGAGAGAAGAAAGCCAGTGTGCTCTTTATCGAGGGGCACATGGACCCCAAAGGGAGAGGGTAATCCAGCTGTCTGTGCTCTCGGGAAACACTTGGCAGGTGAAGTCCTGCCAGCTTGGGGGTGCCGGGATGGTGGGGAGCCTGGGCCCAGGGCCAGGATGGTCTCACGTGCCCCCTGTGATCCAGCTCTCCTGGAAGAGGAATCCAGAGGCTGTGTTGAAGGGGACCGCTCAGACCGTCCAGTTTCCCAAGCTTTATTTGCCTCGTTCGACGCTCGGCGGCCCCCACCCCTTCCCCGCAAACTGTGTTCCAACCCGGTTGTGCCGGGTGCTGTGAGCAGCCCTGCCGCTGCCGGTTCTGTTGTTGGCGTATTTGTCCGCTCGCTTGCCGCCAGGCCGTAATCCTTGGATGGAAATGCCCGTCTGCTCAGAGGGCACTTTGCAAACACGTTTTGGACCCTCTGGGCCCCGGGTGCCGCCTCCATCTCCCACGGGCGGCCAGGGTGTGCGTGTCCCATGCGGCGGCCCCAGCCCGGTCCCGTGGGGCCTGTCTCTGGGGCTCCCTCGGGCTGCTGGTTGGGGGCAGAGGCCCCCACGGGTCCCACTGGTTCCGTCGGAGGAAACTCATCCTGACTCACCCTGTGTTACCTTCGTCTCCCTCTGCCCAGCATCACGGTGTCTCTCAGGAGATTGAAGCACTTCGACTGCAAAGAGAAACAGGCTCTTCTGGTACGTGCGCCGTGGGTCGTGCCTTAGAGAGGTGCGCCGCCACGGGACTGGTCTGCTGGCCCGGCTCCGGGCGTTCCTGGTGGGGACCACCACGGCCCTGGGAGGTCACCGGCCAAGCCCCCACTGACTAGGCACAGAGGACAGGGTGCTTGGGTGCAAGGCTGGTGTCTTGACGTGGGTGATCGTTCAGAGGGTGTCCCTGCGCGGTGCCGTGGACACAGCGGGCCTGCACGGGGGGCGGAGTGCTTGGTGGACACCCCACAGGGAGCTTCCTGGGCTTGCCGGTCGCCGAGTCCCCTAAGGTGCTCTCGTCAGCTCTTGATCTTACACCGAGCCTGTAAGCCATGAGGCGCTTGTCCATTCCACACGCTGTCTGTGCAGCCTTGAGGTGTGACGCCGGCTTTCCGGCATGGACCCAGCCGAGGGGAGGGGTCCGTTAGCCTCCCGCCCCCCGCCATGCGGTTCTTGTCCCAGCCCAGTGAGTGGGTTCCTGGCTTCGTGTCACTGTCTTCTGTGCACGTGGACTGCCCGGGAGCTGGAGGGCGGAGGCCCTGCGGGAAGCCTTCTGCCCAGCAGCCGTCTCCCTGAGCGAGCAGCCCGGGCTGTGGCGTGGGCAGGGGCTGGGAAGGTTGGCGCCCACACCGGGCCCCAGCCTTGTCTTCCACTGATGTGCGTGCCCCGTGACGTGGTCCTGCTTCCGCCCGTCCGTGGTAAGAGCGTTCAGTGCAGCTTGTGAGCCGCAGCCTGCGCTGGGTGCCCAGCGTGCCCAGGCCCGGTTATGGCCTCCGGCGCTTCCGTGCGCCCTGAAGCATAAGCCCACAAGCGTGGGGAGCTGGTCACCCAACCTTCCAGGCTGGGGCGTCCCCAACCCCACGGCCACTCTCAGGGATCTGGATAGCTTTCCAAAGTGGGGGGTGGGCTGTCAGGGGACAGCAGGAATCTGGCTTTAAGGTCTGTACGTCCCAAAGTCAGATCTGTGAGCTCTGACAAAGATGACGAGTGGCCTCACGTAGTCCAGGTGCTGAGGTGCCCGTCGCCCGTCGTCCTGTTCCCCGAGAAAAGCCAGGCTCCCTGGGGGGCTGTTGCTGTGGCAGGAGCACTGCCTCCTGGAGCCACGGGGTCGTCCCAGGCTGTGTTGACGGACCAGCCCTGGTGTCACAGTCGCAGTTTTGAGCCCTGCTTTCCCGAGCACAGAGCAGCAGCACCTGCTGTCCCCGTCCCACACCTGCCACGTGGGGTGGCCACGGGAAGGGCCAGGACGTGGCAGTCACATCAGAAGGGGATCTCGGCTGGGGGGACGCTGGTGGGTGGGGAGGGGGCGTGGTCCTTGGTGTGCAGGTGCGGACCTTGAGGTCTAGGTGGGCACCCCCACGGGCACAGCTCAGCCAACACCGTTCTAAGCCAGGGGCGCAGGCACGGCTCTTGGAAGAATCTGCTTTGTAGGACTTCTGAGTCTTGTTTGGGGATGTCAGCCGCACATGGGGTGCCGGGCTCCTTCCTCTGCTCCCGAGGCCCAGCTCTCCTGTTCCAGAGCTCTCTGTTCCCCAGGACCCAGCGTGTGAGCAGCCCTGGCCCCAGAGCCGGGCCTCCACGCGTTCCCCGTGTGTCCTCAGCAGCCCCGCACGGGGTCCCCTGCCAGCGCTGTGGTCTGGACGCAGGGGCTGAGGTTGCCAGCAGGAGTGGAGGAGCCCGTGGCCCCTTGCCGACAGCTGCTGTCTCGCTCTTGGTGCAGAATGAGGCCAAGGAGGACTTCGACCAGGCCATCGGCTGGTGCGTCTCCCTGATCACGGACTACAGGGTCCGGCTCGGTACGTGGCTCTGCGTGCTCTCGGACAAAGGGACGGGGCTGGGGGCGGAGCGCAGGCCTGTTTCCCTTGGTCTCCAGGCCTGGGCCCGTGGCAGTCTTGTCCCTGACGGGGCAGGTGGGCTGGCACCTGGGCACAGACGGAGGTCCTGGGTGTGAATGGAGGCGGAGTTCGCTTTGAGTCAGGGCTGGCTTCTGTCTGCCCCAAGTCCAGCTGTCGGGAATGTTCCGACGTGGATTTTCTGGGCGCCCCGGGGGCGGGTTGCACCCCGACGGCAGTGTTGGTGTCCCGTTGGCCCTCTCGGGAAGGGGTCCGCATGGGGCTGACGTGAGGCCGGCACGCCAGTCCCGCGTCCCTTGGGCCGTTCCCCAGCGCCGCCTCTGACGGTGGGACGCGGCTCTCCTCTCCTGCCCTCCCGCAGGCTGCGGTTCCTTCGCCGGCTCCTTCCTGGAATACTACGCGGCCGACATAAGTAAGTCCGCCGGCTCCTTTGCGGTGTGAAGCGGCTGCTTTCTGAGTCGGAGGTTCGGAAGGGGAGGCGTCTGGGTGAGGCCGGGCCCTGTCCCCAGCCTGACTGCCGCCTGCCCCCGCAGCCCAGCGGGCACCCGGCCTCGTCTCCAAAACGTGTGCGCAGCGGTGCTCTGCAGCCCCCGTCCCTGCTGCCCGGGGTGTGGTCGGACGGATAGTCCCGCCGCCGTCCCCGGTCACACGGGGTGGAGGTGGAGGGGCCTGTGCTTCCTCGGGGGGCTGCACTGGGGTCCGATGTGGGGCCGCTCAGAGGAGGAGCCCTCAGGACCCTGGCGGTTGTAGCTGTGGGCGGGGGGCGGCCCTCCCACAGAGCCCCCAGGCGGCGTGGCGAAGGGAAGAGGGAGCCTCCCACACAGGCCGGCGGGCTCACGGCCGTGTCGCTCGTCTGCAGGTTATCCTGTCCGCAAGTCCATCCAGCAGGACGTCTTGGGGACCAGGTTTCCGCAGCTTAGCAAGGGGGACCCCGAGGAGCCTGTGGCGGGGAGCCCCCAGGGGAGGAGGCGGCCCTATAGGAAGGTCCTCCCCGACCGGTCCCGGGCTGCCCGGGACCGGGCCAACCAGAAGCTGGTGGAGTACATCGTGAAAGCCAGGGGCGCCGAGGGCCACCTGCGGGCCATCCTGAAGAACCGGAAGCCGTCCCGATGGCTGAAGACGTTCCTGACGTCGGGTCAGTATGTGACGTGCGTGGAGACGTACCTGGAGGACGAGCAGCAGCTGGACGTGGTGGTGAAGTACCTGCAGGGCCTGTACCAGGAGGCGGGCGGCCGGGCGCCGGCGCGGGCCAGCGGCGACACGATCCGCTTCATCCTGGACGTTCTTCTGCCGGAAGTGAGTGTGCGGCGGGGCTGTGGTGTGGGGTCGGCTGGGGGTTGGCGGCCGGGGCCCCGGGGGCCGGGATTGGCGCTGGGCTGGCGTCTTCCCGAAGTGGGCCCAGGAGGCCACAGCCACGCCAGGTGTGGTGCCTGCCCGGGCCGCTCTGTGGGCAGGGGGACAGGGCCCGGCTGTGTAGACGCTGTGGCCAGTGCTGGGGGACGAGAGGTGCACGCTGCGTCCCCAGGTGCACGCGGACACGTTACCAGCGGAGATACTGCTGCGGAAAGGGAGCCGCGGTTCCGCACGCGCCCGCCGCCATTCGGCTGGGCAGCAGCACACACGGCACTCCCCTGGTGGTTTGGGGCTTTTTTGTTTTCTTTTTTCCCCCTGGTGGTTTGGAAGGTCAGAGGGGGCTCTGCTGGGCACTGTGAGCGTGTGTGGGGAAAGTTACCCGTCACCTTCAGAACTGAAAGCTTTCGAAGACGTTCGGACGGAGGCCGGCTGGGGCCGGGAGCCCGTGTGCCACCCCCGCCGGAAGAGCGGCCTCACTCCGCCTGTCGCTCCGGCTGCCCCGTCCTCGTCTTGCTTACGTCTGAGTCCTCCGGAGCGTGTCTTGAAGGAAGGGATGGTTCTGCCCCAGGGACACCGGGTCGTGTGTGGGGACGGCTGAGGTTCTTACTGGGCGGGGGGCAAGATGCCGCCGAGCCCCACAGTACTCGGGACACCCCGCCTGGGAGTGACCTGCCCTGTGTCGGCAGTGCCCAGAGCAGACAGGGTGCCGTGTTCTAGGCCAGAACGGCTCGGAGTGATTTTTAAGATTTTATTCTTAAGTGACCTATACACTCCACGTGGGGCCAGAGCCCTCGACCCTGGGACCGAGAGTCGCAGGCTCCCCCCCTCACCGAGCCGCCACACGCCCCACACAGGCTCTTCAGAAACGCTGTGCGGAGGGCCTGGGGGCTCAGTCATGGGACGTCTGTTTCTCCGGCTCAGGTCAGGATCCCGGGGTCCTGGGGTGGAGCCCTGCGGCGGGCTCCCTGCTTGGTGGGAGCCTGCTTCTCCCTCTCCCGCTCCTCCTGCCTATGCTCCCTAGCTCGCAAATAAATAAATAAAATCTGTCAAATAAATAAATAAAATCTTTTTTTAAAAATCACATTTTGGGGCGCCTGCATGGCTCAGTGGGTTAAGCCTCTGCCTTCGGCTCAGGTCATGATCTCAGGGTCCTGGGATTGAGCCCCGCATCGGGCTCTCTGCTCAGTGGGGACCCTGCTTCCTCCTCTCTCTCTGCCTCCTTGTGATCTCTGTCTGTCAAATAAATAAATAAAATCTTTAAAAAAATAAAAAATAAAAAATCACATTTTTAGCAACCAGAGTTTTTCTATTTTTCCTGAGGACACACATGGGGATTTTCAGCGTCAGACTTGCCGTGTGCAGGGGTGACCGCTGTTCTGTTTTTCCTGCTGTTTGGACAGTAAACTTGAGACTGTCACAGATGGGCTTGTTGGTTTTGGTCCTGCCTCGTTCTCTGCTTTTAGTGACGTGAGCTCTCGTGTCTTGTCTTAAGAGTGCGTCTCTCATGCCACACGGAGGTGTCCCTGCACGCAGACACCTCCCGGACCCGCGTCTGTGGAGGCCGCTCGGACGCTGCGCCGGGCCCCACACGCGTCCCTCGAGCGCCCCGGGCAGCAGGGGCCCGCTGGCCGCAGCTGAGCGCCCTCTGCTCTCTTGCAGGCCATCATCTGCGCCATCGCGGCGGTGGACGCTGTGGATTACAAAACGGCTGAGGAGAAGTACCTCAGAGGACCGTCCCTCAGCTACCGGTAGGCTGCTCGGGGCGCCGCTGCCAAACCGGCGGCAATGTATCCAGAAGGGCTCACGTTCCCTCGTGCCGGGCGCCGGGGCGCGGGGACCCTGTGGCCGACACGCCGGTCCAGGCACTCCGGCTGGACAAACCGCCCGCGGCTGAACATGCGCAGAAGCCCTCGGCCAGGAGCTGCCAGAGGGACGCAGGGAAGCCAGTGTCCAGGCTCCGTCCGCGGGCACATCGCGAGCGGCTCAGCGCTGGCGGAGCTGGACCCCAGCCCGGCCTGTGCCACGGCCCGCAGGCAGTCCTCCAGGGCCACTCCCTGGGCATGTGCCGGGTCTGCTGTGCCTAATCCCGTTTTGCAGGGGCTCCTGTTAGCATTCCAGGCTTTCTCCGCCTTGCCCAGGGCCCTGGCCGTTTGAGAAAACACAGACCACACGGCCGCAGTCACCCCAGGCCGCTCCTAGCTGGTCGGAAGAATGCCGTGATGAAGATGTTTCTCTTCCGCCGGAGGGATTAGGCGCCCCGGGATTTTTGGCCCCCAGAGCCCCTAATCCCATCTCCGGGCTCGCTGCCAGGCCTTGCTGAGCGCTGGCCGAGGACTCAGCCGGAGTGACAGGCCAGGGCCTCTGTCCAGGGCCAGCCGGGCCCACCGCCATGGCTGGCGGGCAGCAAAGGCAGCTCCCGGGACGCCACGCTCTTTCCCAGGGAGGGCCCTGCTGCGTGCCGTGGGCCGCAGCGCCCGGTGGGTGGGGAGGCTGCCTGCGGGGCCGACCTGGAGGAACCCGTGTGTGCGGGAATGATGACCTGGCGAGCGGGAACACGAGGACCCCGGGCTCCAGGGAGACCCGGTGGTCTGGCCGTCGACTCCCACATGCAGAACAGTGTTCTTGGGGGAGCAGGGTGGGAGCCCACACACGCCCCCCGGCGCAGTGCCCTCCTCCTCCTCGTCCGAGGGACTGGCTGTAGTGCCTGTGAGGAGGGCTGTCCATCTGCACGCCCTACCACTGCCCTTAACCTGCTGTGGGCCTGCACGTGGAAGTGCCGTGGGCCGTGCTGGTGATGGCAGAGGCGCCCTTCTCCAGATTCTGGGGACGTGGCTCCACCTGCGGGCCGCCGGCCATTCCCGCCCCACAGCCGTCCGGCTCCTTCCCTCTCAGCTTGTGGTGATGCACGGGGGGTGCCGCCTGGGCCTCGTGTTCTGCCCGAGCCGCACAGCCACGTGGACTTGCCCACTGTCAGAATCCATGTGCTTTGTGGCTGTCGCTGGTCCTGGCCTGGGGGTGCCCCAAATACCGGTTTGTGTCGTTCTTACCAGGGAGTTGACGAGGACCGTTGGATAGCTCACACTCCTTAAAAAGTTCTTTTTTTTTTTTTTTACGATTTTATTTTTTTGACAGAGACGCAGAGGGAGTGGGAAAGGGAGAAGCAGGCTTCCCGCTGAGCAGGGAGCCCGACACGGGGGTCGATCCCAGGACCCCGGGCTCATGACCTGAGCCGCGGAGCCACCCAGGCGCCTCTAAAAAACTCTTTTTTAAATTGTTAAACGCACGTGATGTAAAACGTCCCGTCATAACCATTTCCAAGGGCACAGCGCAGCG
Organism: Mustela nivalis; assembly: GCF_964662115.1. NCBI lineage: Eukaryota > Metazoa > Chordata > Mammalia > Carnivora > Mustelidae > Mustela > Mustela nivalis. The sequence goes on along the minus strand of NC_139020.1, from coordinate 214,759,154 downwards.
GCCTGAAGCACCCCTGCCATCATGCAAACACCCCCACCCTCTGTCTCCAGAACTTTGCATCGCCCCAGACTGGAGACTCTGTCCCCTTAAAGCACGGACTCCTCTGTTTCATATTTGGAGACAAGATAAATTATTAAAATGAGGTTCTCTCCTTTTATTTTCTGAAGGGAAAAAGAAATATTTGATAACCAGCTTCTGGAAGAAAGGAATCAGCGGTGCTGACACCGGAGGGGCCGCGGGTCTCGTGGCCGGGGCGCGAGCGGAGTCTGCAGGCCCGGGGCCCGGGCTGTGCTCGCTGCTCATCCGTGGGTGTGCTTTTCCTGGCTTTCTTGGAAGGTAGAGTTTTGTGAAAGGTGTTCGGAATGAAAATGTTTTATTTTACTGGATGCCAGTACTTCTGACTGTACTGTTTAACGTGAGGTGCACAGCTGTTTTTTTATGTTAAAAAGCACTGTATCCAATATTAAAGAGGAGTTTTAAGAAAGAGCCTGATGATGAATGATTCCTTCAGAACGCGCACCTTTCTGAGCTTCCTTCCTCTCGAGGAAGGCCCCGGTTCCCTGTGCCGGAGAATGCGGGTGGCGGGACTCGGCGGCCGCTTCCCCCCGTCCCGTGTGGGCCCTGAGCACAGTGCGAGCCCCCCCGGCCCTGCCCCGTCCATGCGGATTTTCCCGTGTGGCTGCTTCTGGTCCAGCTCTCCTAGCCAGGCCCTGGCATCCATGTCCCGAGGCCTAGGACCTCCCGAGTGCAGCAGGCGTGGTTCCCGTGTGTGTGGCCGGGGTCGCGGTGCGGGGACAGGAGGGTCTGTGCCGACGGCTCCTCCGGAAGCAAGGCCTTTGTCTGGAGGCCAGGCTCATGTTCCTGCCCAGGCCCCGAAAAGGGGGCAGCTGGTGGGTCACCCCGGTGCCCGAGGATCCCCAGCCCAGGCCCTGGCCTGCAGAGACCTGCGTGGCCTGTCCTCACACAGTCACGGAAGCTCTGTGGCCTGTCGCTCAAATGAACGCTATTCGAAGCTGCTGGGAGACAGCACAGTCAGCACAGGGTGCGGGGTTTCCTGGGGAGACCCCCGGCTGGCGGCAGCTCCAGCCGGTGATGCGCTGCTGTGTCTGAACGGGGCAGACTCCCTCCTCTCCGCCCCCCAGGGCCCCCCTCCCCACAGCAGTCACTTTCGAGCAGGGGCTTGCCCTCCGAGCCTGGGTGGGGGGGGCAGGTGTGCTTGGCCCGAGAAGGTGCCCTCTGAGCAGGCAAGACGCGCAGAGAAACCCCAGGCCAGCTGGGCAGGGGGAGAGGCTGCAGCTCAGGAACCCTCCCAGGTGTGGCAGGGAAGTCTGGCCTGGGAGGGCGGGGTTGGGGGGCACGTGTCCTGCAGGGTCCCTGGGCCACCTCTCCCAATCTGGGAGTGGGGAGAACCACAGAGGCTGGATGGTTCCTACCTACCACGGAGCCCGAAGCCAGGCGGCTTGGGCACTCCCTCTCCACTGGAGCAGCCCACCATTGTCTCCACAGCGGGCCTCGCCCCTTTCTGGGAGAGCCTGGCGGCTCGGTCCCTGTGCTCTGCGCTGCGCTCCTGGCCCCGGGGCTCCGTGCTGGTGGGGGCCGGCGGCTGTCGTGGGCCTTCGCTGCAGGTGCAGTCGGCCCGTGGGGCCCCCGGCGTTAAATGCCTTCCGCAGCCCTGCTGGGGACCCTGAGGGTGCTGGTCCTAAGCCGCTGGGGCAGGCACCGCCTAGCGGCTGGTGGCCTAATGGGGGCCCCTGGAGAAGCAGGCACAGCTGGGACGGACTTCCGCAGGCAGCCAGCGCCTGGCCCGGCTCCTCCTCCCGGCGCCCACTCTCAGGCCGGGTCATTCTCCAGCAGCCGTCCCGGGTGCTGCGGGGGCCGAGCGTCCTGCACCCTTCGCTCAGTGCCCGGAGCACCCCTCACCACAAACCGGGCGGGCTTGCCTAACCCCCCCCCCCGCCCCCCGCACCCCGCCCGCACCTCTGCCCCTTCCCTCTGCAGTCCCGCTCGCTGGCCTCTGTGTGGCCCCCCTGCCTCCCCCCTCCCCCTGCCCATCCCTTCTCTGAACTGCTTCCCATCCGGACCCCAAGGCCCTGCAGAAGCTCCTGCTAAGCCGGCGGTCCCAGCCCCCGCACCCGTGGTCACTCCCGCTTCCTGAGACGGGAATTGTCATTGCACATACCTTGGCCCTTCTTCAAGTCTATTGTTTTATCTAAAAAACTGATTTTTAAAAAGTCACTGGGGTGCGGTGGGGGGGGGGCTGGCTGGCTCAGCTGGTGGAGTGTTTGACTCTTGATCTTGGGGTTGTAATTTAGAGCCCGGTGTTGGGCACAGAATTACTTAAAATCTTTAGGGGCGCCTGGGTGGCTCAGTCAGTGAAGCATCTACCTTCGGCTTAGGTCATGATGCCAGGGTCCTGGGATGGAGCCCCGCGTCGAAGTACTTGTGTGTCCTCGCTCGCTCGCTGCCAAATAAAATCTTTAAAGAGTAAAGTCTTTAGGGGCGCCTGGGGGGTTCAGTGGGTTGAGCCTCTGCCTTCCGCTCAGGTCATGATCCTAGGGTCCTGGGATCGAGCCCCATATCGGGTTCTCTGCTCAGTGGGGAGCCTGCTTCCCCATCTCTCTCTGCCTCTCTGCCTCTCTGTCTACGTGGGATCTCTGTCAAATAAAGCCTTTAAATTAAAAAAAAAAAAAAAAAAGAGCAACTGAAGGGGAAAAAGATCTTTTTTTTTTTTTTTTTAAGATTTTATTTATTTATGGGGCACCTGGGTGGCTCAGTTGGTTAAGCAGCTGCCTTCGGCTCAGGTCGTGATCCCGGCGTCCTGGGATCGAGTCCCGCATCGGGCTCCTTGTTCGGCAGGGAGCCTGCTTCTCCCTCTGCCTCTGCCTGCCATTCTGTCTGCCTGTGCTTGCTCTCTCCCCCTCTCTCTCTGATAAATAAATAAAATCTTTAAAAAAAAAAGATTTTATTTATTTATTTGACAGAGAGATCACAAGTAGGCAGAGAGGCAGGCAGAGAGAGAGAGAGAGAGAGGAGGAAGCAGGCTTCCTGTGGAGCAGAGAGCCCGATGCGGGACTCGATCCCAGGACCCTGGGATCATGACCTGAGCCCAGGACCCTGGGATCATGACCTGAGCCAAAGGCAGAGGCTTAACCCACTGAGCCACCCAGGCGCCCCGAAAAAGTAAGATCTTTAAAGAAAAAACAACTAATTCACAGGATGCGTGGGTTACTCTGTTGGGCATCTGCCTTCAGCTCAGGTCATGATCTTGGGGTTTGGGGATGGAGTCCACACTCAGGCTCCCTGCTCAGTGTGGAGTCTGCTTCTCCCTCTGCGCCCCCCACCCCTGCTCATACCCACACATGAGTGCTGTCTCTCTCTCTCAAATAAAATCTTTAAAAAAACTATTCACTACAGGCTAAGAATCCGAAACCTCAGGGAGGCACAGTGGCACAAGAAATAGGCTGTCCCTGATTCAGGGGCCCTCCTGTCCATGTTCCCGGCACCTGGCCCCTGGTGTGTGCTGTCCCTTCTTGGGGTCTCTGCTCCCTTCCCCAGACCCTCGCCCTCTGCCCACCACCCAGCTCACTCCCCAGCAGGCCTCCCATGGCGGGGCCCTCCCCGCAAGCCCGGCTCTGACCTCCCTGTCCACCTCACTGCCTCCTTCAAGCAGCCTTGACCACGCCCACGGCCCCCCGCAGCTGGGAAAGGTCCACCTTGGTTCCCGTGGGATTGGCAATTCACTGAGGCGACTCTCAGGTCTCTTGAGGCGAAGTTCAGCTGGGGCTGGGGGCTCGGACTCCAGGGCTCCTCCCTCGTGGGGCAAGGATGTTGTGGGAAAACAAAACTTGCAGAAAGCTCAGACTTCAGTAACAGGCACTTTGGTTCATGAATTGCAGCAAATGTGTCTGGCGGTGTCAGCAGCTAACAATGGGGGACTGGGTGTTGGGTGCACAGGAGCCCCAAACCTGGGCAACTTTTCTGTGACTCGAAGGAGCCTAAAATGCAAAGTTGATGTAAGTTGGGAAGTCCAGCTCCATGGCCAGCGGGGCGCAGGAGGGAGAGGGCGGAGGTCCCTCTCCTCCCTCCTGGGACTTGGAGCTCCCCGGGAATCGAGACCAGGGGGGCTGGGCAGGGCTTCGCGGGCCTGGAAGGCTCCTGCCGGGAGGCCTGCCTGCCGCTGGCCTGCGCTTGCCTGTGGGAGCCTCAGTTTCCCCCAAGGGTAAAATCCAGCAGGATCGCAAGAACGTCACCGGTTTGGGTGTTCGCGACAAGAAGCGCCTTTTATTCCTGCCCTTTAAAGAGTACTGGGAATTGGGGTGGAGTCCACGTTTGGGCTGGAATCAAGGTCTTGAGGGCGGAGACAGGGGTGTGGCGGGCCTGTTCCGTCCCCCCGTGGGCCGGGGCCAGCGGCCCTGCCCCGCATCCGCAGAATGGGTTACATTCTGGGCTCGGAAAGGCAAGAGCCGCGGCGCCAAAACAGCTGCCGAAACCCGGGATCGAACCAGGGACCTTTAGATCTTCAGTCTAACGCTCTCCCAACTGAGCTATTTCGGCTGAGCGGCAGGGGTCGCCGTGGCTCGGAGTCCGGCTCGCGCCGCGCCGCCCGCGCGCCGCCACCGCCCGCGCGCGGCCTCCCGGGAGCGCGCGCCTCATAGACGCCCAGGGGGCGGCGGGCCGCAGCGCCGTCTCTGTGGCGCAATCGGTTAGCGCGTTCGGCTGTTAACCGAAAGGTTGGTGGTTCGAGCCCACCCAGGGACGCGGTTCTCGCCTTTTGTCCCCGACGGGAGGAGAAGGCGAGCGACCGGCCCGCTTTTGCCGCGACGCCCCCCGCGCCCCCGCTCCCCCGCCGGGCCCGCGCGTCCCGGGGGCGCTTCCGGGGCGCGCGGCGGGGGGCCGTCCGCGGAGGCGGAACGTGGTGGCGCCGGGGCCCGGCTTCCGCGCCGCAGCCGAGCCGCTTTGGCAGGCGGCCCCGGGGACCCGGAGCGCCGGCGCGGACGGACCGCAGAGGTTGTTTGAAGGCCGCGGCGGACATGGCGGCTCTGGCGGGTGAGCGGGTCGGGGCCGCGGGGCTGCGGCGGCCGCGCGCTCGGGAGCGGGGCCCCCGCGGCCTGGGGCGGCCCGCACGGGCACAGGGGCCGGGGTTGCGCGGCCGGCGGTGGTCCGCGTCCCGGGGGCGCGATCCCGCAGGCCCCGAGGGGACGGCGCTGCCCACGCCGCGAGCGCATCCCCGGCCCTGAGTCTGCGCCCCAGGCCGCTGGGTCCCGGAGCGCCGCTGGCCGGCTCGGTCGTCAGGCCCAGCCGGAGGACCCAGCGGACCCCGGGGAGGCCCCGGCGTCATGGGAGAGAGCCGGGCGCCCCACCACGCAGATGGGGGTAGAACAGGTGCCCGATCGACCCCGGGGGACGGTAGGGCCCGAAACCCGCCCGTTAGGAAGGGCCGGCGTGTGCCCGCCTGGGGCAGGGAGCTCCAAACGGCGGGACCGGCCAGTGCAAAGGCCCTGAGGCAGGACCGACACTGACGTGCGGAGGAACGGGAGGCTGGCTGGCCGGGGGGTGAGGTGGCCTTTTTGTCCGGGCAGGGGAGGGTCACTGTGTGGGTCCCATTTGCAGAGGCCCCTCTTAACCGAGCGTGGAATTTAGATAGACCAAGGGTAAGAGGAAGGGCGCGGGGCGTGGGGCTCCTGTGCAACCTCCTGGAGGCCGCCGGTGTGGGCTGCTGCCTCCCCTCACTGCCTGCCCCGCCGGTTCTCTCCGCAGCTCCCCGCCTGCTCGGCCGGATCCTGGCTCTGCGGTGAGTGTCTGCGTCTCTCCAGCCACAAGGCCCTGCCGGGGCAGGCTCGGTGGAGGGGGGGTGCTGGGAGGACCCTCCAGCAGCATGAGGCGGCCAGGGGGCCGGGTGGTGCCCACCTCCTGAAGGTCCCGTGGTGAGTCAGGCAGCAACAGGGACCGGCAGTGGACTGGCCGTCTCCAACAGCAGCTGGCGGTCAGGCCCCTCCATGGGGACAGTCCAGGTGGTGGCAAAGCCCGCATTCACACCCACATCCACTCACGGCGCACCTGCTACCTGTGGCAGGGAGGCGTTTGGTGCGTCTGCTCAGGTGGCAGCCTCCCCTAGGCCTCCTCAGGTCAGGGAGGCTGGCGGTCCCGGGTCTCTCTCCGCGGACAGAGCCCAGAAATGGAATCTCCGGCGCCCCGGGGCAGGGACATGGCGGATCTCGGGAGAGGCTCTCCTGATGGGGGGAGTGGGAGGCTTCAAGGAGCATGTGGCTTTGGGCTGACTTTGCCTTGTTTCCATAAGACCATTTTTCTAGGAATCACTGCGTTCACTGTAAAATAAAGGAGAAAATGAGAGAACTAGGAAATGGAAAGCAGACCCCTTTCGGACAGGCTCAGCAGACTTTCCATGAAGGGCCAGATGGGCTCTGTGCAGGCTGCTCCGCTCTGCCTTTGTGAAAACAGATCCGACAGGCAGAGATGGGTGGATGTGGTTGTGTGTCAATAAAACTTTATTGACAAAAACAGGCAGAGGCCAGATTTGGCCCCTGGGAGAAGTGTCCCCATCCGTGCTCCAGCACAGCCTTTGTCACAGCGCCTTGGGGCAACCCAGGCTCCTCTTCATGTGCACCCCCTTTCCCTGCAGCTCCGGTGTGGGCGTGGCTACGCAGGTGCGTGGTGTCCACTCGAGTGTGGCCGCTGACAGCCCCAGCAGGTAAGGCCAGGCTTTCTGGGACCTGCACACACTAAAGCCCTCGCAGCAGCCCTGGGTGGCAGCAGGGCCCTCCCTCCACCATCAGGGTGAGGCAGCATGGAGCTCTGCCCTCGGAGCCCTGCCCGGCCCCCGTCCTGCACATCCGAGACAATGGCTGTGCGACCCCAGACCCGCAGGGCCCTTGATAGTGCGTCAGCAGAGCTCAGGGACACCAGGTTCCCCTGGGGACACAGGCCCACGGGGGCCATAGCCGGTAGCCGTCATTCATGCGGTCATTGAGCATGTGCGTCCTGCTCTGGGTGAGTGCCGGACCCTGGCGGCCCCCTCCCGCTGGAGCCGGCCCAGACCAGGCCGTGGTGCCGGCTTGCTGCTGCCCCCTGAGGGGCTGCTCCAGGCCTGACCAAGGTGTGGAGTGTTGGGGTGCCTGCCTGGCTAATGTTCACCCCCGGCGTGTGTTCCCATCCAGCACCCAGCCCGCTGCGTCCACGGCTGGAGCTGTGCTCCCCAAATCTGCCGCCCTTCCCAGCAGCCGGGGCGAGTACGTGGTGGCCAAGCTCGATGACCTCGTCAACTGGGCCCGCCGGGTGAGCCCCGACCCCCTGTGCTCCCCGGCCTCCTGCCTCTGCGGGGCCTGCTGTCCCCTTTGTGCCCCTGCCCCGATCTGGTCTCTCGCTCCGCCCCAGGGAACACGACCGCCTCCCTTCTGTGGATTTCCTGTTTCTCTTTCTTCTTCTTCCTTCTCTTTCAATGAGGACGTGATTTTAACTGGGAAACCAGAGCGCGTCTAGCACAGGGGTTCCTTCCTGGGAAAAACCTGAGAACGGCCCGCCCCCGGGCCCCCAGTGCTCAGCCTGCACAGTCTGCGTGTTGTGTGTACGTCTTTTGCCTCCCCCTGACTCACAGGAGCGCCTCGCTCTGCTGGGGGTGCTTGGGGTCCGTTCCTGCGTGTGTGTCCTGGCGTCCCATCAGGGTCTGTGGCTCCAGCGCGGACATGGCCGCTGCAGTGTTGTCCTAACTGTGCACACCTGCGTGCTGTCCAGGTCGCCTTCTTGTGTAGCCCACAAGAGTGAGGCGGGCAGGACCCCGTGCAGGTCCCCGACGAGGCAGGGGCGGCAGGGAAGGCTCAAGCCGAAAAGTACCGCAGGAGGGAGGCAGGCACCAAATGGATGGAGGAAGTGGTCAGAGGGCAGCCAAGGGCAGCCAGGAGGCCTTCCTGGAGGAATAGGCATTTGGAGTCCTTGAACCCTAGGACGTGTTACAAATGAGTCAGTGGCAGGGGCTGAGCCCCAGGGTCTCGACTGTGCGACGTGCGGCTTTCCCAGCACTCAGCCCCGCGCGCTGTGCTGAAAGCTGGGCCACTCCCTGCTTGGACCACGGGTCAGCACTCGTTTCACCTGGGCTCGGGTTCTTCTTCGGGAACGTGGCCGCCGGAAGGTGCTGGCCCACAGATGTGGCTTGTTTTCCCTTCCTGGTACCGCCCTGGGCCGGTGACCCTTCGGGGCCTGGCGGTGCCGTGGCGGCCGTGGGGAGGCCTGGTGGCCGGGCCCCGGGCTGCGGCGGGCCTGCGGCACCGTGCCCCGGCTGAGCGCCCTGCCCCCGCAGAGCTCCTTGTGGCCCATGACCTTCGGCCTGGCCTGCTGCGCGGTGGAGATGATGCACATGGCCGCGCCGCGCTACGACATGGACCGCTTCGGCGTGGTCTTCCGCGCCAGCCCGCGCCAGTCCGACGTGATGATCGTGGCCGGCACGCTCACCAACAAGATGGCCCCTGCGCTCCGCAAGGTAGGCCCGGCCCCGAGGCCCGCCGCCTGCGCCCCGGCCTCGAGCCGTGGCCAGACCCCACCGTCTCTTCCAGGTGTATGACCAGATGCCCGAGCCGCGCTACGTCGTGTCCATGGGGAGGTGAGTGCCTGCCTCGCCGCCGCGCCCCTGCCTGTCTCCGCTCCCTCTGCCGCCGCCCCTCCCCAGGGCGCCCCTCCTGCGCTGCTCCGGGTCGCCCGTCCTGGCCCTGGCCCTGGCCCTGGCCCTGGGGCACGGCTGTAAGTGGCACCGCTCCGTGGGCCGTCTGCGCCCCCCACGCCCCGCTGCCCGCCGCCCTCCCCGGTCCCTTGCCCGCACGTCAGCGGCTCCTTCCTCACCTCACTGTTCCGGGAGGTGGAGCTGGGGCCCTGCAGCGCCCCTGTCCAAGTGCACAGCTCCGGGACGGGCCACGGATTCACGGGGCTGTCCGCTGTGGCCCTAGTTCCAGAACATTCCATCATCCTCCAAGGAAACGCTCCCATCATCCCCCCGACCCCTCTCCTGGACCCCAGCCCCCGCGAGCCCCCTCCCATCTGTGGAGGGGCCTGGTCTGGGCGTGTCACTCGTGTGGACTCACACCCCGAGGGGCCTCCTGCGTCTGGTCCCTCCCTGCGGCCGTGGGCTCGGGCCGTCCATTTGCTTCGGTCTCCCCGGTCCTCGGGTGGCCGTTCCTCTCTTCAGGGACTGCGCGTCCCCGTCCTGCCCATTCCGGGCTCTTCTTTGCCCCTGGAGGCAGGTGGGGGGGCAGGGGGGCGCCAGCGTGCGCTCACCGTGCCGCCCCCTCCAGCTGTGCCAACGGAGGAGGCTACTACCACTACTCGTACTCCGTGGTGAGGGGCTGTGACCGCATCGTGCCCGTGGACATCTACGTCCCAGGTGAGCCCGCCCTGTCCGTGTCACAGGCTCCCCACACCCCTGCAGGGGCTGCGGGCTCCCGCCCTTCCCAGGCAAACCGGTGTAGGCACAAGCAGAAGAGGGAAGCCCCAGTCCCTCCTCCCTTGTGCCCTGAAGGTCTCCCCAGCTGCAGAGTCTTGGGTCTTACCCAGCCGGGGGCCCCGGCCGGTGCGGGAAGAAGCCTGAGCCTGCGCTGGGTGAGGACGGCTCCTCAGCCGTCTGCGGACGCACTTTGCGTGGTTCCACACGGCAGACACAAGCCAGAGAGACGCAGTTAGAAAGCAGAATGGCCCCCGAGGCCAGGGCCGGGGTGCATGGGGTCTCGTTCTCATGAGGAGGGCGCGGCTCCCTTGGAGCCCAGGTCGCCGGGGTGGCCGTGCGGCACAGATGGAAACGCCCAACGCAGTCACGTGCGTCGGGAAGGCGAGGAGCCTCTGCGATCCTGTCCCCGGAAAAGGACCGCGTGTCTGCGTGAAGCCTGTGTCTGGCCGCGCTTGGGCCCCGGGGCCTCTGCCCTTCCTGTGTCGGAGGTCAGGGTTCAGCTGGTGGTGCTCAGTTGCAGACAGAGACCCGTGTTCCTGGGTTCTCAGTGCCCCCACAGGAAGCCCAACCTGAGCCCTGGCAAGGCGAGTCGAGTCGAAGACACTCGAGGCGCCAACTCCAGGGTGCCCGGGAAGGTTTAGGTCACGACACTCTGGTGCCCTTCAGAGGGACGGTGGTTGGTGGTGATAAGCGTTCTGGAGACATTTGCTGAGGGCCGTGGCCACGCCAGCCCCCGGGGTGTTGCCCATTGTGGGGTGCTGGGGCCCGTCTGGGGGGGTGGGCATGGGAGAATCCATCCTGCGGATAGAGGCCAGGCCCTGCCCAGCTGCCCCGTTGCCTGTGTGACCGAGGGCAGGTCTCCCCTCCGAGCCCAGCCCCCTGCACCAGGCGGGCTCTGGGGACAGCACTGCCGGATTTTGGGCCGAGGACCAGCTGTGCCTGTGGTTGTCCTTCCGGGCCACTCCCCCCTGGGAGGTGACCTGTCCCTCTGCTTCTGGTGGGGTGGTGGGGATGGGGGCCCCAGGGCTTCCCTCCTGTGGGCCGTGGGGGCCTCCCTGCCCGGCCTGGCTGTCCTGCCCCCCAGACTCCCCCATCCCTCCCTGCCTTCCAAGGGCACTACCACCAGGGGCTAGCGTGGCCCAGGGTCAGCGGGCTACCTGTGCTTGTCCTCCCAGAGGCCCCAGGCCAGGTCATCGGGCTAGCGGACAGGGCAGCTGGGCCCAGAACGGGCAGCCCGATCGTCCTCACGGCCCATGGCTTGACTACCAGGGTCAGAAACTCAGTGCCTCCTTCCCTGTGATGGCTCGAATCCCCAGCCTGGACAGTACAGGCTAGAGACGGTGCTGGAGACGGTGCCCTGGCCGCCTCAGACCCCTCCCTGGACATGGCTCTGCTGCCCGCTTCTGGTCCCAGGGCCCATGTGGCCTCCAGCTGCTGTGCCCAGCCTCCCCTTTGACCATCCCCATGGAGGCGGAGGCGCACTTTGCCAAGCAGCAGGGGTCTGTCAGTGGCCCTGGTGGCGGTGGCAGGGGCGGGGGGGGGGGCAGTTCCCAGCATGCCGGCACCGGTTGGGGTGGGGCGGAGGGCGCAGGGCGGGATCTGGCCACCCGCAGTGGGCAGGGAGACTGAGGCAGGGCCCATCCCGCAGGCTGCCCGCCCACGGCCGAGGCGCTGCTGTATGGCATTCTGCAGCTGCAGAGGAAGATCAAGCGGGAGAAGAAGCTGAGGATTTGGTACCGCAGGTAGCGCGGCCCGGCTCTGGCCCCGCTCCGGCCCCGCTCTGGCCCCGCTCCGGCCCCGCTCCGGCCCCGGCTCTGGCCCCGCTCCGGCTCCCGCGGCTCCTGCCGCCTGCCCCCCCCACCCCGCTCTGGTCAATAAACAGACAGAACTCCGCGCGTCCCCCTCCCTGTGTGACAGGTGGCTGTGGGCGCGCTGGGAGTGGGAGAGGGGGGGCGCTGTGCCAGACAGGCCTAGTCCTGTGCACGGAACCACTGAGGCCCTGCAAGAGGGCGGTGGACGGGCCGAGAGCCTGGGGATGGAAGAGCGGGTAGCCCCGGGGCAGCGGCGGGCGCACTCGGCGCCTGTGGAGGGGTGAGGCGAGGGTCCTGGGGTCAAAGGTTTTGCTTTGTTTAAGGCCCTCCCCCTGACCTGATGGGGTGGGACCCGGGACTCGGTGGCTGCGTAGCCCCGATGCGCACTGCCCGCTCTCTGCTTCAGTGGCCGGCTGGGGGACGGGCTGACAAGTGTCCATCCACTATGCCCCCGTGGTCCTATAGGTCTGTCGAGGGCACAGGGAAGCTCACGTGCTGGGGCAGAGTACCCCCCCCCCGCCCCCGTCTCCCCGGAATTCGGTTCAACAGATGACGATGTTCTACGTGTGTACTGTTTGGAGAGGCAGGAGAAGTCACCACAAGCACATGTTTGCGCTGTCCTGCTGGTCGGGCAAGCCCAGGGCTGGCATTTATTGGGTCCTTGAGGACATGGACGGGGAAGGTCAGGGAAGCTTGTCCCACTGCTGGTGTGTTTGGACTTGAACCCAGTACTGAGAGCCCAGAGCCTGCACTCCTGGCTATGAAGGCACTGAGTGGGGGCACCGGGACAGGACTGAAGCCCCCCCGGAGGCTGAGCCCGAGGCCCAGCAGGCTCAGTGCTTACGGACCAGGGGCACGATCATCTGTGGGAAGGCGTAGTAGCGGCACTCGGCCGGTGGGGCCAGCTCCACCAGCTCCACACCGATGTTCTCCCGCCTGAAGCCCGCCTCCAGTAAGGTGGGCACCTGCGTCTCCTGGGGGGGTGGGGGGTGTCACTTGCAGGGCCATGGGACCCACTCTTCCCAGGACGGCAGTACAGTTGCCGAGGCCCCTGGGAGTCGGGCTCGGCAGCCTGGCCACTGGCCCACAGAACCAGGAGAGCCCACGGCTGCGAGGGCCCCCTCCAGGCGTCTAAGCTCAGGGAGCAGTGCCCCACCGTGGGGCGTCAGCAGGCTGGCCTCCACACGTCGCCCACACAGCAGGGACAGCCTGCCTAACCCTGTAAGGTCCTGGTGGCTGGAGGGGGCCAGAGTGCGGGGCAGTGCAGGGACCCCCCCCCCCAGCAGAGCTCCCAGGCTGCCGCACCTCAAACATGGTGACGATGTCAGAGTACTGGGACTTCATCAGCTCCCCCCAGGAGGTGAGGTTGCAGTAGGTCAGGAGGCCCCCGGGCTTCAGCAAGCGAAAGGCATGGTCCTGGGCAGGGAACAGTGGTCAGGAGGGAGGTCAGGGGTGTGGACAGAAGCCACTTCCCTGGGGGCCTCCCACCTTCCCTGCCGGTCAGAGAAGCAGGGAGAAGGTGTGAATGCCCCACCCGCACTCGCCCCTGGGGTGACCCCCCCCATACAGGCCCTACCCTGATGAACTTGAACTGGTGTGTGTGCCAGGTCTCCTCAGACAGCGGGTAGGTGTCATACAGGATCCCTACACAGGTAGTGGGGGCCAGAGCTCAGGGCTGGGCAGTGGCCCCAGCAGGGTTGTGTGCACAGAGGGTCCAGCTGTGCCCTGAACTCTCGGTCTGCTGCCGCCCCCGGGGACCTTGTCTCCTGCAGCAGTTCTCTGGCATCCGCCGCCCACCCCCCAGCCGACACTACCATGCGCGGTCCTGACAAGGCCCGTCCTCGGGCCACGGAGCGGGGCTGGGGGCGGAACTTCAGGCAGCACCCCCAGACCCTTCTCCCCTTACCATCAAAGTGGCCATCGGGCAGGGCAGGGGCCACATCCTCCCACAGGCCTTGCAAGGGAACCACCTGGGGCCGGGGGGACAAAAAGAGAAGATGGAGGGTCTCTGGTGTCCGGCCTCTCCCCTCCCCCGGCCGTAAGGGAGAGGGCAGGGGAGTTCCCAGGGGAGAATGCCACTTCCTCCATCCGCAGGGACCGGGCCCCCACGCCCTCCGGGGCAGGGGCCCTCCGGGGCAGGGGCCCTCCGGGGCAGGCAGGCGTGGGCACCTTGTGTGGCTGCTGCTGGGCCCAGGCCTGGAGCCGCTGGAAGACGCTGTCATTGCACTCGATGACCCAGTGCTCCTCAATGGGGGCCTCCTGCACCTTGGAAGCTGCGATGGCCATGCCGAAGCCAACCTCCAGCACCCGGCCCCCTGGGCACACAAAGAGCCCCGTATCACTCGCCAGGTGGGGGCTGGGCAGCTGCCTGGAGGAGGAGGCACAAGGCCAGGCGGGCACAAGTGGGCCGGAGGTTTGGAACACAGTAGCCCTGAGCGGGAACGGCGTGGGCTCTGGCCAGGGGCCAGGGAGGTGTGGGCAGCGGAGTTTACGCATGGCCCTGGGGGGGGGGGTCAGACCCTGGACTTTGAGCCCCACTGGCCCTTATCTCTCCAGTTGGTTACTTTTCTCCACCTCCGACCCTTGCTTGCTACGATAAGGGGGTGCAGGTTTGAGGGCTCAGACCTGCAACAACTGGGGAGGAGATGGGTCCCCACTGGCTCAAAGACAGACCGGGAACACCCCAGCTAGGCAGGGACGCTGGGTGCGCTCATTCGCCAGGCAGAAGCACAGGTGCCAGAGGACCCATGCCCTGCCCCTGGGGACCCTCAGACCTCCACCCCTGCAGCTGCTTCCCAGCCTCCGCTCCCCACCCCCAGCCATTCTTAGCAGGGGCGGGGCTTCTGTGGGCTTCTGGGCGGCACATTCCCCGCGGATGCCTGGGCAGCGCCCCCGCCCCGCCCCGCCCCGCCCGACCTCCACAGACCTCCTACCCCCACCTCACGCGGGGACCACGGCTGAGCTCCGGCCGAGGAGGTCGTCGTCGTCGGGCTCATTCCCCCGACCCAGCCTGTCCCTGTCTGCGGGGTGGGGGCCCATCACCCCGGGATAGGAGGTTCCGGTACTTAGGCGCCTGCTGTGTGCAAGCCCGTGCCCGCAGCACCCCCTTTACTTGCCCGTTGCCCCCCGCTAGCCTCATTTTGCGGGCGGGAAAACGGGCACACCGAGGGGCTCGATTGCACCTCAGCGGGAGAGCAGGCTGGACCCCGGATCTGGGCGGCCTTCGGCCTCAGTTTACCCCTGCGCGCCCGGCTACCTTTGGAGGTGGCGGCGGCCGCCAGCGCGTGCATGTAGGGGGTCTCCCAGCGCTCCATCACCGGCTTGCCGAGGATCTGCAGCTGCGTGTCCGCCGCGTCGTAGGCCGCGGGCGCCGCCTGCCACGCGGGGCTGCAGTTCTCGCCGGGGGCGAAGATGGGGGGCGCGGCGGGGGCGCTCATGCTGGCGGCGGGGCGCGCAGCCGGACTCGGCTCGGGACGCGCGGGCCTGGTCGCGCCGAGGCCTTGTGGGGCGGGGGCGGGGGCGGGGGCGGGGCCGCACGCGGGGGCGGGGCCGGGCGCCTTCTGCGCGGTGGACCCGCGGGCCTGGGGCGGACACCGCGCGGAACGCGCCCTGGGCCCAGCCCCGTGACCAGGCGGCGCGCTCGCTCAATGTCGCGGAGTTGAAGCGATGGCCGGGAACGCCCTGCCTGAGACAGAAGGCCGCTCGGACCGGCTAGCCGTGGCTGTGGAAGAGGTTGCCCCGGACATGGCCTTTTCCAGCGGCGCCCGTTTATCATCCCTTAGCTGGGTCCCCTGTCCCTCCCCCTGTCGGAATGCTGCGGGCAGGGGCCAGCCAGTTGTGGGGGCGCCCCCGAGGCCGCCTCTAGGGAAGGACCCGCTTCCAAGCCTGGGCACTGGCTGTGGGTGGTGGGAGGGCCTCAGTCCACGGCTGCGCGGGCCTCCGCAGGCTGGCCACGTGCTTCATCAGAGCCAGCAGGAGAATCTGCAACGTCAGAGCTGTCTAATCACAGAAGTGACCCGGTCCTCCTGGCCTGGCACAGGAGGGTAGGGATCACACAGGCCCCGGAAGAGCAGGAAGCCGGGGTCGCTGGGGAACTCTCAGAGGCTGCTGCCCCAACAGAGCCTGAGCAAAAGCCGGGAGGGGGCAGTCAGCTCAGAGCCTCCCTTGTGGCTTCATTGTCCCCTGAGATAAGGGACCTCCCGGTGGTCATCTCCATGCAACTTGGACTCCATCCCAAAAAGCAGCGACTGCACATTACGGTCTGGCTGGCAATTTAGCCAAACGGTTTCTGTTCCAGCTTCCTCTTCCTCTCCTCTCAGATGGGCCACACTCCTTCCTGCTCATGTTGGCAAGGGAGCGACACGAGGTCACTCCTTGTGAGAGACCCTAGTGTGTGCTGCGACTGTCTGCCCTTCACAGCCTGGAGTCCAAGACGGCAAGTGATGTCCGTGACGGGCCACAGCAAGGCTGGGCAGAGAGGACGCGAGGCGGGATGCATCCGATCCAGTCTTACCAGATTACGTAGACCCATGTCACACATACACACATGTAACACGTACTGCTGATCACAAAGGGGACCGGTTCGGTCTGAGCGCTCGTATGTTACAGAGTTGCCATCAGCCTGCAGAGCCCATCCCCCTGGTGTCCTTTCAGTATGGCTTAGGATGGTTTTTACATTTTTAAATAGCTGGGGGGGAACCCAAAAGACTATTTTACAACACATGGAAGTTACATGACATTCACCTTTGTGCGTGGGCAAATAAAGTTGTATCGGCACGGAGCCAGCTCCGCTTGTTACCATCGGCACGCTCGTGTTTTCCAGCTGTAACGGTCCAGGTGAGTCATGGCCGTGAAACCTCACGCCCAACAAAACCAAAAATATTTACTACTTTGTTCTGTACAGAAAAAGTGTGCCAGCCCTGCTGTGCGGCAGTGGGTCCTGGGAAGTGATGGTCATTCATTCATCAGACACATAAGGGGTACCTTAATTTGGGGGTTCCATCCGGACTCCCTTGGAGCTCAGAGCCTACTGGGGAGGGGAATGAACAAGAATAAGTCATAAGTGGGGCACCTGGCTGGCTCCATCTGTGGAGTGTGCGGCTCTAGGTGTCAGGGCCGTGAGTTCAAGCCCCACGCTGGGTGTGGCGCCTACTTAAAAAAAATTAAAAATTAAAAAAAATAAAACAGTAAGTGAATGAGATAATTACAAGCCACATGGCAACCATGACAGAACAGTCCTGTGGTTGCTGTCCAGTGCCTCTCTGCTTTACCCGCCAATATCCATGTTACCATATGTATGTGTATGTATGTAGTATACAAAATTATAACTTTTTTTTTTAAAGATTTATTTGACAGAGATCACAAGTAGGCAGAGACATGGCGGGGTGGGGGAAGCGGGCTCCCTGCTGAGCAGAGACGCCCCCCGCCCCCATGGGGGGCTCCATCCCGGACCCTGAGGTCATGATCTGAGCAGAAGGCAGAGGCTTAACCCACTGAGCCACCCAGGCATCCCCTCTTCTTACTTCAAAGACAAAACTTTCGAATTAAGAGGGATAGGGCAGATATTTGTACATTGTGTTCACAGCGGCCAGAGGTGGAAACCACCCAAATGTCTGTGAGTAGATGGAGGATAAACACAACCTGCCCGTCCATCCACACACTGAAATATCATTCACCCCAAGAAAGGGAGGGACCCTGTCTCCTGCCACCACGGGGAGGGACTCGAGGACACGGGGCTCAGCGAGAGGAACCAGACCCAGAAGGACCTGTCCTGCAGGTCCCCACTCCCAGGAGGGCCCCAGAGGAGGGGGTGGGAGCGGGGGCTGGGGCAGGGCTGGGGAGTCCGTGCTTCGTGGGGACAGAGTCTCCGTTTGGGGGATGGAGAGGTCTGGAGACGGAGGGTGATGTGAGGGCTTCCCGCCACTGAGTGGTGCACTTAGAGATGGTTATGATTTTGAATTTTATGTTTATTGTCCAGCATTTGAAAAGAGACCAAAGCTATATTTTGTGGATTGGACATGCATGTCTCCATGTTAGAAGTAGACTCAGAAGTGTCCGCATACCTGCCATTGTCACAGCATTCGCTCTGGGGCAGGAGCTAGGAAATGAGTCAGGAAGGAGGGAAAAACAAACTGGCTAGGTATCTTTTTTTTTTTTTTAAAGATTTTATTTATTTATTGGACAGACAGAGACCACAAGCAGGCAGAGAGGCAGGCCGAGAGAGAGAGAGAGAGAGAGAGAGAGAGAGAGAGAGAGGAAGCAGGCTCCCTGCTGAGCAGAGAGCCCTGAGATCATGACCTGAGCAGAAGGTAGTGGCTCAACCCACTGAGCCACCCAGGTGCCCGCTAGTTTATCTTTTTTAAAACATCCGGAGTAGGGGCGCCTGGGGGGCTCAGTGGGTTAAGCCAATCTCTTCCGCTCAGGTCATGATCCTGGAGTCCTGGGATTGAGTCCCGCATCAGGCTCCCTGCTTGGCTGGGAGTCTGCTTCTCCCTCTGGCCTTCTCCCCACTCATGCTCTCTCACTCTCTCTCCCTCAAATAAATAAATGAGATTAAAAAAAATATATACACAGTAAACATACAAAGCCCTAACACGTTTGCCCCCGTGGCAGGTGCAGGACTCGGCTCTTCCACCGGGCACCCCGCCTGCACTGTCAGCGGACCTTCTAAGCAGATTGTACGCCCACCGCAGAGCTGCGGACTGAGCCAGCCAGGCACCCCGGCGTCCACCTTTTCAAGAATACATTATTTGAACAGTTGGTGTCTGGCTTCCGTCACTTGACCGCATCCTGTGTATTTCACCCGGGCCCTCTGTGGGTTCCTTGCGCAGATGCCCGTGGATGGACGTGTGGGTTCCCACCCATTTCCGGCTCCTCTAGCAGCTGGGAGCATCCCGGGGCTTCTCTGCGCTCCCGGTGGGGCCAGCATGTGCCGGACACATTCCTGGAAGTGGGGCCGAGCTCCCTCCTGCTTGCTCCCCGCATCGGGGACACGCCGCTAAGCCTGGCCCCAGCGCTTTCTCCTCCGCACGCCCTGGGCAAGTCCTTCCAGCGCCGCGGACCCCGCGGGGCCCCAGTGCCTGCCTCCCGTCCGGACTCCTCCGACGGCAGAGCGCCGGAGCCGTGCACGAGGGCGGTTCCCGGGGCGCGGACGGACCGCCTGCCCGCCGCGACCCGCCCCGCCCCGCCCCGCTCGCTGCCCGCCCGCCCTGCGGAGGGGCCGAAGGAGGTCCCGCGCCCCGGCGGCCGCTCTAAGGGACGCGAGGCCCGCGTGCTCGGCCAACTCGAAGCGCCCGGGGGCTCGCGCCGCCCGCCCGGGACCCGGCCCCTCCGCCGCTTCAGGCTGACCCCGACGAGTACAGGCACCTGCCGCCGGCGGAGGGCGACGCAGCCGCGCGGCGCCGCCCGACCGAGGGCACCGGGCCCGGCGGGCTGCTCCGGGCTGCGGGGCCGTCTGCAGCGGGGCCCCCAGACCCGCATCTGCGGGCGACGGGGGCACGCGGCGGGGACGCCTCTCCGGCCGCCGCCGCCCTCTCGTCGCGTCAGGCGGGCGCCGCGGTCGCGGCCGAAACGCCGACCGGGAAAGGGGCACCGCCGCCTCGCGTGACCCCGCAGTGGGCGTGGCCTCTGCCCGCCGTTGACCCCGCGTGCCACTTCCGACCTGAGCGCAAACAAGGAAGCCCAGCCGCGCCTGCGCCCCGCGGTGCCTGGCTCGGAGGGCCCGCGGGCGCGCGCGCGCACGCACGCACGCACGCCGTTCGGCGGCGCGCTCCCCTCCGCTGGGCGGGGCCGGCGCGCGGGACTCCACTTCCCAGCGTGCTCCGTGGCGGCGCCGTTCGCCGCGCAGGGGCCAGGCCGCCGGGCGCCGGCACTGCACGCAGGCGCGCACGCAGGCACGCACTCCGGCGGGCGCACCCCTGGCCCCGCCCCCGGAGGCCCCGTGCGGGAGCGCGCCCGGGCGTGCGCAGGGCGGCGGCGCGGGCGCGGGGGCGCGCGGTGACCGTTGGCGCTGAGGGGAGGAGGCAGCGCGGCCGCCGCCGTTGCGCAGATCCGGGCCGCAGCTGTGGGGAGGGCGCCGGGGCCGGTGACCTTCCGGAGGCGGGAGCGAGCCAGGGGGCCCGGGACGCCGAGCGCCGCCGCCATGAACAACTCGGGCGCCGACGAGATCGGGTGAGGACGCGCCGGCCTGCGCCGCCGCCGCCCAGACGCCGCCCCGGCCCCCGTCAAGGTCACGCCGGCGGGCCGCGCTGGGGCCGGCGGCTTGGGGGGCCGGGGACCGCCGCCGGGACCGCCGGGGCCGGGGGGCGGCGAGCCGGAGGGAGCCCGGGAGTCCGGCGTCCCGCCGCTTCCTGGCCGGGGCGGCTCTGGGAGGGCCCGCGGGGGGGGCACCCGGCCCGGAGCCGGACCGTGGGGGGGCGGTCAGGGCGTCCCCGTCGCCGCCGCACCCGGCGCCCCCGTCGGGGCAGCGGGGAGCCTGGCGGCCCGGGCCGTGATGTCCGCCCCCGCGCCCGGGGTCGTGGCGGGGGAGCCCCGAGCGGAGCCCGGGAGGGTCCGGGGGGACCGCCGCCGCCTCCTGCGCGAGGACCACCCGGAAAGGGAGCCGGCGGCTCTGGGACGCCTGTGCCCTCGGCGAGTGGACTTCCCGCGGGGGGTGGATCTGGAACGGCAGGCCGGGGTCGTGGGGCGCCGCGGCCGCCGGGGGGCCGGGCCTCCCCGGGGCCCCCGGGGCTCCCCCCAGCCCGCGCACCAACTTGGCGGGGCGGCGCACGTGGCGGTCCCGGCCTCGGCCCTGCGGGCTGTGCCGCCGCGCAACTTCTTCCCCGCGGGCGGCGGCGCGCCCCGCGGCCGCTCTGAGCCCCTGCCGGGGTGCGAAGAACAAGGAAGGTGCGCGGACCCGGGGCCAGGGCCGCCGTCACGTGGGCCGGGCCCCCGGGCCGCCGCCGAGCGCTGGGCGCCGCGGCCATCTGCCGGGGGTCTGCAGCTGGAGCCCCTTCCGGCCCCGCGCCCGCCGGCCCCCGGCAGGCGGACTGGAAAGAGAGGGGGAAGGTACCCGCTGGGCGGCCGTGGCGGGGGCTCGCCCCGGGACGAGGCGGGGACGCAGCTCGCGCAGTGCCCGCTGCGTCGGCGCGGGAGGAGCCCGAGGTGTGAGCGGGGTCCCGGAGGGGCTCGGAAACCCGTGTCGGCCCCGGCTGAGGGGCGTGGTCTGGCTTTCTTTGCGGAGCGCGGCCCGGTGCCGGCCGCCGGGCTTTACGGAGCCGGTTTCCCGTGCAGTTCGGGGCTGGGGTTCCGTGGCCGTGTGTATGCTGCTCCGTGGGCTCAGGTGCTTGACCGGCCTCCCCGGGCCCCCAGCTCCCGGTTCCGGCTGTGCACAGAACATGCCGGCCGGGGGCTCCCCCTTCCCACCCCGCGGGCGGTAGGGCACCGGGAGCAGGACCCCGAGCTCCTAGCCTGGCTCGCTTTACAGAGCGTGTCCGGAGACTGGGAGACGGCGTTCTTTGTGTTACGTGGGTGCACTTGTGACGGGAAGCCAGGGTATAGGGAGAAAGTGCTCCAGAAGTGGGGCAGAGCCTGTTGGTGAGTCCGCCGGCCTGCTGCGTTCCTTTGGGCGGCCTTCCAGGGCACAGCCTCACAGCGCCCAGGCCGGGGGTCTTTCGGCATTGCACTGCTTTTCGCTCAGGAGGGAAGGGGGCCCGGAGACCCCCGAGGTGTGCTGCAGGGATCCAAGCCTGGGTCTGCAGAGGCAGCCTGGGGATGCCGCGGAGCTAGGAGCGGGTCTCGTACCCTGGCTGGCCGCGTTCCCCTCCCCACGCTTGCACGTCCACGCGGATCGCGGGACTTCTAACGTCGTGAATGTCAGGTGGCCAGACCCTTTGAATTGCTTTGCAGGTAGAAGGCTGTTGCTGAAAACCATTGACCAGTTTCTGCTTTGTACAGGATCCTTGTTTCTGGTCCGTTGATGTGGGAGTCCGGGGTCCACTCTGATCTCCGTGCTCTGCTCGGCTGTCCTCGGACAGTACGGTGACCCCGCTGGGCTCCGTTTGCTGTGAGCAGAACGCGGTTGCCGACTGTGGGTGGCTTCCACGTGGGAGCGAGTGTGGTGCTCAGATCCAGGTGATGGGAGATGTTAGCGGGCCGTGACAGGCCTGAGCGGTCTCTGACCACATGCCCCTTCATCTCCGGTAGCCCTTGTTGGGTCTGTGGTCAGCCTCGTCCGAGTGGCTCCCGAGGGAGCGTTCCACAGGCGGGAAGGGCTGCTCCCCTTTCTCTAACAGGAACCGCGTGTGTGGGTGCAGGGGCAGGGCCTCAGGAAGCGCGTGGACACATGGGGTACTGTCCAGTGGGGGGTTGTCCTCCTGCGTTTGAGCCTTCCAGGGAAGAGCGTCACCGAGTCTGGGCTGTACCTAAGCCGGCTCAGCGGTCCCGGGGAAGTCTGGCGGGAGAGAGGAAGTTGGCTGAGACCGGTGGTTTCAGTTAGCGTTTCCAGCCTTCCGATGGTCACAGATCAGCCAGAGCAGAGGGAGGCTGGGTCTGGAGGCCAGAGGGCTGATAGGAGCAGCAGGGTCACGTGGGGCCCCATGTGGCAGCTGTGTGACACGCTGATAACCTCCCTTGGGGCCAGAGATGAGGGGGAACAGGCACTCACCTTGCTGGGGGGCGGGGAGGGCATTCTGTCCTCTTTCCTGTGCCATGATCTTAGAAGGGCCACTTGGAAGGGTCTCTCAATTGCAGGTCAGGAGCTGGTGCAGGAGCTCTGCACAAGCCCCGCAGAGGTCCAGACCCCTGGGTGGGCCTCTTGTGGGTGTGCACAGTGTCTTGGGGGGCGCGGTTCCCATTAGGACCGAGGCGTCCTGTGCCACCTGCCTCCGGGGCCCCTGGCATGTGTTGAGGAGCTGAGAGAGGTGTGCAGGTGTGTGTGCTGCTAGTAAGGCAGGGCCAGCCGGACGCTGTCCAGGGAAGAGTCCCGGGGGAAGGTGGGCTCCGTGGAGAGAAAGCGGCAGCACGCGCGTCCCTGTGAGAGCAGGTGCCAGGAGGTGGCAGGAGCCCACGGCTGCTGGAGCTGGAAGCTGGGAAAGCTGGCAGCCTGCCCCCCCCCCCCCCCCCCCAGTCCCAGAAGCCCGGCCGGCCCCGGCTGCAGTGCTAGTAGGGTGAGGCCAGAGGCCTGGCCCTGGAAGAGTGGGGATCGGGTAAATGTCCGTTTGTGGAAGGGGTCCTGATGGCTGGGTTCAGAGAGGTCCTGACTGTGGAGGAGGTTGTCTTTGTGCCGCGGAGAGGGTGATGGAGACTTGGGGGTCGAAGGTAGAGATGCTGTTCTTCTGCACCTTGGATAGTCCCCAGCAGTGCGGACATGTGGGGTGTCCTGGCCACTGTGGGGGCTGAGCAGCATCCCTGAGGCCCGCCCACTCGGTGCTGGAGCACCCCCAGTTGTGTCCCCAGATGCTCCCCAGTATCCTCTGGCGGATGAGACACGTGTTTGGTCACATCTGCTCTTTCCAGCCTGGGTCCCTGGGCGTCCCTGCCGCTTCCTCCCATGGTTTAGGTGTGTTTGCTCTAGTGGGAACGAGCTTGGCGTCTGTAATGTTGACCATGACATTGGGAGGTGCTCTGGGTCACTACTGTGTCTCCAGTGCTGGCCGTGAGTCAAGCACTTTTCACCAGGTGACGTGCGTGCTCTGTGGCAGCTGCTCCTCCCTTGTTTGCCGGAGGGTTTTGCCCGGTACCAGGGAGTGCTGCTGGGGGACACTGGTCCTGCCTGGGGGAGGGCAGGTGGAGGGCCTCACGGGGGGGGGGGGGCAAGTTCATGCCAGGCACCAGGGCGTCCTGGGGTTTTCTCTCGCAGGCGTCACTTGACCGCCCCCCCCACGGTGGTCCTGGAGGGGGCGAGCTCCCCTTGCTGGCAGGGGGGCAGCCTGAGCTGCTGCAGGCAGGGCCTGAGCCCCAGGACTTGGCGTCTGCCGCTGTGGGGCGGCTGCCGGGCCGTGCTGTGTCCTTCGCTCCAGAGCTGCTGCCTTCCCTGCAGACAAGCACATACTTAGGGAGACCCGGTCCCCGGGCGACCTCCCCGGAGGGGCAGGACGGTGCAGACTAGGCTCTGCGCTGTGCACTTCAGGCAGAAGAGCCGTTGGCGGAGCGGCCGTGCTCAGCCCAGGCCCTCGGCTTCTTGGCCTCTGGAGCCAAGCCGTGCCCTGCCGCTGCCTCGCAGGCGAGGGGGCACTTTCTGAAGCCTGCCTGCCCACTGGGAGGGGTGGAGCCACAGCGGCTGGCCTGAGCGCCGCGGGTCCAGACGGAGCGTCCTCCACGGGGGTTTCCAGCCTGTCGGGTGGGGGGCGGGAGGGTTAAGAGAGCTGCTGCCGCCAGGCGCTTGTGCAGAGCCCCTTCCAAGAGGGAGTCCCCAGCACCTGCTGTAGGCTCGGGCCCAGGGAGCCACCTCTCCTGGGCCCTTCTGGTAGTAGCATTACCCGTTGCCTAACTCGGGGTCACCTGGCAGGGCCTGATGGAGCCAGGAGGTCCCCTTGGTGGTTTGGGGGGGTTTGGGAACTGGGAGGGGGCCCATGACTTTCAGCTTCAGCTGACTCATGACTCTTGTACCCTCAAGAGCAGGGAAGGGCTGGGAGTGGGGTGCACGCGGTCAGCTGGGCCCTTAGTCCGCAGAGTCTCGCCCAGGCCTGAGATGCGCGCGGTGCCCCACGGGTCCGTCTGGGCCGCCGCAGGGCTGCTGGCCGGCCGTGCATTCCCCGCCCTGTGCCAGGCTTGCCCACGCGTCTGCAGTGACTGCACGCGGTTTTGCTGCCTGGGTCGCGATGGAGCTGCTCCCGGCTAGTCCTGCTGGAGGCCCCATAGTCTGTGGGGCTCGGAGTGGGGCTCAGTGCTGGGGCTCAGAGGTGGCCTCCCAGGACCTCGGGAACCTTGTGGCTCTTGCGTGTTCCCCTGGGGGAAGTCCGCACTCGGAGGGGGAGCAAAGGAGCTGGGAACAGGTATAGCAGCTAGTCGGGTGCCGCCTGGAGGCTTGGGGTGCTCGCTCTCCCCGACAGACGGGGGAGCTGCTATGAAGGTGCCCCGGGTGTGCAGCTCAGAGAGCCCAGGGTCAGGGGCCAGGGAGATCCTGTTGTTCCTCGGTTGTGAAGATCTCTCACAGCCGAGGACTTTCTGTAACTTCAGACTTGTGGGACGGAGCGAAATAGTGGCCAGAGAAGCCAGGTTCTCTTTCCCCGCCAGCTCAGCGCTGAGGTCCCCCTGCGGTGGCCGCCCCCCCCCCCCCGCCCCCTGCGCTCTTCTGAGACCTGGAGCCTTCTCTGAAGTCAGTGCAGCTCAGCGGAGAAACGAGGGTGCAGTGCTGCTGGCTTCTCACTGCCTGGTCCGTGGGGCAGAGTTCAGTGGTGCGTCTGGCCTGTTCTCCTTGGTGCCAGATTTTGGCATTTCCGTGAGGGGTGGAACCTGGACTGGTCCGACGAGTTCCTTCGTCCGTAGGTGGGCGGGGGCTGCAGGACTGGGTTGCTGGGTTGGCACCTGCGTGCGGCCTTCTGTTTGGTTGGGGCTCGCTAGACGGGCGCTGGGGTTTGTCTCAGTGAATCAGGTTTCGGTGCTTGAGAAGGCTGCAGGTCTTTTTCCTGCATGAATCTGCTTTTCCACGGCAAACCCGCTGCTTTCCTGCGGGCAAGGAGTGGGCAAACAGGCAGCTCCTCGCGGCGCCAGCCAGCCCTGGGGCCTTCAGTCAGCTGCTGCCTGCGCCTCCGCTGGGTGCCCGGCCCTGCGAGGGTGGGCGGGGCCTGAGGCCCAGCGTGCTGGGGCAGCACCCTGGCTGGCCGCGGGGGGCCCCTCTCCCCTGGGATTGTTTGCCAGCGGGAGGAAGCCTGGCCTGATTTTGAGGGGTGCGTAGGAGACACGAGTTTCAGCTAATGAGCCCCAAGCGTAAGCTTCCCTCTGCTGCTTGATCAGCACGTTCCGGGAGCCTGTCCTCACAGAGCGGCACAGCCCCTTGAGCGTGGCCTCGGCCAGGGGTACCTGTCCCCACCCCTCCTCGGCCCCGCGAACCGCGCCGTGGCCTGTCTGTGGCCCTTGTGAGGATGGCCGTGGCTGTCTCTGCGGTAGTGGGGCTGGTGTTTCGCACACACTGAATTCAGGAGGCCCTGGGAGCGAGGCCCCGGCGGTCCTGCTGCCTGCGGGAGGCACCCTGCCAGGGCTGGCACGCTGAAGCTCGGTCCCCGGATGCAGCGGGGGTGGCAGGGGCGCCGGCTGCCTCGAAGGGCTCTGTCCTGGGGTGGAGGACAGGGCCACCCTGTTCCTTGGCGGCTTGCGGGGGTCTTTTTGTCTTCAGGCTGAGTGTGGTGTGGTCGGCTCCAGACGAGGGGACTGCGGGACCCTAAGTCTCAGACGGGGACGGAACCTTGGCCATGTGCTGGCTTCTGAAGCCCTTGCCCGTTAGCATCCGGGTCCCCCTCTGCGTGTGACAGTGCTCGTGACCCCTTCCCCCACCTCTGCTGTCATGGCCACCGCCCATGTTGTGGGTGGCCTGAGTGGTGTCTGAGGGGCTTGGGCCCATCGGAGACGTAAGGGAGCTTGGCCACAGTGAGGCCTGGAGTAGCCCCAGCACATGGGCCGCCTCCCCGCACCGGTGCCTCCGTTCACTTCAGGCCCAGCCAGTCCAGGCGCGGGGGGCAGGTGCATGCTACCCTGTGGCCTGTGGGTGTGGAGCCCCTCCCCAGGGGCAGGGGGAACTGGAAGGGCTCTGTGTGTCTGGGGCTGCGCGAGAGGTGTCCTGTGCAGAAGAGGGGCAGGTTGGCAGCTGGGGCAACAGTGGGGTTCTTCTGGAAAGTTCTCGTGTGTCTGCCCGAAAGGACAGCCCCAGCTGCCCTGGGGTGGGAGACGTGGGATGGGGCTCCGGTGCCGAGTCTGAGGCTCCAGGGGCCGTCCGGTGATTCGTGGGTCCTTCCTTGTGACCACGGGAAGGTATGTGACACTTTCCCCTAGAGCATCCCGCTCCCTGCTCAGTCAGTCTGTCGCAGGTGCCTTTAGACCTTGATTCCTAAGTCCTCACAATTTGCCGGAGCGCTGGGGCCTTGTGCCCTGTGACCCCGCCCAGAGGCCCCTGGGGTTTGGGGGCTCTTGTTGGTCCATTTCCCGAGGTCTCGTATTCTCACCGGTTTGCCCATGTGTGGCTCTGATGTGTCCTGTTTGTTTGTTTGTTTGTTTAAAGATTGATTGATTTATTTACTTGAGAGACAATGAGTGAGAGAGAGCAGGAGAGAGGAGAAGGTCAGACGACTCCCCAAGGAGCTGGGAGCCCGAGGCGGGACTCGATCCGGTCAGTCTGGGATCTTGACCTGAGCCGAAGGCAGTTGCTCAACCAACGGAGCCCCCCGGGCGCCCTGATGCGTCTTTGCTTCCATGTTGTGACTCACTCGCAACCATCTTGGCCAATCTCTGTGTCGGTTTTTGTGTCTGCAGCTGACGAGGCTGAGCGATGGTTGAGGGGGACATATGTCCTTGCCGTGACCTTGATACAAGGCAGCATCTCTGCCTCACTTCCGCGGTCAGGGGCAGGGCAGGAGTCCCACCTCAGGATAGGGCAGATGGCTGGCATGGTGGAGGTGAGAACTGTCTTGACCCTGAACGTTCTCTTGTTGAATTGCAGGAAGCTCTTCGTGGGCGGTCTGGACTGGAGCACCACCCAAGGTAGGTGGCGGGGCCGGCTGCGTGCCCGCACCGCGGACAGGCTGATGACCTTGGTCTTCAAGTCGTGTGAATGCGCCTCGCTGTTACTTCAGGGTTTTGCTTGTTTTCTTTGATTCTTGACTTAGCGTTGTCTTGGATCCTGGGGTGGGGGGCACCTGACCCGGAGCCGTCCTCATGTGTCGGCAGAGTTGGGGGCGCTATGGAGGGTGGAGGGGCTGCTGTGCGGGGTGTGGAGGCTTGGGGGCTTGCTGGCGCCGTCCCTGAGCTCAGGCTCAGGAGGAAGCAGCTTGTGGGAACTGGCACTCCCGGTGGTCACTGAGCAGTCCCTTACACTTCCCTTTTCCTGATGCCTTCGGCCGCTGCCGTGGTCAGTTGCACACGTTCTGCTCCATGGGAAGACATGATGTGTCCGTGTCCTGAACCCCGTCCTTTCCCATGGGTCTCCTGTCCTGGACTGTCTTCCCCTTCCCCCTCCCCGCCAGTGATCTGCTGAGCCAGTCGACAAGGGGCTGGTTCCACGCTTTCCAGGTCAGGCTGCAGAACTGGGAGCGTGTGTGCCTGTGTGCGTGGCACACCAGCGGGGGGGCCAGTGCTTAACACTCCGGTGTGTGTGTTTGTGTTTTTGTCCCAATCTCCGAGCAGAGACTCTACGCAGCTACTTTTCCCAGTATGGAGAAGTCGTAGACTGTGTGATCATGAAAGATAAAACCACCAACCAGTCTCGAGGCTTTGGGTTTGTCAAATTTAAAGACCCAAACTGTGTGGGGACGGTGCTGGCCAGCAGACCACACACACTAGACGGCCGAAACGTAAGTGGCCCTCCCTGGAGTCCACTTCCCCCGTCCCTCCGCCACTGCCGCGCGCTGCCCCGTCAGCCGGCCTCTGCGGCTGGGCCTGGCGGGTGTGCCCGTGAGGGAGCGGGTCAGCGGGGCTGGAGCTCTGGGCTGGGGCCGGAGGGGGCCGGAGGGCCTGGATTTGGGGTGGAGTGACTGGGAGCAAGGGTTCGTTTGCCGTGCGGATGCCTCTTCTAGAGAAAGTGGCTTCGTCGTCACAGCTGACTCCTTTGAAACTTCTGCAGATCGACCCGAAGCCGTGCACGCCTCGAGGGATGCAGCCGGAGAGGACGCGGCCCAAGGAAGGATGGGTAAGGCCGGGCTGGGCAGGGCAGCGTCTCCGCCGGTGTCCTGGCCCCGCGAGAGGGGACGTGTGCCCCCCGCCTGGGGTTCTTCCCGTGGCCCTTGAGGGCAGTGGGGCGCTTTACTGCTGGAGCGGCACACGGTCACTTGACTCTATCCAGTGGGTGTGTGTTTTACTTTGTAGCCAAGAATATTCTTCCTAGTCTACCTTGGAAACCAGAAACAGGCCTCCCACACCTGTTTGCGATCAGGAGTTCCATTTTCTCCTCCCTGGTGGCTCCCACCCTGCCCTGGGAGGGGGCTGGGTCAGTGCAGCCCCTGGGCCCCCGCTCCTTTCTGCTTGCTGGCCGTTCCCATCTGGGTGCTGTGGCTCGGGGCCAGGGCCCAGTCGGCCGTGTCTGAGAGCCGGCTGCTTGGAAGAGCTGGTTCTGAAGCCGCCGGTGTGGGGGCTCCGCAGGGGTTCTCTGGGAGCTGTGTGGCCCCTGATGCCAGGCCTGTTGGAGCAGACCCTTCCTCTGTCCACCGTCCCGTCCCTGTCCTTCCCCAGCCCAGTAGGTCTCGGAGAAGACCGTCCTCCAGGACTCCATTGTCCTGGCAGAGGGGCCTGGCCAGAGCTGGGCAGCAGGCAGGGCAGACGTCTGGTCGGCGTGTCCGGGCCAGGACCCGAGAACCTGCATTTCTAGCAAGATCCATTCGCTGCTGGAAGACAGGGGCTTCAGACCCTTGAAATACTTTTGGGAAGTTTGGAGAAATCAGTAAAGTAGTACATCAGACACCTAAACACATGGCCTAGACCCATCAGTTGTTAACATTTTCCTAGTCATCTCTGTTCTGTCCCACCTCCGTCTGGATCTGCCACTCCTGAGTGCAGGAGCGGGTATCTCCTGAAACCATGTGCTCTCACGCAAGGCCTGTCCCCGCAGCGGGGGTGTCGGCCTCGGCTCCCGGCGCCTGCTGTGCCCACGGGGGCCCTTGCGGCTCTGGGGTCATTCTCCGCGGCTTCCGTGGCTCTGCTCTTCAGACTGGAGTCGTGGCCACATTCAGATTCTCTTCGGTTCCTCGTGTCCTCGAGTCTCTCAGCAGCCTTGCCGAGACGAAGCAAACACTTGACGGAGTTCGAGCCCTAAGTGCACCTGGGAGACCCTCGCCCGCCCCCAGACTCCCATGGCGTTGGTCCAGGGCCGTTGGGACTTCGGTGCCCGGGCGCCCTGGACAGGAAAGACGGTGCGAGGGGTCGGGGGAGCCGGCGTCCTGGTAGCCGGAGCCAAGGTTCTGGGCCTCCTCTGTCCACAAGGGACGAGCTCGGGCAAGTGTTTGCCTCCAAGGTGCGGGGCCCTCCCTGCAGAGGGTGGGGTCACCAGGGTCCGGCGAGGTGTGGGGAGCCCCCCGTTGTCCTCTTCGGTCAGCCCCGGAAAACTGCTGGTCTCTGTCCTGCCAGCACCCCGCTCAGCCCTCGGGGACGCTAGAGCTTCCTGCTCTCGCTCTCGTGACTCGGAACTCGCCACAGGACCCGCCACTCGCTCTGCGCGTGCGCTCGGGTGGCGCGTGCGCTCGGGTGGCCACGCCAGACCCCTGTCGCCGCGGGTCCCAGAGGAAGGCGGGGGAAGCGTTAGGACAGTTCGCTGATTCTCTTTGGCTTCAGATTCAGATTCTCTTTGGTTCCTCTTTGGAGGGCTTCGGTCTGGCTTCGGGCGGGGTCTTAAGACCAGTGCGGCGTGCGTCACAGCCTGACTGTGGGGAGCGTCATGAGGTCTCCCCACACCGACTAACCATTGTTTCCTTCTTAAAACAGCAGAAAGGACCCAGGAGCGATAACAGTAAATCAAATAAAATATTTGTCGGTGGGATTCCTCACAATTGTGGTGAGACAGAGCTCAGGGAATACTTCAAGAAATTCGGAGTGGTGAGTTGTCCCTGCCCCAGAGCACGGCGGGTCCGGGCGGGAGCGGTGGAGCCCGGTGTCCCTGGAGGTGGAGCTGGGCAGCTCTGTCCTCTGGGCCTCTGTCTCCCCCAGAACAAGCCAGAGCCCGGGGGGGCCTTTGCTGCTTTTTTGGGCCAGTGGAAGCTTGCCAGGCCGGTCTGGAAGGCTCTCCCCTGGGTTGTGAGCGCCACGGTGGGGAGCGTTCCGTAGTGTCCGGGAGAAGCGGGGTTCGGCCCGACTGTGGGAACCGGGAACCAGCCTGCCGTGCCTTGTGGGGTGGGGGGCGCGGTGGGAAGGTGAGGAGTACCCTAGCCCAGGTCTGGCGGCCTCAAGGGAGCTGGCCCGGCACTTGCCGGCTAGGTGTCTGTCCCCTGCGCAGCGTTTCCTCAGTGACCGCAGACCTTCTCCCAAGGCTGGTTGTTTCTGGAAGAGGCTGAAATCTTTGAGAATCTTATGGGGGTTTAGAGTTACCTGGGCTCCTCCAGGAGACTCAGTTCTAGTAGGGCAGGCAGAAGACGGGGCTAGCAAGCGGGCTCGTGTGGGGGCCGTCCAGTCAGCTGAGGCAAAGGCACAGGGTCTCCCCAGGCTCCCACCGGGCCACACCCCCAACGGTGGGACAGCCCTGTTGCATCACTGCCACCTGCTTGTCGGGGGGTGGTTCCCGAGTATGCAGAGGACCTGGGCTGGAGCCCGTGCCGAAAGGCGGTCCGTGAGCCAGGGGCCCCGGGGAGAGGGCTGCTGGCTAGGCGGACACCTGTCGGGGAGTGTCCAGCCGAGTGCTGGGCAGTGGGATGGTCTCGGAGCGTGCGGCCGAGCACCAGAGCTCTGGGTCTTGTCCCGCCATCCAGGCCTTGGTTTTTGTCTGAGAATGGAAGGGCGCCCTGCGGTCCTGTGGCTGGAGCGTGGGGCTGGGGCCTCAGGTGTCCACGTGCCTCCCCGTGAGCACTCGGGGCACAAGCAGCCTCCTGCGGGTCCCCTGGCCTCCCCTTGGCCCCTTGGCCTCCTGCGGGTCCCCTGAGTCTCAGGCATCAAACGTCAGGAGTCCAGCCTCTTGCCTCGGGGCCTCCCTGGGGAACGTCTGGAGACATCCCTGGCGGTCCTTTGCCTCGGGAGTCTTTGGCAGCCGGACGTGCTCGTGCCTGCCCGTGGCTCCCGGGTTCTCGAACACCCGTCTCTCTTGCAGGTCACAGAAGTGGTTATGATCTACGACGCAGAGAAGCAGAGGCCTCGAGGTAAAAGAGATGGAGTTTGTCCTTGACCTTCCCCTTCAGATGGCAAACTATTTCACAATTAGGTGGTGGTGGTAGCGAGCTCGCCGCAGAGAAGGGTGATTCGGAGACACGACTCAAACGTAGGCCCTTCCTGTGCAGCCCCAGCCTGTCTGCTTCCCAAGGTCAGACGTCCCCGGGTTTTTTTGGCTCGTTCTTTTGAAGTTTTTGCAAACTGACATGAATTTCAATATGGTTTCTGTTTTTAAACGTGTACTGAGAGCTTGCTGCTTTTCTCAGACGGTGCCCTTGACACTCCGGGCCGCGTCCCGCTTGGAGCCCCTGCCCAGGCAGGTCTCATTCCGTGGCGTCAGGCTAGGTCTGCCCCAGCTCGGCTTGAACGTGGACTTTCTTATCCATCCCATGCTTTTTTTCCTGTTTTTCTTGTTTCTTGTTCCCCTAAGACCGTGGGGCAGCGGGAGGAGAGTAAGGAGCCGCCGCAGGCGTCCCTGGGAGCTTCCGGGAGCTGCCCGCGCCCGCACGGCCCAGCTGGTTCGTGGGGCTGGGACAGCAGGCACCCGATTTCTGTGCCCTTTTTTATTATTATTGTTTATTATTACTATTTTTGCAATTTTATTTTTGTGGCTGCTGCTGCTTGTGCCCGCCCGTCTGTTTGGGTTCATCCGCCGCTTGGGGACCGGCTGCGCGAGCCGGCCTGGCGTCCGGGCGCCGCGCAGCCTCTGCCCCAGCCCCGTCGGAGGCCCCCGCGCAGAGCCGGCGCCGCCGCCGCGTGCGCCCGCCATGCTGGAGAATAGTTTGCCATTTGAACTTCATCCTTCTCTCCCTCCATGATAAGTGACGTATCCGCACTCCATGTCGATTAAGCTGTTAAGTCTTAGCTTAACTTTAACATAGACATACATGCTTAGTGACGTACTTAAGTGTCTCGTAGTAAAGTACAGTAACGTTAAGTAAGTTGTTTCTCCTTTTCTCTCTGTGAATTGTTTGTGATTAACGATATCTCTTTAGATTTCTCTTCTCCAGGTGCTAAATTATGTCACACAGGTACAGGCCAGTCCCGCAGTCAGAGGACGGAGCGGGCTTCGCTCCAGTGGGGTGTAAACGAAGTTTCAGTGTGTTTCTGGCCGCTCCCTCAGTGGTGATGTCGCCTTTTGACAGACAGATGCGTCCCTAGACGCCCCGCCCCGGGGCTCCCCACCCGAGACTCACCGCCTCTCGCGCTGTAATGGACCGCGCGAGCCCTGTGGCTACAGACACAAACTCCTGCACTTGGAGAAAATGTTAACTTTCTAACGTGCTGTTCATTACCCATGTCGTGTTCCACCATTCGCCTCCGGTCTCGTGAAACTTCAGGGCGTGGGGGTCCTGAGGGCTGCTCCTAGACTCACACCCCCCCAGTCGGCGCCCTGAGGCCTCGCCCTGGGCCCGGGGAGCACGCCGAGCCGCCGTGGGCTGGGGGTGCAAGACAGGAGGAGCTGGCTGGGAGAGCGCTTTGGGCTTGACCTTGGGGCCCACGTTCCCGTGGGAGCTCACAATGTCCTCCACATCGGGCTCTGAGGGTCCCTGCGAGCACGAGGCCAGCAGAAGGGGGGGCGACGGCAGGAACCCCCGTGGGCTAGAGGGGCGTCCCGGAGAGGTCCTCCTGCTTCCTCCCCTTCCAGGTCTTTCCAGGCCTCCGCCTCCCCCCTCCCTCTCGGCTGACCTGAGACAGTGTCCCGGTCCTTGTCCCGAGGGTTTTGCGTGTGTCTTGCTAGGGACAGTGAAGCCCTGGTCCCGCCCCTCACCCTGGCCACTGCCTTTGCTCACCTCCCACCTTCTCTTTGCCCCCCCTGCCCACGCTCCCGCTCCTGTCTCCTTCCGTGTGTCTTGCTGTCATCGTTCCGCAGCCGTGACCCCACCCCTGCCCTCACGCCGTGTGCAGATTCTCGTGTGAGCGTGTGCGTAGTCCCGCTCAGACACGCGCGTGCAGGGACACGTCAAGCCTCCAGAGTCCCGGGTGTCCCTCCCTGCTAGTCTGGCATCCCCTGGTTTCTGAGCTGTCCGCCCCCCCCCGCCCCACGTCATGCCTGCAGTCCTCCCCACCTCGCCACAGCCTGGTGGCTGCAGCCCCAGCGTCCCTGTCCCGCAGCTGAGAGGCCTCGGGCTTGGCCACCCCTTCCCGATCGAAGCCCCCTCCCTGCCTGCTCTGGTCCCGCAGTCCTCGGAGGCTCTGGCGGGCACAGGCCTGACCCGGGCTCTGGCCGTCGGCCAGGGAGGGTCCGCTGCACCGCCCCCGCCAGCACCCCGTGTCCCCTTCGGCCCTTCCCCGCAGCCGCCCCCGTCCCCCGGCTCTGCCGGCAGCTGCCTGCCGCTCGCCGCCTCTCACGCTTAGTCAGTCGGGCCCCGGGGAGACAGTGCAGCCGACTGAGGACCAGACACGCCACGGTAGCCGGGCGGCCACTCTCACCCGGACCGACCAAACTTCGTTTATACTGCCACTTCCTTGTGTTTGGGAAACGCTAAATTTTTTTCCCTTGAAAATTCTCTTTCTGACGACATAGTGCCTCTTGCTCTCGCTGCTGCCAGCAGAGTTTGACCTGCTGGAACCCGTTGTGGCCTGTATCTCTGTGTACCTTGTGCGTAGGTCCGTGAGGTAGACACCTGTATGCATACGTGTGTGACTCGGACGGGACTCCTTGGGCTTATCCAACGGCGTTGGCTAAGCTTAGCGAGGCACGAACTGTAGACACCGCAGTCTGGTCGGCGCGCTAGAACCATGAATACGGCTGCCGTCAGACCTAGTCGCAAAGCGAATTGCAAGCCGAGGGGGAGACTCTCGGGTTTCAGAAAAGCAGCCGCGCACCCACGGCACATACCCCGTCTCGCGGAGGCGGAGCTCGCGGCTGCTGCCCTGCTCGCAGGGGTGCGCCCCGGCCCCCTCCAGAGCGCTCTGGCGTGCTCCACGCACCGGGCCTCTCTCCCGCCCAGGCTGCGCCTCCCTCAGAGGCCAGCCACCCCCCCCCCCCCCCGGGGGGCGTTCCCAGCGTGTCTCCACGGGGAGCTCGGGCTCCACCACCGGCTCGGGCCCTGCCCTACAGCCGCACACACTCGCTTCCCTGAAACCCTTGGGCACCCCCTCGGCCCGGCCCTGATACTGTTCATCACCCTGTTTTGTGTCACAACGCCCTGCTACCTTGATTCACTCTTCGTCGTTGGCTAGGTTTTGGATTTATTACTTTCGAGGACGAACAATCAGTGGACCAGGCTGTCAACATGCATTTTCACGACATCATGGGCAAAAAAGTGTGTAGTTGTAGTTTTATTTTACCTTAAGACCAAACCAAGTTTTAGGCAACTTAGGGATTTCACTGGAAAATACAAATCCTGAGCAGAAAAAGGGCCTGGGACATAGGGCAAGGTGGGCTCTGGCTCCTGCAGAAGCACAGCGCCCTGTCCTGCCCGAGGGCTCCTGCCTGCAGCGTGGCGTCTCCCGTCTCGCCGGCGCTGCTCCCAGAGCCCCTCACTCTGGATCCACTGGGACCGGTTTGGGGGGGTGGCGGTGGCCCCCCGGCCGAGGGGCACGGTCTGCGGGGGCCTCCTGGGCTGGCCTCCAGTGAAATTGCAGGTTGCCTCAGGCTTGGTTTCAGTGACCACTCCTTCAGATGTCTGTCCCGCATTCCAATTGCCTCCTGCCACCCCGTGCCGCGCGGTGGGCAGTGGACCTGTGACAACAGGGTCCGTGTCAAACTGAAAGAGACGTAAACATCCTGAAGGATTGGTTCTCCTTTACTTGGGTCACTTACTGTGGAACTCCGGCCGCAGCCACATGCTCTCGGTAGTACTTAACTCCGTGCGGTCAAGTGACCTCTGGTTTCATCTTCATACTGTGTTGCCGCCGCGGCGGCGGGCAGGCTCAGCCCGCGCCCGCTCCTCCTCTCCCGGGGCCCCCGGGGCTCGGGGGGAGTCCCCCCTAAAACAGATCGCTGGGAGAGGGTCTTAGTGTGGGGTCTCTGAGAGTTAGCGAGAGGCTTCGGGCCCCTGTTTGTGCAGGATTCCTGTCTCTGCCCTTGTACCGCCCCTACCCCCAGCGGTCCCCGCGGTCGCCTCACCGGCAGCAGGCATTTCCTTGCTGCTGCTGCCCTGCCCTGCCCCCGGGACGAGAGCAGACCCATTTTGGTCCGTTCCGGTCCTGTGGAGGGGCTGAGGCACCTCGAGCTTCCTGCCTCTCCTGGCCCAGCCCCACAGCCCGCTCCCTGCACGCGGTAAACACGGCCGCGTGGAGCTATTTTTACATAGAGGTGCCTGAGGTTTGGTTGCTTAATTAATTCCGTTTGAACCTGATTAAGCAGCACACGCAAATCTCGCTCCGACGTTCATTGAAGCTTTTAGTTTAAAATTAGCGAGCAGATTTCAGGGACGCTTGCCAGTTACGAACACCAGTTCAGAGGAGTCCACGTTCGATTCCTGAAGGTACTGTGACATTGGAAACGTGGAGGAGGCCCGGTCCTGCTCCAGGGGCAGAAAGGCGGATAAGCACTCGGACCTGCTTCCAACCGCAGGCGGCCGGCCCCACCCCGGTTTTGTGGGATGCATCGGTGTCTGAGTCTGGTCCACACAGAGCACAGAGTGGGGACTGAGGTGGCTCCTCGTTGTGGGACGCAGCTTCTAAAGTAAGGTGCACACGCGAGAGAGCCCAGCCCCCGGCAGCAGCCCCCAGCCTCGTCCTCTTCCGTTGCCTGACCTTCACTGGCGGGCGAGGCACGGCAGCCCCTCGGTTCTCGGTGGGGGTTCACCTCCCTAAGGGGCCTGGGTCCCACTTCTCATTAAAGCCAGAGTGCCAGTGGCTGCATCCACGTTCTGATAGGAAGAGGGTAAAAATTAGGGGGGACCATGCAAGGGCTGCCTTGCTTTGCTTTGTAAGCGGAAACCAGATTCCCTTAAGGAAAGTATGTAGACTCGTTCGTTTGAGTTCTTTGAGGGCTCCTTGGTCCTGCCACATGGCCTTGAGCTAAGGGGGATCTTGTTCCTGTCCATGGGGTGTCCTTGGGGCATCAGGAAGGTGGGGTCTTTCTGCCTCTGTCCCACCTCCTGTTTGTTCTCCAGCAGGAAGGGGCCCCGAGCAGAACTGTTGGAATTTGGAACACGTAATGCTTAGTGCACCAGCCTGTGAGACCCCAAGGATGACTCCGAGTGGATTTATTGTCTCTTCCTTCTCATTAAAATTTATCGCTAAAGAAAAAAAATTGGAGACGCAGATGCTGAGGCAGCCCTGTAATTGGGGGACCTCGGACTGTCAGTCTGGCCGCATCTAAACCCTGCAGTGGGGGGGCTGCTGCTGGCGGCCACAGCACTCAGTGCCAGGGGCGCGCACGCGCACTCCCGCTGCGCCCGTCCTCGGTGCTGCGGCTCCTGACAGCGTCCAAAAGAGGAAGGGTCCAGGGCTGCCGACCGAACACAGTATGAAGATTGCTTACTGATTCAAATGTCCATTTTATTGCATGTTTGTTTACTTTTTTTGTTAGATGTAATGTAAGACTCTTTATCACATCCATTCCCTCTGACATTATTTTGAGTTAATTGAGATTCTTTAAGCGTTAGCCTGGGGAAGGTAAGTCTTTATCTTCCATTAGACATTTTAAATAAAAAACCTAAGTAAGCCAACTGTGTTTCTCAGGTATGAGCTTAAAGCCCAGGCGGGGTGGGGGGGCTCTGGAGGGCCCGTGAGTCTGTCGGCCTGGCTCCTCCCAGCGAGGCTCGTCCTCCCCGCTGAGCTCGGGAAGCATCTGGTCCTGCCACGCCTGAGCCAAGGAGAGGCCCTGGAGAGGCCTTGGAAGAGGCTGTGATGGTTCGACCCGTCCTGGGCTCTGTGTCCCTGGGGTGATGAGGCCATCAAAGGAGAAAGTTGTCTTTCCACCTTGTCTGAAAGACCCTTGTCCCACAAAGCTCTTGAGGGTCCTTGGCCTTCAGCCCGTGCTCTGCAGCAGGCTGGGCTTACATGGCTTACGGTTGCACCTGTTGTACCTGAGAAACATGTTTTAAGCAAAAAAGAAAAGAGAAAAAAAACTATAAATTTTTAAAGAAAAAAATACTGGCCTAAATAAGGTTTATAGTTAAGTATTTAGTTTTAAGTCATAATAAGATGCTAAGTGTAGTCATAAGTTATTTGAGGGTGTGTCTGAAGGGAAGGGGGTCCAGGACCCTTGGCATCTCCCTAAACCAGAGCTTCATTTGTCTAGGTGGAAGTTAAACGGGCTGAGCCACGGGACAGCAAAAGCCAAGCGCCGGGACAGCCAGGTGCCAGCCAGTGGGGCAGTCGGGTCGTGCCCAGTGCTGCCAATGGCTGGGCAGGCCAGCCCCCACCCACGTGGCAGCAAGGATATGGCCCGCAAGGTAAGGCTCTGGCACCGAGACCGGGTCCTGACCCCAGGCGGCCCCTTCAGGGAGACCTGCGTGCAGGCCGGGGTCCTGAGCCAGAGGCGTTGCAGACTCACCGCAGCGGGGGGACGTGCCGACTGGACAGGCACACAAGCCTCTGAGGGACGGATGAAGGCAGAGGCGGGGCCCCTCCGCGTCCAGCCCCAGGGCCAGTGCACAGCTCCGTGCTGGGTACCTGTCAGCAGCCAGACCTTCCGGCAGGCCCCAGAGGGGCACTTGTCCAGCCTGCTCACAGATGAGGAAGGGACCGGTTTCCGTGTCCTCACCTGGTCCACCTTGAGCGTGCTGTGACCCTCGGCGACGGTGTGCTTGGGTCACAGCCCGGTTCCCCACCTGTGGTTGGGCAGATGGCTTTCTCTTCCTGTGCCCCGCTGGGCTGTGTGAGTGTCTTTGCCTCACAGGCCATGCTATGGAGGAGGGCCACACGGTTCTGAGGGGGCAGTGAGAGGCTCTGGTGGCTCAGGGGACCCATCCCTGCCGCCTTCGCCCCCAGCAGCGGCCGCACCCAGGCGGCCGTCTCTGCCGCTGACAGCGAGCCGATGACAGACGGTTCTCAGTGAGGATGGAATGGGGTGCGGGCCTGGCCTGGTTGTCTCAGGCTCAGAAGATGCTTTGAGGGAGACTCCGGCTTTGGCCTGGCTGGAAGCAAGCACAGGGTCCCGCCTCTTGGACCTTCTGAATCTGCTCCTGCTCGCTGGGCTCCGGGCGGAAGCTTTTTGGGCCGTCAGGGCCTCTGTGAAGGGTCAGCAGGATGGTTTAAGGTCAGCCTGGCAAGAGGGTTGAGGTTCCCAGAGCCCCCAGGACAGGATCTGATAGCCTCCGCCTCCTTTAGAAACAGTGTCCAGGGAGGGGCCTAAGAAGGCTAGATGGGCCTGTGTGCACCCAGAGGCACCTGGGCTGCCCCCTAACCCCGCACCCGCCGAAGTTGGCAGATTGTCTTTTTAAAAACGTTTTTCCCCCCAAAATAAAACACAGCCAGGGGCACCTAGGTGGCTCAGTCGGTTAAGTGTCTGCCTTCAGCTCAGGTCATGATCTGGGGCCCTGGAATCGAGTCCCACGTTGGGCTCCCTGCTCGGCGGGAAGCCTGCTTCTCCCTCTGCCTCTGACGCTCCCCCTGCTTGTGCTCGATTGCTA
The DNA here is from genome assembly GCF_964662115.1 of Mustela nivalis. NCBI lineage: Eukaryota > Metazoa > Chordata > Mammalia > Carnivora > Mustelidae > Mustela > Mustela nivalis. The sequence goes on along the minus strand of NC_139020.1, from coordinate 214,720,395 downwards.
TCAAACAAAGTCTTTGTTGGCGGGGGAGACCCAAATATAGCCACAGGAGACCAGTCACTGAGACCAGAAGCTCTTGCCCGCTAGCACTGGGCTGGTAGCTGGCCTGGGACTCCCACCACCCAGCTTGATGTCCCATCTGTGCTTCTGGGCCCCTAGTCGGTGGGTGTCCCCTTCACCCTTTCTGATGGGTTCTGTTGAGAAGCTGGGGCCGCCTGACCGACAGACTAGGGCCGTCCGGGAGAGCCTTCCCTCGGAGAAGCAGGATACGAGTGGCAGCCCTTTGCCTAGGTGTGTCCTCGGACACCTTCCTCGAGGCCGGGACGTCCCCCTGTGCCCGCAGTACGGCAGGGTGCCAGGCCCCTGGAGGGTGTTTGCCGAAGGGCTTTGCCAGCAGAGCGAGTGCCACTGGGGGTGGGTCAGCTGCTCGGCTGGGCTGTGCACAGGACACCCACCACCCTCTTTGTTTTCCTGTTTAGGAATGTGGGTTCCAGCAGGACAGGCAATTGGTAAGTCCTTCTCTGGGGGCCCCGCAGAGAATGGAATCTGCAGCGGGGTGGGCCCCCGGGAGGTCTGGGCGGCGGGAGCCGTGCGCGCGCCCCTCACTCCCCTCCGCGCTGGTGTTCCAGGTGGCTACGGCCCGCCGCCTGCCGGGAGAGGAGCGCCCCCGCCGCCCCCGCCGTTCACCTCCTACATCGTGTCCACGCCTCCGGGAGGGTTCCCCCCTCCTCAGGGCTTCCCGCAGGGCTACGGTGCCCCCCCACAGTTCAGTAAGTTCTGCGGGCCCCTGGAGCCGGGCTGGGGGCCCCCCAAGAGATGCACCCTTTCAGCCTATGCCTGGCACTTGCTTGGGGCACGTGGCTGGGCTGCTGCCTGTCCTGGTCCCTTAGCTTGGAGTGTCGTGTGGGTGGCACAGCTGTCGCGAGAGGGACATGTGCCCCCTTGCTGGGGCGTCTGGACCTGACGTTGTGACTCCGCGGAGAGGGGCTTGAGCGTCAGGAGCTCTGGTCTGTGCTCAGCAGCGTGCTGGGGCACCCGCCCGGCGGCTGGGTCCTCGGCAGTGACGGGAAGCCCTCGGCTGGGCCCCGTGGCTGGTGGCTGTCCTTGCCGTGCGCCATGCGGCCGGCCTCGCCGGTCCCACAGTCTTGCTGGGGAGGGCTTAGGAGCGCGGGTCAGAGTGTGCCCTGGCTTGAGTCAGGTCACAGGACGGCCGTGTGGCCCCTCTTGGCAGAGGTGTGTCTCTTGCTCGCCTGGGCCGTGTCTGGTTCTAACCAGAAGGTGGCTGGGTAGAAACGGGCTGTCGAGCCGCGGGACAGCGGGGGAGGCTGTGGGAGCGGCGCTGTGTCCGGCCGGCAGGTTTTGTCCTCACACCACGGCCCGTGGGGTCCCTGCCTAACACTGGCTGTTGGGGGGTCGACAGGCCGCCCCAGGCCCACCCTAGGGACATCCTCAAGGCCCGGCCGCTCCGTGGGTCTCGGCAGGAAGCAGTGTGGGCGGCTGCGGTAGGCTGGGCCGTGTCTGTGTCTGTCTCTCCTGTTCGCAGGCTTCGGCTACGGGCCTCCACCTCCCCCCCCGGATCAGTTCGCCCCGCCAGGGGTTCCGCCTCCACCTGCTACTCCAGGGGCAGCACCTCTGGCTTTCCCTCCGCCTCCGTCTCAGGCCGCCCCAGACATGAGCAAGCCTCCGGCGGCCCAGCCGGACTTCCCCTATAGTCAGTACGGTGAGTCGGAGACCTGCAGGCGAGGCCTGCGGCCCCCGGGGCCTGGCCCCCCGCCCTGGCCTTCCTGCCCCCACCCCCGCTCCCCCCACCTCCGGCCTTCCTCCCCGTCAGCGCGAATGTGGTGGGGGGCGCCGCTCGGCGGGGGCTTGTCGTGCAGGGCCAAGCAGAGTGAACACGAGCAGGTTTTGGTTTCTCGGGTTTTGGCTAGGGAACTAGTCTTAGAAAAACACTGATCGTGCAGCCAGTGTTCCAGGGCCTGTGGGTTTGGGAACCTGAAGATGTGACAGGGCCCCTAGGAGGATGGCACGGGGCGCCTCGGGGCACCCCCTGTTCCTTGGTTGTCTTGTTTTCTTCTGAGTGCAGAGTGCGGGGCGGGCACCCCTGGGTTCGTGGCTCTGGTAGGCGGCAGGCACTGCCTGGGCTGTTACTGTGGGCCTCACTGGAGCGAGCGGCTGGTCACAGAGGAGGTGCTTCTGAGCCCGGGGTCTACGGGGTGGCGACCTATGGCTTGTGTGGGAGGAGCTCACGTGAGGACAGGGTTGGGCCAGGTGTCCGGGGGTCTCTTGCTGCCTCTGCTGGGCCACATGGGTGGGACTACCTGTCGCCAGGCCTCCCAGGGCTCCTACAAGAGCCACAGCCTTAGCCCATGGTTCCCCATCTGGGGGTCTGCCCGAGCCATGTCATCGCTCAGACCGTTTTGCCCCAGGCTGCAGCGTCTGCAGGTTGGATATAGTCCCGGCTGGCCACTCCCAGCTGCTCAAAACTCCGTGCAGTCTTGTCCCCTGGCACTGTGGCTGGCCACGGTCCCCAAGCACCTTGCTTGTCTCCTGTCCCCCTGCCCCACCCCTGCCCCCCACCCCCCACCCCCGGAGCAGGAGGTGTCGGGCTTGAGCAGCCCTGGGTGGGGGTGTGCCGCCCGCCAGCGTGGCCCCGCCCCTCTGCTGAGGCTGCCCTGGGGTAGTCACCCTGGTCTCGTCTCTTGCCAGGCCTGGGTACCTATTCTCCAGACCCGTCGGGCTTCGGGCCCATACTTTGTTTACACTCTTATGGTCAGGCTGAGCAGTGATGTGGCCTAGGTAGGTGGCACCTCCTCCTCCACGGCCCCCACTCGGCCTGCGCCCAGGCAGCGGCCGCCCCGGGTGGGGGTGGACCCGGCGGTGCCCTCGGGATGGGGCCCTTGCCGGGGCGAGGCTCTTGACTGGCCACAGCCCCACGGCCCCAGGCACCCCGTGCCTTCTCAAACCCTCTGCTGGGACACTGGGACCCCGGGGCCCCAGGACACTCCTGCATCCGGTGTGCAGTCTGGTGCCAGCCCCCTTTCTGGAAGCGCCTCCCGTGCGTGCCTTTTGAGGTCAGCAGTGCAGGGTCTAGGTCCTGTTTTGGGGGGGTGGGGGTGACCTGCCCGGCCCTGGCAGTCTCCGCCCGCATGTTCCCTGCGGGGCACTCCTGCCCGGCGTTGGGCACTCTGCCCGCCCCCGCCGGTTCTGCCGGCGCTGCCGGCTCGGGTCAACTCTGCAGGGAGGACTGTCTCGGGTCTGGCAGGGGACGGGGGAGGCCTGGTGCTAGTCTGACATTTTCTTAGATTCTGGGGGCTGTGTCCGTTTCCCGTGCATTCCACTCAAAAATAAACTTCCTGCAAGCCCTCCGGCCCCCGAGCCAGGCCAGGCGCTCTTCTGTCTCCAAGCTCAGGTTTGCAGGGGCTCAGATGGGCCGCCAGGGCCCAGCCCGCGGGTCCTTGGGAACAGGTGGGGAGGCGAGGCCGGAGACGGATGGGACAGACCAGGGGGTCCTCGGGTTCTCTGAGCTGCTTTTCCTTCTGTGCGGAGACGGTCGGGGTCCTGTGGGGGAGCAGGCTGGGCTATGCAGGTGCGGACCCCTCCTCAGCCATGGGCTCGGACCTGCCGTCCAGCCCCGGCTCACCAGGCTTTTTCCCTGCAGGTTACGGACAGGACTTGGCTGGCTTCGGACAGGGCTTCTCAGACCCCAGCCAGCAGCCCCCCTCCTACGGGGGCCCCTCGGTGCCAGGCTCGGGGGGCCCCCCCGCCGGCGGCAGTGGCTTTGGACGAGGTCAGAACCACAACGTGCAAGGGTTCCACCCGTACCGACGCTAGCTGGCCGGCACCTTGCGGACGTCAGGGCGGCTGAGACCCAGGATTTAGAACTTGTGAACTCGTGACAATCACAAACTTGGCAGAAAAATAGCGACTCGACGGTGGGGGGAGGGGGGCGAGAGGCTTTTGGAGGCGGCGGTGGGTATCTGGACTGAAGTTTTTAAACATATTTCTTTCTCTAACCCATCAGCACAATAAAAAAAAGTCACTGGTTCAACAACAGGGTTTAAAAAAAAAAGTCTTCAGCTTTAATTCAAAACTTCAGGTTTCTTTTTCTTCCTTTTTTTTTTGAAATTATTTTCCTGAGCCTTTTGTTTTACCGTATATTGTAAACTTTTATGTTAAAGAAAAAAATATACATTTACAAATTGTGAGATTTTTAAGAGAAATTTTCTACGATGTATACTGGCTTATTTTTTAATTTAAAAAGCAGGGTTTCCGTCGGCACTGGTGGCGGTGAGGGGCGTTCTCAGCCCCTCCCTCCGGGCTTTGAGGGTTGGGGCTCGTTGGTCCAGAAACTCTGGGAGCTTACAGAAGAAGTCTACTGAGCGTGTTTTGTTTTTTTGTTTATTCCTTGCTTTTGTCGACTGACCTGCCGGCGCCACTGGCCGGTGCGCTGTGGGGGCCGCGCCCGCCCAGCCTCTGCAGGCGCCCGCCCCTGCACCAGGGACAGGGAGGCCTCGTCAGCCGCTCGCGCGCGCACGTGGTGTCAGGGCGTCCCCACTGACCGGTTGGACCCTGGTTTGAATAAAGACAAGTGCGTTTGGATTAGAAACCCACGTTGTGTCCTTTTGTTCCCTCCCTGATCTCAGCTCTGCGTCCCCACAGGAGGACCTGCGCTGGCCCTCGGCCTCGGCAGTGGTCTCAGGCATGTGCGGCCCGCTCGAGTGGGGAGCCCAGGGTCTCGGTCTCGTGGCCAGTGTGGATTTAGGATGGCCTAGGGCTGCAGATCTGATGTGAAGGGGTCCTGGGTTCCCGGGCTCAGTGGCCGCTTGCTGGGTGCCAGGGGAAGGGTGCCTGGACAGATCTGGGTGGGGACTGGCCAGGCCTCCCCTGTCCCATGGAAGTGACACCTGGATTGTGGCCTTGGGTAGGCCACTCGCTGTTTCCACAAACCGGGCTTTGACGTGGACGGCTTTGGGTGTCGGGACACCCAGTTGAGGGCCGTCAGGAGGGACAAGGGCCCGAGCCCCTAGAGCTGAAGGTGGACGCCCGGGGGCACCTGGGGGACCTGGCCATCCTAGCTAGAACCTGCAGCTGGGCGCAGGAGGTGGGTGGGACAAGTTCCAGCATCCCACAGCGGCCACCCCCTGCCTATACAAGGGCCTGGCCAGCAGTGTCCGCTAACCCAGCCATGTTTGGGATGTTCTGTTCCCGTCCAATCTCCCGACTGCCCCTCTCCCCAGACAGAAGAGGCTGTGACTGTCAGCGACCAGGGAGGGGAGTCCGAGTTCACCTGCACACAGGACTTGGCTCTGGGCTGGCCTCTGTGACAGTGGGCAGAACTCCAGCGTTTGGGGAGGCTGCTCTGGGAATCAGCCAGGGGCAAAATGGGTGAAGCTTCCCTTCCAGTGTGGGGGCCTGAGGGCCACTGCTACAGCCCGCCACCAGCTTAGGGTTGAAACCACTTACTGTTTCTCCGATGGTTTGGGGCTAGAATTCCTAAAAGGCCGGTGCTGGCGGGGCTGGTCCCCCGGGCCCCAGGGAGACCCGGCTCCTGCCTTTTCCTGGCCCACGGCCCCCTCCAGCCTCCTGCGCTGCGCAGGGTCTTCCCGTCTCCCGGACCCCCGCTCTCTGCCTCCCTCTCGTGAGGACCTGGGGAGGACGCCGGGCACCCCGGGAACCCAGGGTCACCCCCGGCTCGCGGCCCTGACGAGGTCCCCTCTGCCGTGGGAGGGGACACGTCCCAGATCCCAGTCTTTTTAGAGGCCATTATTATTCTAAAGACCATGGTCAATTAAAAAAAAAATTTTTTTTTTTAAATCTTATTTATTTGCTAGAGAGAGACCGTGACCGAAATAGCAACAGAGCACAAGCAGGGGAAGAGGGAGAGGGAGAAGCAGGCTCCCTGCTTAGTAGGGAGCCCAACGTGGGGCTCGATCCCAAGGTCCTGGGATCATGACCTGAGCTGAAGGCAGATGCTGAAAGACTTGAGCCCCGCAGGCACCCCCCTTAGCTCTTTTTTCTTTTGTGAAATTAATCCTCTGCAAAGGGAAGTGTCCCTGGCAAAAGGGCGTCATGCAAACCGTGCAGGGATTTCCAGCTCCGGGAACACACCTTGCTCTGGTGAGCGTGGCACGCCCCCTCCTGTCCCAAAGGGCACACCCTCAGGTCCCCAAACCTGTGCATTTGGTAGTTGAAGGGGCTCTACCCACAGGGTTGTGGAAATGGCTGAGGAGGCCCAGCTTCCTTCCAGGCTTCCTGTTCCGGCCAGGCCAGCCAGCCGCCTCCCCACAGAGCCACCCGACTCAGCCAGACCCTACCCAGCAGTCTGGCTTGAGGCTAGGAAGGGTCCCAGGCTCCGTGGCTGCTGGTTGCACAGGGAAACAGGCCTCGGGGTCCGCTGGGCGGGGCTGAGGCACCCAGCGGGTCTCCCAGGGTCTCCGCTTGCTCCTTCGGATGGGTCCCGCCCAGCCTGGTTCCTCTCCCATCCGAGTTGCTCCATCGGCGCCCTACGATCGGGCTTCCCACTGCCCTTCCTGTTTTCTGTCCGCTGTATGTCCGCTTCCTGGTTCTGGATGCTTCTGTGCATGTTTTTGGATTAAATGAGCATTTCCTAGTGTACCATTGTGATTCTTTTAATGACTTTTTTACATATTTTTTGAGTTATTTTCTTAGAGGTTGCTCTAGCGACAACCGTATCTTTGCTTGTGTGGTTGTTTATTCCGACAAAACATTAAGATTCGCCATCATAACAGTCTCTAAGCACACAGCTCAGCAGCATGAAGCACGCTCACACCCCACCCTCTGACTCCAGAACCTTCCATCCCTCACACAGAGGGAGTCTCTGTCCCCATCCCCACCCCCCCCTCCTCTCTGTCTGTGCAGACGGGACTTCTCTGGGGCCTTCCTGGGAGTGGGGTCCTGCGGGACGGGTCCTTCTGGGTCTGGCTGCTCTCACTGAGCCCCGTGTCCTTGGGGTCCCTCTGCTTGGTGGCAGGAGTGAGGGTCCCTCCCTTCCTGAGGCTGGACCGTGTTCCCGAGTGGGGACGGACCGCGCCGTCTGTGTCCATCCATGGATGGACACTGGGGCCCTTCCCCTTCTGGCCGCGGTGCACAGTGCGTCCGTGGCCCTCTGGGTGATCGCTCTACCCTTGTCCCCGGCGTGCTGACCCTGTTAGACCTGCACAGAAAACTAGGCGGGCACAGCGGTTACGTGACTTCTTGGGCTGAAGGCTGGCTGGTCCCCATCAAGGGCGCCGTCTGGGGCACCCCGCAGAGCCCGCATCCCATTCCCCAGCCTCCCTGGCCTTTCCTCCTCGCCCCCGACTGACCGCCGCCCCACTGGAGCGCTAGCTCCCGCGCGGTGCTGGGCTGAACCCCACACCTAAGCTGCAACAGCGTTGCAGGAATATGAGGTTTGGGAAGGGGCAACGATGTGCCTCACGTGTCCCAAACACGGGGCGGCCGGCCCAGTCGTGGCCCCGGTGGTGAGAGCCCCAAAGAACCCCAGCGGTCCCTTCGGTCTGCGCAGCCTGCGTTCGACCCTCCCGCCAGCAGAGGACGCACTCCTCTAACCAGAAAGCGGAAGTGCTCGCGCGCGGACGGCGGGGGGGCGGGGCGCGCGGGCGCACTCGCGATAACTGCGCAGGCGTCGAGAGGGCGGTCCTTTCCGGAGAGCTGACAAGATGGTGAGTGCTTTGGGTCGGCGCGACTGTTCCCGGCCCATCTGACGCCATCCGCGGCTTGGCCGCGCCGTGCCGGCTGGGGTTAGGCCGCTCGGCTGCGGCAGCCTCCGGGGCCGGCGGATATGGGGGTGCGGGGTGGGCCCGGCGGGTGCCGGGATGGCGCGGGAAGGCCGGGCCGGGTGAGCCCCGCGGCGGCTGGGGGACCGGCCCTCGGGCCCAGCTCTGACCCGCGCCCCGGCCCGCGCAGGCGGAAGTGGAGCAGAAGAAGAAGCGCACGTTCCGCAAGTTCACTTACCGCGGCGTGGACCTGGACCAGCTGCTGGACATGTCCTAGTAAGGGGCGGCCCGGGGCGGGGGGGTGGTCTGGGCGGGGGCCGGGGGCGGGCGGGCGGCGGGGCCGGGGGCGGGCGCGGGGTCTGGGCCGGCGGTCTGGGCGGGGGCCGGGCGCGGGGCCGGGGGCGGGCGCGGGGCCGGGGCCGGCGGTCTGGGCGGGGGCCGGGCGCGGGGCCGGGGGCGGGCGCGGGGCCGGGGGCGGGCGCGGGGCCGGGGCCGGGGGTCTGGGCGGGCGGCGGGGCCGGGGCCGGGTCCCCCGCGCTCAGCCCGCGCCCGCGCCCGCGCCCGCCCGCAGCGAGCAGCTGATGCAGCTGTACAGCGCGCGGCAGCGGCGCCGGCTGAACCGCGGCCTGCGGAGGAAGCAGCACTCGCTGCTCAAGCGGCTGCGCAAGGCCAAGAAGGAGGCGCCGCCGATGGAGAAGCCGGAGGTGGTGAAGACGCACCTGCGGGACATGATCATCCTGCCCGAGATGGTGGGCAGCATGGTGGGCGTCTACAACGGCAAGACCTTCAACCAGGTGGAGATCAAGGTTCGTGCGGGCGGGGGCGGGCGGACGGGCGGACGGGCGGACGGGCGGGGCGCCGCCGATCCTGCCGTCCGCGGCCGCTGACGCCCTGCCCCGCCCGCCCCCGCAGCCCGAGATGATCGGCCACTACCTGGGCGAGTTCTCCATCACCTACAAGCCGGTGAAGCACGGCCGGCCGGGCATCGGGGCCACGCACTCGTCGCGCTTCATCCCTCTCAAGTAGCCGCCGCACAATAAAGCCGCCGACCCGCCTCCTCTGCCGTCCAGCGTCCGTCCTTCCCCCCCAACCCCCCACCCCCCGGCGTGCGGGTCCCGCTGCTGCGGGTGTGTGGCCGCGCCTGGCTCCGATCGCGGGCGCCCTGAGCCAACCCGGGGCCCGGCGCGGTCTCCGCCGGCCTGCGGACCCTCCAGCCCGGCTCCGGTCGGCGCAGCTGCCCTGCCGCGGTCTCCGTCCTGGGGGTGGGCTCCGCGGCCGGCGCTGCGCTCGCAGGAGGCTTCGTACACCTCGGGCCTCTCCCGTCCCTGCGGCTGCCCCCGCCTGCGCCGGGTCCCTGGCGCTGCTGCGTCTCTCCAGCCTCCTGGGTCTCCCGTGACGCCCCGTGGCTCGGCTCGCCCGGCACCCCCTTAGCATCTGACGAAGGGTCTCAGCCCCGCTCCCTCACGTGTTCCTGCACCAGTTTGTCTCCTTCACGGCGGGAGAGACACGCACCCCGTTGGCGGGTGCCCCAGGAGACCGGGTGTCACTGGGCAGTGGTTCCTGTGACTCACGGACAGGGACCCTATGTAGGGAGAGGCGAGGCGGTATCCTGGCTTTGGCCCGAGGAAGCGGCCTTGGGGACAGCAGGGATGGGTGCTTGCCGGGTGACCAGCAGTGGTAGGGGGTCCGTCTGAAGAGGGGAGGCTGGCGGGGCGCAGAGCCGGCCTCCAGAGCGAGTACGGGAAAGGAGCGGAGCCTCCTGTCCCCGTGAGACTGCGTCCGGTCGGGCTGCCGCGTCTCCGGAGGACAGTGTGACCGGCTCGTGCTGTTAACGCTCCCGCTGCGGTCGGCTGGGTTGTGAGGAAGCCGGGGCCGAAGTGTGCCACACTTGGAGGAGGTAGGGCAGGATGGCCCAGGGCCCTCCGGTTGGGCAGAGGAACCACAGTGTGGAGACCCGACGCCCTAGACGTGGGCCTGCAGCCCGTCCAGCACTTGCCCTGGGACCCGCGCTCTGACAGCCCGGGCAGAAATGGGGCCGCGAGTGGGAACAGGCAAGCTTGTGACACTTGGGCTCAACTTTCCTTTCTAAAGCCCCCAGAGGTGCCATGCAGCAGTGGTTGGTTCCACGGCCAGGGGGAGGGAAGCCAGGGAGGGCCTTGCCGGCCGGTAGGAGGGGCCTGGAGCGCCCAGGGGGAACCCTCCAAATGGCAAAGGTGAAGAGATGGGGGCCTTGGGGACAGTCCCTTGATCTTGGTTAGGGTTAGATTGCGGAGAGGCTGGCTGGAAACTGGGAGTCCATGCCACGGATTCTGGCCGTGTGAGCAGGGACAAGCCCTGAAGCACGGGGCGGCAGAGACCCGGTCTGAGCTGCCGGCTTCGGGGAGAGGTCCCCGCCGTCTGTACTCCCACCGCTGGGACCCGCAGAAGCCTTTGTGTGGCCTCAGACTCGCGCCACGCCAAGAGGAAGATGAGGGCTCGCGGGGGATATACTAGTTCCAGGGGTAGAATTTCGTGACTTGCCATTATATGTGACCCCCAGTGTTCCTTCTGTCACGTGCCCATCCCCCCCCCCCCCCCAGCAACCCTGTTCCTAGAGCTAAGTCTTTCTGCTTCCCTGTTTTCATCTTACTTTTCCTTATTGGAATTTTTTTTTTTTAACTTAGGGGTTTGGTTTTGTTTTTCTTTCAAGATTTTATTTGTTGGGGAGAGGCAGGCAGAGGGGGAAGCAGGCTGCCCGCTGAGCTGAGAGCCCGATGTGGGGCTCAATCCCAGGACCCCGAGATCATGACCTGAGCCTAAGGCAGAGGCTTAACCTGCTGAGCCACCCAGGCGCCCCACCTTTTTGGAATTTTCATAATTAAACGAGCTTGAGTAGAAGCAGTGTTCTCAGGATAAGACTGGCGAGGGGGAGAAGGCTGCTCAGGGCGAACGTGCGCCTTGGCTGGAAAGGGATTCTTTTTTTTTTTTTTTTAAGAGATTTTTTAATTTATTCATTTGACAGATAGAGATCACAAGTAGGCAGAGAGAGGAGTAGAAGCAGGCTTCCTGCTGAGCAGAGAGGCCGATGCGGGGCTCGATCCCAGGACCCTGAGATCATGACCTGAGCCGAAGGCAGAGGCTTTAACCCACTGAGCCACCCAGGCTCCCCTGGAAAGGGATTCTTGACTGAACATGAAAACGTACAAGTGGACAGTTCTTGGGCCGTCGAGTCTGTGTTGCAGGAGAAAAGGCATGTGTGCAGGCTGATGCCCGAGGCCTCAGCTTGTGAGGCATGGGAATGGCTGTGAGCACTAGCCCGAGGTGTGCCCGCTCAGCTCGAGGGGGGGGGGGGTGCAGGCCCGCCCTGAGACTACGGGGCCTGCTGCCTGTGCTTTCACAACCCTGGACCTTGTTTCTCAGTCTCCTGTGTTCTATAAAAATAAGGAGGACCCTCCCCATGACAGCAGCGTTGGTGTCACCTGTGCCCCCTTTAGGGCTTTTAACCTTCACTGGAAGCTTCCAGCATGGCCACCACAGGCTACCTGAGTGGGCTTAGGGTGAGGGGGTCAGTGGTCACATGGTTAATCTGCAGCTTGATTTTCTATCAGCTAATTAGGTATGACGGGGGACAGTGCGTGCTGGTGTTACAAGCGAAAGAAATTATGTCCTACGGAGATGACCCGGCCAGCATGTGGTACTTCGGACCAGGATGTACCTAACTAAGCTACAGCTCTGGCGCGGGACCCTGTGGCATCAGGGTTTTCCCACTCCCTGGCCCCTCCGTTGGCCTGCAGCCCCCTTCCTGCCGCTGGGCTGCCCCCCCACATCCGGACCTAGCGCTTGCTCCCTGCCCGCCATCTCCACCACCCCCTCTGGAGGCAGCTCCCACCCCGCGGCTCCACCTGGTCTCCCCCGTCCAGTTGGCCAGCTGCGTCAGAGCCTGTTCTAGATCTGGCCGCTTCTCCGCCGTTCCTCAGCCGCTCATCAACCTAAATAAGCGGGTGTCCCCCGCCCCCTTCCGCGGGCTCCGGGACGGCGCGGCCTGCATCCCCTGCCATCCCAGCTAGTTCTCACTGCCCAGCCTTTGCAGGGGCTGTGCCCTTACGCGAGTACCCTGCCACGGGTTCACGGCACCGGCGTGCGGAGGCCCACGTAGTGCCCTCCTCTTGCTGCTTGTTCCTTGCTGTTCCAGGACTTAGCACGGTTCCTAGTGACAACCCCTCCTGGACTCCCCTCTACCTCCCACCTCGGAGCTCCGCACGGTGCCCTCCGCCCTGTTCTTCCCGCTGCCGCCAGGGGGGGCCGGCGAGCACGCCGTCGGCCCGCACCCCTCTAGGGCTCCCCACGCAGGAAGGGCCCCAGTCCTCCCACGTTCACGGGACCCTGCACGACACCTACCCCCACACACTTCGTCCCCGTCTGCCTCCTCCCTCGGCGCTCGCTGCCCCTTGTGTCCAAGATGCTCTTCGTGGGGTCTGTTAGGTGCCCTTCCCGCGGCCTCCCACGCCCCCACCTCCCGGCTGTTTCCCGCGCTCACGGCGAGCCGACGGACTGTTCTTCCCCCTCCTCCCAGGGTGCCCATTTCCCACGAGCAGGGTCTTGACTGTTGGCTGTACATAGCAGGTGTTTGGTGGATGTTGGCTAAGTGACCGGATGTCTGTTTCCGTGTGGTGTGGGCCAGCAGGCCCCGTCCGTACGCAGCGCCCAGCCCGGAGTCCCGCAAACAGGATGCGCGCGGCGCACGTTTGCCGAGTGACGAATGGACTGAGCGCACAGCTCGAGCCCGGCTGCTGCGGGCCCCGTCCCAGCGGGCACCCGAAGGCTACTGCCGGCAGCGCCGCCCTCCACCCTTCCGAAAGCGCCACTCTCCTTCGCACCGCTCGCGCTCCGGGTTCCCAGCCCGCTCTTCCTCCGACCTACCCCTCTCCGGGTTCCCACCTTCTGCTCCCGAGTCCTCAGTCCCGCGAGGCTCCCTCCCCCGGCTCCTGCGAAGTCCCGCGGACCCGCTCGTGGGTCGCCCCCCTCCCCAGGAGTCCCCGCCCCCAACCCCGCCGAGCGAGCGAGCGCTCTTCGCGTCCCTCCGCGCAGGCGCAGGGAGTCTCGGCGGTGCCTCCCCCCCGCCCCAACCCGAGCGGCCGAGGGCGGGGCGCGGGCTGGTCCGGGGCGGCCGCGGCTCCATGGGGCTCTGGGGGCTGCTGAGCCTGCTACACTCGGCCTTCTTCGGGGACCAGGTAGGGCGTGGGGGCGCTCCACGCGCACGACGCTTGACGGGTCTGGGGTCTCGCGCCGTCGCCGCGGAGACCGTTGCCAGGGAAACTGCCTCGGGCTGCGAACCCCTCCCCCCGCGTCGCAGCGAACCCCCACCCCACCCCGGGTCTGCGCAAGCGCGGCCTCGCCTTGCCCAGCTCCCGGTCTCGGAAGGAGACCCCCAGGATCCCTCTCCACTGCGCGGGCACAGAGAGCACCTGGGGCGGCGGGACCGCGACGGGGGACCGCCCTGCCGAGGGTCCGTCCCATACAGGAGGGTAGAGGCCGGGCCACGCCCTGCACCTTTTCCAGCCTCGGTTTCCCCTCTGGGCTCCCGGCTGAGGGCCTACTCCGCCTTTCGCCGAGGCTGACGTTCCTAAAATGTATCCCACCGAGGCCCAAGCGTTTTGCGGGCCTGTAATCGTCCGGAACCCTGCGGCTCTAACATCCCCAACTGAAGAGGAAACTGAGGCTGGGGGCGCAGCGGGGAGCCCAAGGTCACGGCCTCGGCAGGGCGGGGGCGCAGAGCGTGGGGCAGAGGCGTCGGGAGAGGACCCGGCCCGGACGCCGACGGGGGAGCTGTCCGCGGTGCTGACGGGACGCTCGCTCGCCTCCTCCCCGCCGGGGGAAACTGAGCCCCAGAGCCCTGGCAGGCGACCCGCCCCGATCGGGTTTCAGGGGCGCGGCCTCACCACTCCCCCATCTCCGGTGCCCGTCCTTCCTCACCCGTCAGGGCCCTGCTCCATCACCCGGCTGGGCTCCCAACTGGTCGCATGACAGACCTGGTGCCTTCCTGCTTCCTTCAGCCCTACCCCAGCTGAGTGGCGGGGGGGGGGGGCACCCCGGGTCCTACCCACCCTTCTGTCCCTGGCACCGCGGAGGATCAGTGAAAGAGGGCGGGGCATCAAGTGGGAATTGGCGCTGAGGTCAGGATCAGAAGACTCAGACACTGAGTGACCCTGTTGTATGGGGGCCGGATGCTGGGACGGCGGTGGAGGGGAGGGAGCGGTCTCTGGGTGAGGGTGGGGCTGAGCGAGCCCCGTGGTTCCACAGCAGCAGTGGGGAGCGCAGAGGGTCCCAGGAGGGTCCCCGGGAAGGGTCTCCACACTAGGCCTGGGTGCTGTACATTGGGGGGAGGTCTCTTTCATTCCCCCAAGGCTGGGACTGGGGTCCTGGGGTGCTGTATTTCCCAAGGTTCTATGGTTCTCTAATCTCCATGATGCCTGAGTCTGTGGCTCAAGAATTTACAGGGTCAGGGATTCTCGAGGAGGAGGAGCAGGGGCTTCAGAGATACAATGTTCCAGAGGCTTGGGGACAAGGGCACCTGGGGGGACCTCAGTCCCAGGTGCCCTCAGCCCTCCAGGACCCAGGGCTGCTGAGGTTCATGAGTGAACTCCAGCAGGGCACTCCCTGGCTTAAGCCTCAGTGTCCTCATATGTATGCGGACATGGCTGGCCTTTAGGCCACTCTAAGATTTTTGGCTGAGAGGGGCCTGGGGGCCAGTGACCTCTGAGACTGGGTGGGGGAGGTGAGACCTAGTTCTGTGCGGGCAAGGGTTCTCCAACCCACCTCCTAGTCAACAAAACAAGAAACCCGAGGTCAGAGAGAGAGAGGCCCAAGGTCATGGCCGGGAATCAAGGTAGAGCTAATGCTGTGGCCCTGAGCCCTGTCCTTTCCCCAGCCCCTCTGTCCTGCTCTGCAGCCAGTTCAGCCCATGACCCTTCCCGGGGACTGCCCCTGCTCTAAACCCATCATAAGGACCTGACCCAGGCCTAAACCCACATGCCCTGAGAGGGCACTGATCCCAGCTCCGGAAACTGCACACGCTGTTCCTTTAGCCCGGAACGCTGTTCCCCTCCTTGCTTCCATGGCCAGCTCTTCATCCTGAAGAGGCCAAGCACCATGTCCCCTTCTCTGGGCAGCCTTCCCAGCTTCCAGAAAGAGCCCCCTTGCCCACTGCACCCTGTCCTCAAGCCCCACGGGCTGCGGACTGCTGTGTCTGGCTCTCGAGGGTCCGCTCAGGGCCCCCAGCATTGCCAGCCCAGGACGGACACGAGGGGCCTCCTGCAGCAAACCCAACAGAAAACAGTGTGGCCCCCTTGCCCTTGGCTCCCTGTTGTCCCGTCGTTCGCTGTGCCAGCCCTAACTGAGGCTGCAGCTGCCTCCCCCATTTTACCCAGGGGGAATCAGGTTCTCGGGGCAAACGATTTGCCCCGGCGTCCCAGCCAGGAAAGACAGAGGCAGCCCCCCTAAACCCTGTCTCCTGGCCCAGAGCCCCCTTTGTCCTCGTGCATGCGTGTGTCTGAGGCAGGAAGGACTGGCCACAGCTGCGAGATCCTGGCTCTGGGTTTTATTTATTTTTTATTTTTTTTAAAGATTTTATTCATTTATTTGACAGACAGAAATCACAAGTAGGCAGAGAGGCAGGCAGAGAGAGAGGAGGAAGCGGGCTCCCTGCTGAGCAGAGAGCCCGATGCGGGGCTTGATCCCAGAACCCTGGGATCATGACCTGAGCTGAAGGCAGAGGCTTTAACCCACTGAGCCACCCAGGCGCCCCTGGCTCTGGGTTTTAAACCCTCAAGTGGTTCTGGGGACCCAGGGAGGAACTGAGGACGCGGGGGGTCCCCAGGCCCCTCCCTCTTCCTCCTCTTCTGTGAGGGTGAAATAGAAGTGTGACGAGAGACAGAGACACAGGGAGACAGAGATTGCAAGAGACCGAGCGACATGCGGGAGGACAGGAGTCATGGCCGATGCCCGCGGAGGAGTTCTGCCAGGGAGACAGAAATGCCAGGGTCGCAGGTGCTTCTCAGCCCGCCCATCCCCCATGCTCAGTCCCTCATGCCAGTCACGGCCCTCCCTGCTGGCAGGGGCTGGGGGGTCCAGCCTGGGTCCTTGGCCCTGCCCTGCTCTCACCCATGGGCACAAGGCCTGGCTGGGTCCGTGGGGAGGGGCTGACCTGGCTCCTGCCCCCCCCCCCATTCTGATGTAACATCCAGGACTGGGTGTTTCACTTCCAAATTCTCCGGATCCAGCCGCAGGAGGTTCTTAAGGCCGCTTTACTCCGGAACGTGTGGGGGATACGGAGCCCTAGACCACGGGGCGCCCCCTTCCCTTGGAGGGGGTTCACCCCCCTTTGCACACGCAGTCCCTGAACCCGCCCGGAGGCGCGACGTCCCGCTGCCGCCGCTGGTCCCCGCCCTGGGGCCGCCATTGGCTGTTGCCATGGCACCAGGCCTTCTTCCCGCGCCGCGATTGGCCGCGGCGGCCGCATCCCGCATCCCGCATCCTCCCCCGCTCGCGGTGGTCTCGCCCAGCCCCAGGAGCGGCGGCGCCGCCTGGGCAGGCCGGGACCGGGCTTTGTCCGCCCCGGAACCCTCTGCCTGCGCCGCCAAGACCCCGGAGACCCGGAACCCACGCCCCGCGGCGCCCCCGCCAGCCCAGCCCGAGCGAGATAAAGTAAGCGGCGCGCTTCCCTGGGTGGAGGGCGGGGGGCGCGTCCTCCGCCTCTGCTGGGGGTCTCTGTCCCCTTGTCTCTGCTTCAGCTCTGGGCACACTCTCCGGAGCCTCGGCTTCTGCAGGGTGGAGCCAGAAGGGAAACTGAGCCGCGGGAAGGTGGACGCCCGCGCCGCTGCTGCTATCCCCACGCACACACCCACTCACGGGGTTCACCGCTCGGACCTCCCACAGTCTGCAGGCAGGTCTGTGTGTGCTTGGGGATCGTGCCCCACCTCTCTGGACATCAGTTTCCCATTCTGTGAAGTGGGGCATGGATTGAAGGGAAGAGAAGGGCCTCTTTGGGCCACATCTGTGCCACCCCTCCCTGCTCAAGTAGACCAGCCCCCTGCTACTGGTGCTTTCCCTTCTGCAGTGGAGATCTCCCAAGGAGGTTCCTGGGAGTCCCCTGGCGCAACCTGGAGCTGAGCGGCAGGCAGGAGGGCTTCCTGGAGGAAGTTGCACCTTGAGGGATGGCAGGGTTTGGGAAAGGTGCTCCAGGTGGAAAACCGCACACGCAGAGGCCTGGTGGAAGAGCACGGCTGTGCCACACCAGGGGATGTGGAGGAGTCAGGTCTTATCTCAAGGGCACTGGGGAGCCATGGGAAGTACTGGAGAGAGGGAAGGACTCCAACCAGTGACTCTCAGGGCTTCCTTCTGGCTGTGCGTGAGGAGTGGACTGTGGGAGGCCAGCGAGGCTGCCCTGGTGGCAGGGCTATGGGGAGTTGGGCGAGAGGGTCCAACTGGGCAAAGCTTGAGGGGCTGGTGGGAGTGTGGAGTTGGGGACTCAGGCTGGAAAAGCGGGGGTCTGGTGGGGGCCCTGCTGCCAAGCTCAGGCTGATGAGGATGCCGGGGAGTGAAGGTATCCCAGGCTCGGCCTGGAACATCCACGCAGACACCCCTGAGGGAAACGGGAGCTGGGAGGCTACCCTGGGTGGGGCTCAGGGAGGGGGCCTAGGTTGGTCGAGGGAGTGGAGGGATGTGCAGGCGGTGTCGCGCCTGGCTTAGTGCTTCCTTCTGGTGGGGCAGGGCCTGGGAGCCTCAGCCAGGACACAACTCCAGCCCAGGGAATTTGCCGCAACCCCAGGCCTAGGTCCCAGCTCTGCGACCCCCGACGGAGCCTCGGTTGGGACCACTATTGGGGTGGGAGATGAAGGCTGTGGTCCCCAGGCAGCTGGCCTTCCCTGCCTGGCCCCCGGCTGCCCTGTGATCTCTGGTTTGCTCCATGACCACTGGCATGCCTGACCCTCTCATCAGCCTGCAGGATGGGCCAAGCATACTGCGTTCCCATGGCTCAGATGGGCAAACTGAGGCCAGAGCGCACCACCTGGACTCCTGAGTCCTTCCAGGACTGGGTTCCAGTCGTGCTTTGTCTGTCTCCCTGGCCTCACTTTCTTCCTCTGAGTACAGCCTGTTGGTGGTCCCTGAGGCTCAGGACTGTGACCGGGAACTCGGAAGACACGGTCAGGCACACAGTAGGTCTTCCCGGTGGGTTCGGATGGTCTGACCTCATCTCGCATCTTTACGACAGGCCCAGCATGCCCTTGGTGACCCCCCGGGGTGGGTGGGGTGGGGAGGGTTCTGTGGGTAGGAGCAGAGGGACAAGGGCCTTGAGTGAATGAATGCAGGTGTGGGGGGGGGGTGAGGGCGCGAGGGTAAGAGCCTCCCTGTGGGCAAGGGGAAGGCGGGCTGGTCTGGGGAGAGGGCTCCCAGGAAGGAGGTGGGGAAGAGGCCTGGCTGCCATTGGTGCGCCTCAGACAAAGGCGGAGGGAGGGGGCGAGTGCTGATGGGAAGGGAACAAAGAGGGAAGGGGCGGGGTGGGGAGGAGGGGGGACAGCTCGGGGAGGGCCTAGCCAAGGGAGGAGGGGCCGCCAGCCAGCTGGACAGAGGAAGGGGGCTGGGCCACAGTGAGAAAGGGCCGCCACACACAAAGAAGTGGACGGCAGTGGCAGAGCCCAGGAGACGGGGCATGGGGCCGCCGGGGCCGCCGGGGGGCTGACCAGAGGGCAGTCAGGCTGGGCAGGCAGCTGCTGGGGCTCCAGCTGTTGGTGAAGGGGTCTGGGCGGCGGGGCATCCAGATTTTAGACCCCCAGGGTGACTGCGATGGGCTTGGGTCTGTCCAGTTGAGGGGGTCGCCACATCGGCCTGGCCGTCGCTCTTCGCGCTGCTTTTTCTTGGCGGACACAGCCTTGTTCTCGCCCCTCGGCTGGGCCAGCCGGTGGTCTCTTCCCCTCACCTCTGGGCGGCTGCTCTCTGTGGAGGAGGCCCGTGGCCATCAGCAGGTGTGTCTGGGAGCCCAGCAGTGAGGCCGGCCAGGCGCCGGTGTCTGCTGGTCAGCTGCTCATTTGGGTTGTGTGTCTCGACGTCCATCCCATGGCTCTGCGCACATCTGTCGCGGTCTGTTGCTCCGCTGGCCATGCTGCATGGCCTTGGGGCCAGCCCTGCAGCGGTCCACACCAGGCAGTCCTGTGGGGACTCACCCCCCGGAATGGATGGGAGGGCTAGGACTTCGGTCAGGGGCCACCCGTCCCTAGACCTTGGGTGAACCTTGTCTGACCTGTGGCCCCAGGCACTCCAGGAGCTGAAGATGGCGAGCTCCGTGGCACCCTACGAGCAGCTGGTGCGGCAGGTGGAGGCCTTGAAGGCCGAGAACAGTCATCTGAGGCAGGAGCTGCGAGACAATTCCAGCCACCTGTCCAAGCTAGAGACAGAGACGTCCGGCATGAAGGTGCGGGTGGGGCTGGGCAGAGGTTGGAGGCACAAACACCAGGGTGCTGGACCAAGAGTCTGGCAGGCCAGGCTGGGGCATCTTGTGGTGGGGGTGGCTCAGGGGAGCCCAGGACATCCGGCTTACGCTGCTGGCGCTCTCCCACCCCCGCCGTAGGAGGTCCTGAAGCACTTACAGGGCAAGCTGGAGCAGGAGGCCGGAGTGCTGGTGTCCTTGGGGCAGACGGACGTGCTGGAGCAGCTGAAAGGTGAGGGTGCTGCGGGGGGCCCCTCTGCACACTGGGGCAATCTGCAGCCTTCCTCCAGAGGGAGCTGGGAGGAGGAGGAGGAGGAGGGGCAGGAAGGGGCACTGACTTCTCCCTCTCTTCCGTGTCCATACAGCCCTGCAGATGGACATCACCAGCCTGTACAACCTCAAGTTCCAACCCCCAGCCCTAAGTCCCGAGCCCGCGGCGCGGACCCCCGAAGAAAGTCCCGTCCATGGCTCTGGACCCTCTAAGGACAGTTTTGGGGAGCTGAGCAGGGCTACTGTCCGGCTGCTGGAGGAGCTGGACCGGGAACGGTGAGAGACAGCACGTGGTGGGAAGCCCCACCCCCAGCCAGCTCCGCCCCAGCGATCCCTGACCCCTGATTGGCCCACCGGCAAGTGCCCCACCCCCCTTTTGAGTGGACCCTGCTAGCTGTGGCTGGTCTTCCCCCTTTCTCCGTCCCAGGATCTCTGGAGGACAAAGAGGAGGGCTCCTGGGAGATGTCCTCAGGGGTCCCCAGCATGCAGGCCTCCCCAAGGACAGGGCTGTGTCCACTGCCAGGGTCAGGACTGGAGCCAGAAGGGCTCAAGGCAGCCTTTGTGGAGAGAGGGGCTGTGGCCCAGGAAACCCGGGCCCATGGCCAGCAGAGGAAAGCAGCGTCGGGGCGCCCAGCTCGGCTCAGCTGGGTTGTGTGGGGTCCGACGGGGCAGTTCAGGAGTGGCTTGGAGTCATGTCCATGCCGTGCTCTGGGACCTCAAGCTAGTCTCCTAACTCCTCCCAGCCTCAGACTTCTGCTCTGTAATTAGATGGAACATAGGCCAAATTATTTGAAGTCAATAAGTTTTTGAGGCGCTTGGGGGGCTCAGCAAGTTAAAACCGTTGCGCTCAGCTCAGATCATGGTCTCAGGGTCTTGGGATAGAGCTCTGCATCCAGCTCTCTGCTCAGCGGAGAGCCTGCTTCCCCCCCCTCTCTCTCCCTGCCTCTCCGCCTACTTGTGATCTCTGCCAAATAAATAAATAAAATCTTCTAAAAAATAATAAAGTAAAATAAAGTTAGTAAGCATTTTTAAAAGATTTTTTTTAAAAGATTTTCTTTATTTATTTGACAGAGATCACAAGTAGGCAGAGAGGCAGGCCGGAGGTGGGGGTGGGGGGTGGGAAGCAGGCTCCCCGCTGAGCAGAGCGCCCCATGTGCGGCTCCATCCCAGGACCCTAAGATCATGACCCGAGCCAAAGGCAGAGGCTTAACCCACTGAGCCACCCAGGCGCCCCTTTTTAAGATTATTTATTTATTTATTTGGCAGACAGAGATCACAAGCAGGCAGAGAGAGAGGAGGAAGCAGGCTTCCCGCTGAGCAGAGAGCCCGATTCGATTCGGGGCTTGACCCCAGGACCCTGAGATCATGACCCAAGCCGAAGGCAGAGGCTTTAACCCACTGAGCCCACCAGGCACCCCAGGCAATAAGTTTTCATTTAAAGAAAAGAAAAGAGCCTAAACATTGAGCTCTGTACAATGGGAACAGAAGGGCGTGCCCACAGCGCTGTTCCGAGGGAGGCTGTTGGGCCTGGATCAACCCGAGCCTGACGTGGTCTTCGCAGGCTACAGGGAGACTAGCTGGTGCGGGAGAAGCGTCAGGGGCACAGCAGCCCCCTCGGAGCATGTCTCCGGGGACCAGACCTTACCAAGGAGTCACCTCTCTCCTTTGCGTGAACGCCCCGTCCCACCCAGCCCCGCGAGCACCAAGGCTGGTGCCCTGCCGGGAAGCAAGGCTTCCAGGGAGCAGGGCCCGCGCCGCGGCCTCGGTGGCCCCCCGTCCACAGCCCGCGCCCACCGACTGCCCCCTCAGGTGCTTCCTGTTGAACGAGATCGAGAAGGAGGAGAAGGAGAAGCTCTGGTACTACTCGCAGCTTCAGGGCCTGTCCAAGCGCCTGGACGAGCTCCCGCACGTGGAGACGGTGAGCGACCGCGGGGGCGGGCGCTCGGGGGCGGGCGCGCGGGGGCGGGCGCGCGGGGGCGGGCCGGGGCGCGCCCTCACCGCGACCGCCCGCCCCTCCCAGCAGTTCTCGATGCAGATGGACCTGATCCGGCAGCAGCTGGAGTTCGAGGCCCAGCACATCCGCTCGCTGATGGAGGAGCGCTTCGGCACGTCGGACGAGATGGTGCAGCGCGCGCAGGTGAGGCGGGACCGGAGCGGACCGCGGGGGGCGGGGCCTGGCTCGGGGGCGGGGCCGTAGCCCTTTGTGGGTGGGGCCGGAGGGGGAATGAGGGCCGAGCCGGCCCGGGGGGGCGGAGTCCGAGAACAGCGGGGGCAGGGGGCGGGCGGTGGGCGGAACCGAACGTGGCAGGCCCCGGTCCCCGGTGCGTGGACGCGACCCGATCAGGGAGTGGGTGGAGTCCGTTCGGGTTGGGGTTGGGCCGCGGGTGGGGCCGGGCTGTGCCGCAGAGTCAGGCAACGGGGCGGGGCTCAGGGCGGGTGGGGCCAGGTAGAGGAGCAGGTGGGATCCGAGCCAGGGGCGGGGCCAGGGAGTGGGCGGAGTGGGACGTCGAAGTGCGGCTCGGGCCGCAGGTGGGGTCCTAGCCGGGAGGGGGCGGGGCCAGATCCGGGGCGGGGCCAGCGCCGGGGCGGGGCCAGCCCTGGCGAGCGCCTTTCTCTGCGCTCAGATCCGCGCTTCGCGCCTGGAGCAGATCGATCAGGAGCTGCTGTCAGCCCAGGACCGCGTGCCGCAGACCGAGGCCCAGGTACCGGGAGGGGTGGAGCAGGAACGGGCCCGCAGCCCCCACCCACATCGTCATGGGGCTGTAGCCGGCATCCGCAGTCTGGGCACTTTGTGGGGTGCTCCCCAACCGAACCCCCAGGCCCGGTGTTCTCCGCACAGGCCCTGCTGGCGGTGAAGTCAGTGCCGGTAGAGGAGGACCCGGAGACTGAGGTCCCCACGCACCCTGACGACGGTGTCCCTCAGCCGGGCAACAGCAAGGTGAGGGGTATCCAGGTTCGTGGGGGGCCCGGCGGCTGGCCCGAGCTGCGAGGGGTGAGGGCGGCCTGCTGGGTTGAGGTACATGGTAGGTGGGTCCCGCGTCGCTGTCAGACGTGGGGGATTCTCTCTCCTCTGTCTCCATAAAGTGTCCTCAGGTGTGGAAGGGCCACCTGGATGGGGGGTTGCGGTGAGGCTGGCAAGGCCAGCATGTGCTCTGGGGTTGGGAAGGTGGGTGAGGGATAGCTGTCCTGGGGCCGGTTCAACCTAGTCTCAGACGTAGGAGGTCACCCACGGGAGTACCCAGTGAGGGACCACAGGGTGGACTCTTGGGCCTCCAGAACTGGGGGTACTTGGTGCTGGCTGACGCCTCCCATCCCCTCCCCACGTCTGTGCACTGGCCCCCAGGAGGATGCAGAGCAGGGGAGGTCAGGGTGAGCCAGCGATTCTCCCGGGCTGTGTTTGGGCGGCGCACTGGAGGGCCGCGGCTAGCCCTGGCTGGGGCCCGGTGAGCTGGGCAGCGTTCCCCGCCTTGACTTCATCCTCTGCCCTTCCAGGTGGAGGTGGTCTTCTGGTTGCTGTCCATGCTGGCGACACGGGACCAGGAGGACACAGCCCGCACCCTGCTGGCGATGTCCAGCTCGCCGGAGAGCTGCGTGGCGATGCGCCGCTCGGGGTGTCTGCCGCTGCTGCTGCAGATCCTGCACGGCACCGAGGCGGGCAACGGGAGCCCCGGGGCGCCGGGAGCCAAGGATGCACGCATGCGCGCCAACGCGGCGCTGCACAACATAGTCTTCTCGCAACCGGACCAGGGCCTGGCGCGCAAGGAGATGCGCGTCCTGCATGTGTTGGAGCAGATCCGGGCCTACTGCGAGACCTGCTGGGACTGGCTTCAGGGCAGGGACGGCGCCGACGGAGCCGGCAAGGGCAGCGGTGAGCGTGTAGGAGCTCCGGTGTGGGGGGTGGTAAGCCGGGAGCCGTCCAGGTCTCCCGCGGACTCCGGCTAGAGCCTTAACCTTTGCAAGCAGGGTGCAGTCTGGGACCCCTAGTGTTTGCAGGTCTTTGCAAACTTAATATATGGCAAAAACACTGCCAAAAGGTCCTTAGCACCAGGCACTACCTCATGGGCCTTTGCGATGCAGCGGCGTGGGCAGCACCCTGTGACTTGCCTTTAGACAGGCTCTGGGGGGCCCCCCATGCGCCCACGAACAGCGGTTTGAAAAGCTCTGGGGTCCCTGCAGGCCTTCGGGGTCCCTGCAGGCCTGTGGGGTGGAGAAGGCAGGGAAGGGCAGGGACTTACTGGCAGCAGGTGGCTCTGACCCGGCCCCTGTCCCGCAGTCCCTGTCCCCATTGAGCCTCAGATCTGCCAGGCCACCTGTGCCGTGATGAAGCTGTCCTTTGATGAGGAGTACCGCCGGGCCATGAACGAGCTGGGTGAGTGCCCCCTGGCTTCTTCCAGGACTGGCTCTGGGGGTGCCGCTGGGCCTCATCCTGGCTGGGGCTGGCTTGGTAGCCACCAGGATGCTGGGGCTCAGAGAACAGGGAAGCGTCTCTGCTCAGGGAGCCTGGCGGGTGGCGGTGGGGGTCGACCTTGTGAAATCCTAGGTTTGTGAGCATTACAGGTGTTATGTCTCTTTCCATATACGAATCCTCGAAACCCGGGAAAAACAAATAGCAAAGCTCAAACATCATACCCGTGTATGCTCAATTTCACTGTCCGGAGATGCCGCTTCTCGCCTAGCAGGGGCTCAAAACGCGCAAACGGGTAGACCCCGTGCGGGTTGGCTGCGTGGGAGGCATGTGCCCAGCCCTGGGGGAGGGCTCCCCCCATATGCTGGATTTACAAAGGAAGACACAGGAAAACAAGGAAGCAGGCAACCCAGAGAAAACCCCAAATCTGGAAGCCTTGTGTGCCCAACAGGTAGGCGTCGGCCGCAGGCAGGTGTCTTAGCCTCCCTCTGCAGTCCCCTGTGGTAGGGGGCAGAGGAGGTGGTCCAGTCCGCCCCGTGCACAAGACACGTGCACGCGTGTGCCCCAGAACGTAGTCTAAACACAGGAGGCCAGCGGGCCCCGGCCGTGCTTCCCACCCACCGGCACGAGGCCAGCACAGAGAACTTCTGTTGGCTCCGCATGCCCTCTGACCTTGAGCCCTTGGACTAGGAACATGGAGACTGTCCTACGGAACTGGTTCTGAGTGTGGCCCAGGACCCCTGGGGGTTCCTGACGCCCTCCTGTGAGGTCCCCAAGGTCACAGTTGTTGTGATAAGGACACAAAGATATGATTTCCTGTCCCACCCTGTCTTCTGCCGGCGCTTCCCTCTGAGGGCCGCTGGGCTGCACATTCCAAGGGCTAAGAGGCTTCATTCTCATTTTCAGCAGGAGCGTATGCACCGCTGTCGCCCACAGGCACAGAATCTTTTTGGGGTCACAAACCTCACAAACGTTCAGAGGATACAGGGGTCCTAAGGGCAAAACACTCGCATGCCTCCGGCGTCTGCCAGGAGCCCCTGGCCCGGCAGCTGAGGTCACAGCACTTGCTGCCTGTTCTTGTCTGCGCCCTTCCTGTGGGTTTCCGCCTTCGGGAGGATGAAGGGCCTTGGAAGCGTCCCCCGAAATCACTTATAATCACATATTAAAGTTGTTAGAGGTGCCTGGCCGGCTCAGTCGGTAGAGGCAGTGACCGTTGTTTGAGTGTTGTGAGTTCCGGTCCCACGTCGGGCCTGGAGCCTGCTTAGAAAATCAACTTGTGGTAGAATACACGTAAGATCCGCTGTCGGAACCTTCTCTGAGCACACAGCTGCGTGGCGGGAAGCACTCACACCCCCGCCCTCCATCTCCAGAACTTTCCATCTCTCCACACAGAGACCCTGTCCCCGTGAAGCACGGACTCCCCACCCCTGCCCCAGCCCCGGCTCCCACCCTCTCCTCTCTGTGTGGCTGGGACTCCTCTGGGGCCCTCCTGGGAGTGGGGTCCTGAGGGTCCTTCTGGGTCCGGCTTATTTGATATAAATACCCTCGAGCAGAACATTTTTGGGGTCTGCCCATGAGATAGCAGGTGTCAGAGCATCCCGCCTTTCTGTAGCTGAGGAATGCTGCGTTGTGGACAGACACACTGTGTCCACCCATCCGTCCACGTCCGCTGATGGACATTTGGGTTGTGTCCCCCTCTTGGCCACTGTGAACAGGTCGCAGGCTTGCGTTGGAGGTTTTTATAACAGTGACTTACCACTTATTACGTGGCCAGCACTATGCTTTTTTTTTTTTTTAAAGATTTTATTTATTTGACAGATCACAAGCAGATAGAGGCAGACACAGAGAGAGGTGGAAGCAGGCTCCCCGCTGGGCAGAGAGCCCGATGCGGGGCTCGATCCCAGGACCCTGAGATCATGACCTGAGCCGAAGGCAGAGGCTCAACCCACTGAGCCCCCCAGATGCCCCTCGCTGGAGGTTTTTAGATGCGCACCGTTCACTTCCTGCCCCCGGGACACTGGCATTTGCCCCCATCATCTCTGCCACAGGGAGACGGAGATGGGGCTTCTCATGCTTGCGCTGCTGCTGCTTTCCCTTGCTCCCTACGGACCCTATCCCCTGATTCGTTTCCCCATAGTACCTCCTGAGCACGGGCCACCCATAGCCTGCCCTCCGTGGCTCGTGGTCTGGAGAGAATTCTCGTGGGGGATGATGGGGGGCTTCCCTGGGAAAGTGACTGGAGCTGGGAGCAGAGCCAGTCACCTGGGCAAACAGCAGGGAAGAGCACTGCAGGCAAAGGGAACAGCCTGCAAAGACCCAGAGGCTGGGGAGTAGCCCTGGGGGCTGGGGAGGGGGACCTGAGCGGGGCAGGTGTGGGGAGGGAGGGAGCAGAGGGCGTCCGAGGCCGGGAAGGAGGCAGGGGGTGGTTTGGGGAGTCCGGCTATGGGCGGGCACCCCGCAGGCGCACCACGCCCCGCTCCCGCCCCTGCAGGTGGGCTGCAGGCCGTGGCAGACTTGCTGCAGGTTGACTACGAGATGCACAAGATGACGCGAGACCCGCTCAACCTTGCCCTTCGCCGCTACGCCGGCATGACCCTCACCAACCTCACCTTTGGCGACGTCGCCAACAAGGTGCGTGGGGCAGCCGGAGGCTGGGCAGGGTCAGCGCTCTCCAGGTCAGAGCCCTCAACCTCACCACAGCTTCGAAACAGCCCTCAGAGATGGAGACAGTTGTCCCCAGTTTGCAGGCGGGTAGACTGAGGCCCAGAGAGGGCTGGTGGGGCCGAGAAGGCTGATGTCTGCATGCGATCAGCCAGGCCACCATGCTGCTGGCTGCTCTGGGGCCAGCTCTGCTGAGAATGGGACCTCTGGACTAGGGGGCGGGTGTCCATGCTGGCCTGGGCCTCAGTTTCCTCATTGGATCAACTGGGTAAGTGCCGCCCCTCCCCTGCGGCACGCGGCAGTGAGGACGGGGGCTGGGCTCAAGTTCTAGCACACGGTAGGTGCTCAGTGAGCAGAGGAGGGAACCTGAAGACGGAGGTGGGTCGACTTCATGCCCCCTGCCCTGCCCGGCATGGCGTGATTTCCCTCTTCACACCAACAGGCCACGCTGTGTGCCCGCCGGGGCTGCATGGAGGCCATCGTGGCCCAGCTGGCTTCTGAGAGCGAGGAGCTCCACCAGGTACCTGGGCAGTGTGGCCCCAGGAGCGCCCTGCGGGGTGTCCCACTGCCTGCGGCCCTTCTGCTGGCCAGGCTCCCTCTCCCTTGGGTATTGGGCATCCCCTCCAGTCTCTGCTCAGCTCCGCCTGGCACAGGGGTGGAGGCTCGGGTGGCCTTAGGTCCACATTGTCCCTTCTCTGCCCCGGCCCAGGTGGTGTCCAGCATCCTGCGCAACCTGTCCTGGCGGGCTGACATCAACAGCAAGAAGGTGCTGAGGGAGGTCGGCAGCATGACTGCCCTGATGCAGTGTGTTCTTCGAGCCTCCAAGGTGGGCACCAGCTGGAGTGGGGGGCTGGGGACAGGGAAACCTCACCCCAGCATGACTGCCCTGATGCAGTGTGTTCTTCGAGCCTCCAAGGTGGGCACCAGCTGGAGTGGGGGGCTGGGGACAGGGAGACCTCACCCCAGGCCTCAGGAAGAGGGACCGGCCAGGGTTGTTCAGTGCCAGCCACAGCGCAGGGAGACCTGGGAGAGGGGGTGAGTTCCCCATCTCCAGAGGAAATCAAGCCAAATAGTGCACTGGAAAGCAGCTGGTCACACCTGGGGCTTCCAACCCTGTAACTCCAGATCCTTTCACTGTTGCTTGTACGGGTAAACAGACCTGGGTGCCTTTCCTCCCGGCCTTCTGTCCACACCTTGACAGGAACAGCCGAGTGGGCGGGGCTGGCCTGGTCCCTGCTCCCTCCCTGCCCCCACACCAACCCCCACCTTACCTGATCTGTGTCCAGGAGTCCACCCTGAAGAGCGTGCTCAGTGCCCTGTGGAACCTGTCGGCACACAGCACGGAGAACAAGGCGGCCATCTGCCAGGTGGACGGTGCCCTGGGCTTCCTGGTGAGCACACTGACCCACAAGTGCCAGAGCAACTCCCTGGCTATCATCGAGAGCGGCGGTGGCATCCTGCGCAACGTGTCCAGCCTCATCGCCACCCGGGAGGACTACAGGTCGGCCCCCTCCCAGCCCATGGCCACCGGGGGTGGAGGGCGCGGGGCCCTACACTGGGAGAAGGGGGTCGCCCCCGTGCAGTTTGGCTTGGGGATGGCAGAGCCCACTTGGCTGGGAACCAAGGACAAGCCTTGTTCTGTGCTGAGAATGGACGGTCCCAACTGGTCCCTAGGGACCACATTTTTTAGTGTAAGTATATCTCAAATCTTGTGTGGAATATACTTATACTAAATTTTAAGCTAATTTAAATAAAAATACGTATTACTTTCTAAACATTAACAAATACTTGTTCTTTACTGAAAATTTTATAAATACTATTAAATATTCATCCCTTATCAAAATAAAGTATTATTTATGAGACAATAATCACTAATGTTTTTGACGTAGAAAAATATGTAATATTTATGTTTAGTGTAAGTATATCCCAAATATGGCATAGGCTATACTTGTGCTAAAGATTTTTTTTTTTAAGATTTTATTTACTCATTTGACAAAGATCACAAGCAGGCAGAGAGGCAGGCGGGAGTGGGGGGAAGCAGGCTGCCCGCTGAGCAGAGAGCCCGATGCGGGACTCGATCCCAGGACCCTGAGACCATGACCTGAGCCGAAGGCAGAGGCTTTAACCCACTGAGCCCCCCAGGCGCCCCTAATATATACATTTTATTAAACATTTAGTACGTTTTCTGAAATTCAGTTACCTTACTCTTACTTTGCTAAGACTGGCTCCCCCACTGCTGTCCCATCCGGGCAGGGCAGGGCGGAGTGGGGCGCAGCGGGGCGAGGGACCGGGTCTGGGGGGAAGGGGCGGGGCGAGGGGAGGTTAGTCCCAGCACGGGGGAGGGGCGGGGCAAGCCGTGGGTGGAGCCCAGCGATGGGTGGGGCGCAGCGGGGGCGTGGCCACGCGGGCTTGACGCTGCCCTGGCCCCGCCCCGCCCCGCCCCGCCCCGCCCCGCCCGCAGGCAGGTGCTGCGGGACCACAACTGCCTGCAGACGCTGCTGCAGCACCTGACGTCGCACAGCCTGACCATCGTGAGCAACGCCTGCGGCACGCTCTGGAACCTGTCCGCCCGCAGCCCGCGTGACCAAGAGCTCCTGTGGGACCTGGGGGCCGTGGGCATGCTGCGCAACCTGGTGCACTCCAAGCACAAGATGATCGCCATGGGCAGCGCCGCCGCCCTGCGCAACCTGCTGGCCCACCGCCCCGCCAAGTACCAGACCACCGCCACGGCCGTCTCCCCCGGCGCATGCGCTCCCAGCCTGTACGTGCGGAAGCAGCGGGCGCTGGAGGCCGAGCTGGACACGCGGCACCTGGCGCAGGCGCTCGACCACCTGGAGAAGCAGGGCCTGCCGGAGGCGGAGGCCTACGCAGCCTCCAAGAAGCCCCTGCCGCCCCTGCGGCACCTGGACGGGCTGGCCCGGGACTACGCCTCGGACTCGGGCTGCTTCGACGACGATGAGGCGCCCTCCCTGGCCGCTGCAGCTGCCACTGCGGAGCCTGCCAGCCCCGCGGTGCTGTCGCTTTTCCTGGGGAGCCCCTTCCTGCAGGGGCAGGCGCTGGCCCGGGCCCCACCAGCCCGCCGCAGTGGCCCAGAGGCAGAGAAGGAGGCCAGCGGGGAGGTGGCCGTGGCGGCCAGGGCCAAGGCTAAGCTGGCACTGGCGGTGGCACGCATCGACAGGCTGGTGGAGGACATCTCCGCCCTGCACACCTCGTCAGACGACAGCTTCAGCCTCAGCTCTGGGGACCCTGGACAGGAAGCACCGCGTGAAGGCCGGGCCCAGTCCTGCTCTCCTTGCCGGCGGCCGGAGGGCAGGCGGCCAGAGGCTGGCAGTCGTGCCCACCCGCTGCTGCGGCTCAAGGCTGCCCACGCCAGTCTCTCCAATGACAGTCTCAACAGCGGCAGCACCGGTGATGGGCGCTGTCCCCGCGAGCACACACGGTCCTGCCCACTGGCCGTGCTGGCCGAGCACCGCGAGCGGTCCCCGAACAGCCAGGTGCGGCCCAGCCGGCTAGACCTCCACCTGCCAGGCAGCCAGGAGCCGGCATCCCGGGACGGCTCTGCCGCTGATGCCTGTGTACGCACCATCAAGCTGTCGCCCACCTACCAGCACGTACCGCTCTTCGAGGGCAACCCCAGGGCAGGCATGGGGTCCCTGGCCCCCGGAGCCCGGAAGCAGGCCTGGTTGCCCATGGACGGCCTGAGCAAGGTGCCGGAGAAGCTGGTGGCAGAGACCGTGCCACTGTGCCTGTCGCGCTGCAGCTCCCTGTCCTCACTGTCCTCGGCTGGCCGCCCAGGCCCCAGTGAGGCCGGGGACCTGGACAGTGACTCATCCCTGGAAGGGCTGGAGGAGGCTGGACCCAGCAAGGCTGACCTGGACGGGGCCTGGCTCGGCCCCGGGGCTGCCTCCCTGCCCGTGGCCATCCCGGCTCCGCAGCGGGGCCGGGGCCTGGGAGTGGAGGACACCACCCCGTCCAGCTCCTCGGAGAACTGCGTGCAGGAGACGCCACTGGTGCTCAGCCGCTGCAGTTCGGTGAGCTCCCTGAGCAGCTTCGAGAGCCCGTCCATCGCCAGCTCCGTGCCCAGTGACCCGTGCAGCGGGCTGGGCAGCGGCACAGTCAGCCCCAGCGAGCTGCCCGACAGCCCCGGGCAGACCATGCCTCCCAGCCGCAGCAAGACGCCCCCGCTGGCCCCCGCGCCCCCCGGCGAGCGGGAGAGCACCCAGTTCAGCCTGCAGTGGGAGAGCTATGTGAAGCGCTTCCTGGACATCGCCGACCGCCGCGAGCGCTGCCGGCTTCCGTCTGAGCTGGACGCGGGCAGCGTGCGCTTCACCGTGGAGAAGCCGGACGAGAACTTCTCCTGCGCCTCCAGCCTCAGTGCGCTGGCCCTGCACGAACACTATGTGCAGAAGGACGTGGAGCTGCGGCTGCTGCCCCCAGCCTGCCCCGAGCGTGGCGGCAGCGGCGGTGGCGGCGGCGGCCCCGGCCTGCACTTTGCAGGGCACCGCCGGCGGGACGAGGCTGGTGGCTGTCTCGAGGGCCCGGCAGCCACTGACCAGGAGCTGGAGCTGCTGCGCGAGTGCCTGGGGGCGGCGGTCCCCGCCCGGCTCCGCAAGGTGGCCTCGGCGCTGGTGCCTGGTCGCCGCGCACTGCCCGTGCCCGTCTACATGCTGGTGCCGGCCCCCGCCCGGGGGGACAACTCCTGCGCCGACTCCGCTGACGGCACGCCCGTCACCTTCTCTAGTGCCACCTCGCTCAGTGACGAGACACTACAGGGACCTCCCAGGGACCCGCCCAGCGGACGCTCCGACAGGCAGAAGCCTGCGGGTCGTGAGGCCCCGGCCAGGCAGGCCACGGGGCACAGGCACAGGGCATGGGGTGCAGGCCGGAGCCCGGAGCAGGCCCGGGGCGTGGGCAGGAGCAGGGAGGGGCTGGAGCTTCCCCTCCGCCAGCCCTCGAGCGCCTGCAAGGACCAGGATGTCTTCCGCCCCAGCCCAGGCCGCGGGGACGGGGCGCTGCAGTCTCTGTGCCTCACAACGCCCACCGAGGAAGCTGTGTACTGCTTCTACGACTCAGACGAGGAGCCCTCCGAGGCGGTGGTGCCCCCGCGGCGGGCATCCGCCATTCCTCGGGCAGTAAAGAGAGAGCGCCCGGCTGGCAGGAAGGAGGTGCAGGCTGCACCCAAGGCTACGCCCAAGGCCACGCAAGCTGCCCGTACCCAGCCCAGCCTCATTGCCGATGAGACGCCGCCGTGCTACTCCCTGAGCTCCTCCGCCAGCTCCCTGAGTGAGCCCGATCCCCCCGAGCACCCCGCAGGCCAGCCCCAGGCTCTCAAGCCGGCTGCCAACAAGGGGCTGGGCACTGCAGGGGGTCGTCATGGCTCCCCGAGCCCGCGGGTGCAGACAGGACCGCTCCGGCGCGGTGCCAACTCTGCAGTGCCCAGGCGCCGGTTCCAAGCGTCGGGCTCTCGGCGCCGCAAGCCCCAAGCCGCCCAGCCAGACAAGCAGCCTGCAGAGGGGCCCCGGGAGCGCGGGGACGAGGCGGCCAGTTCTGACCATGCCTCAGACCTTGACAGCGTCGAGTGGCGCGCGATCCAGGAGGGCGCCAACTCCATCGTCACGTGGCTGCACCAGGCGGCGGCGGCGGCGGCCACCCACGAGGCCTCGTCTGGGTCTGACTCGATCCTGTCCGGGTCGGGGCTGTCGGGGAGCTCCACCCTGCAACCCTCCCTGCACAGGAAGGGACGGCGGCTGCAGGCGGGGGGCCCGGTGGGCAGCACTGCGAGGCCGGAGAAACGGGACTCAGCCCTGGCCCAGCACAGCACCAGCGGCCCCGAGAAGCTGCGAGGGGCTCAGAAGACCACGGGCAGGGTGCCGGCCGTGCTCCGGGGAAGGACTGTGATCTATGTGCCCAGCCCGGCCCCCCGGGCCCAACCCAAAGGCCACCCTGGCACCCATGTGGCACCGAGGAAGATGGGACCCCCGAGTCCTGCGCAGCCAGGAGCCCCCGCCAAGACCCCCAGCCCTGGGCAGCAGCGGTCTCGAAGCCTGCACCGGCCTGGCAAGAGCTCAGAGCTGGCGGCACTGAGCCCTCCCCAGAGGAGTGCCACACCGCCCGCCCGCCTGGCCAAGGCCCCCTCCTCGGGGTCCTCCCCAGCCTCTCCGGCCTCCCAGGCCCCTACCAGGAGGCTGCCCACAGGCACCCAGGCAGCAGGGCCCCTCCCCGGCCCCGGGGCAGCTCTGGTGCCCCAAACACCCACGCGGGCCCTGCTGTCTAAGCAGCACAAGACGCAGAAGTCACCTGTGCGGATCCCCTTCATGCAGAGGCCAGCCAGGCGGGGGCCGCCAGCCCCGGCCAGGGCAGCCCCGGAGCCGGGTCCCCGGGGTCGGGCGGCAGCGGAGGGAAGCCCTGGCGCCCGAGGGGGCCGCCTGGGCCTCGTTCGCGTGGCCTCTGCCCGCTCCAGTGGCAGCGAGTCGTCGGACCGCTCAGGTTTCCGGCGGCAGCTGACCTTTATCAAGGAGTCCCCCGGCCTGCTGCGCCGCCGCCGTTTGGAACTGTCCACCCCAGAGGCTGCGCGCCCCGCCTCGCAGGGCGGCTCACCCCGCCGCAGTCAACCCGCGCTGCCCGCTGTCTTCCTCTGCTCCTCGCGCTGCGACGAGCTGCGGGCAGCCCCCAGGCAGGCTCCCGTCCCCCAGCGAGCCCCGGCAGCCAGGCCCAGTCCCAGCGAGCGGCCTGCCCGGCGCCCCAGCTCCGAGAGCCCGTCCCGCCTGCCTGTGCGCACCCCCACCGCCCCACCCGAGGCGGTCAAGCGGTACGCCTCCCTGCCGCACATCAGCGTGGCCCGCAGGCCCGACGGGGCTGCCCCCGGGGCCGGTGCGGACGCTGCCCGCCGCAGCAGCGATGGAGAGGCCCGGCCGCTGCCGAGGGTGGCGGCACCAGGCACCACGTGGCGTCGCATCCGGGACGAGGACGTCCCACACATCCTGCGGAGCACGCTGCCTGCCACTGCCCTGCCACTGATGGGCGCCCCGTCCGAGGAGGGCCCCAGCGGCCCCCCACAGCGCAAGACCAGCGACGCCGTGGTCCAGACGGAGGACTTTGCCGCCACCAAGACCAACTCCAGCACGTCTCCAAGTCTGGAAAGCAGGGGACCCCCCCAGGCTGCAGTCTGCGGCCCCAGCACACTCACCGGCAGTGATGTGGACGGGCTTGGCCCCACCAAAGCGCCCACCTCTGCTCCCTTTGTCCACGAGGGCCTGGGGGTGGCTGCAGGGGGCTTTCCCACCAGCCGGCATGGCTCCCCCAGCCGCTCGGCCCGTGTCCCCCCCTTCAACTATGTGCCCAGCCCCATGGCGGCAGCCGCCACTGACTTGGCCACAGAGAAAGCCCCCGCCGCTGCCCCTACCAGCCTCCTGGAATAGTGGCCAGTGCCGGCCTTCTAGAACATCCTCTCCTGACCAAGGGCTGGTCTGGCTGTCTGGAGGGTGGTCCTAGGGTCCATCTACCCATCAAAGCCTCTGCCCTTGGAGCCCCACTGCAGCCTGAACTGGCCTCACATCTCATGCACAGACGCTTGCTTCGTGCTGCGGGGGCTCTGGAGGGAACGGGCTGCCGGCGTGCTCTCTCGTCACAGCCTGGAGGGAGCACGGTGAGGCGGTCTGGCCCCAGGCCGGCCTCCACACGGGGACGCCCTCCCAGCTTGGGCTGCCCTCAGCAGCCCCGCTCCAGCCCCCACTCCCTGCTGGGCCCAGCCTCAGCAAGACCGCGTCAGGAGCCTCAGGGAGGTGACAGAGTCCGCCCCGGGTGGGGGGCAGGGCTGGCGAGGGTGGCCCATCAAGCAAGGGCCTGCCAGCTGGGGGCCTCGGCATCTGTCCCAGCCTGCACTGGGGCGCAGCCTGTAATTTGGGGAGGCCCGGTAATTGGTTAATGATGGCTCTGCGGGTGAGTTTGCCTTCTCAGCCCCAGCTGGGGAGTGTGGGGGCAGGGAGCGGCTGAGCCCAACTCAAAGTCCCTGCCCCGTCCTAGACCTTGCCGCGAGGGAGGCAGGAGGGCCCCAGGGGTGGTGTGTGGAGCAGCCTGGGACAGGGAGAGGCTGGTGTGCGGACAGCAGAGGCGGGAGCTGCCTCTGGCTTCGACAGAACCCTGGTTGGGGGAAGGGGGGCCCCTGGAGGTGGGCACGGAGCAGCGGGAAGGAGACCCAGGCGACCGTCCCGGAGGGTGTGGGGGAGCTGGGACGCTGCCTGGGTCTGCCTGGGGGAGGAAGCGTGTGGAGGGACGTCCCTGCGGCAGCCCCGCTTTTCAATTCCATTCTCCTTAACGACCCAGGAAGCCCTGGGGTCCTCGGGCTCCGCGCCAGGTGCACCGTCCTCTCCGGACAGCACAGCAGCGGCGGGAGCTGGGCTTGGCCACTGGAGGACACCGGCCGCCAGGTGCTAGAGTGTCGCTGCCCTGGAGGCAGACAGACCGAGGGACAGCGAGCCTGGAGGCCTCACTTCTTCCCCCTCCCCTGCCGGCCCGCCCAGGGGCCGTGTGCACCTGGGCTTGGTGTCCACTCCAAGGGCACCTCCTTGCCCAAAGAGCCAGCGACCTCTTTCCTGCACACGGAGGCTCCAGAGAGAAGCTGCTCCCGGCTCGCAGATCTGCTGGGACAGCCGCCTCGCCAGAGCGCCACTGCCCACCGGAGCAGATGCCATGACCCTCTGCGAGCCTCAGTCCCCCGCCCGCGGGCACCACGGTCCCTCCCCATCATCCAGAAGTTTCCCGTGAGTCACCGTCCACGAAGGGAACCCTTGTGAGCCGTGTTGATTCCAGACCCCACGGATGTCCTGCTGCCGTCATGCTGCTGCATCACACACACACCCCACTCCCGTCCCGCCAAGCACCCAGTCCTGTGCGACAGGAGCCAGGGCGGCGAGCGGGGGAGATGGCGGTGGTGGCTGAGCCAGTGGCAAACAGCCACAGCCCGCCCCGGGGGACACACTGGTGTGTCTGGGACTCTCTTCAGAAACTGCCAGTCCCTGTCCCCACTGTACCCTGAAGGGCTGGGACTGAGGGTCTTCCGAGCTCCCTTCTGGCCCCGGGGACTGCCAGACGTCACGCTCGCATCTCCGTGAGACAGGTGCTCCCCACGACGGCCTGCTGGGAAGACGCGGCCGTGGACCCACCACCAGCTCGTCCGGCCACAAGGACCCGCGGCTTTGAGCGCCTCTGCACTGTGAGACCCAGGGCCGTGCTCCCGCCGCTCTGTGCCTGTCTCCCCACGTGGGCCGTGGGGAGAACTCCCAGAGCTACCTCTTGGGCGAGCGCAGAGCCACCATGCCTGGGGGAGACCCGTGCTTCGGGACCCTTCCTCACTGCCGCCCTCTGCCTGCCTCTCGGCCGGCACCTGGGGAGCCCGCGCCCGCCCACGCCTGGCAGCCACTTTGCCTTCCCCCCACCCACCCCACCCCTGCACGGGGACACGGCCACACCTCAGCATGCAGCCTGGGCAGGTAGCGGGCGCCCTGGTACATGCTTCCTGGAGGTGGCAGCACGTGGCAGTCACCGACAATCAACCGGAGTCGGGAGCTGAAGGCCTGAGGTCTCAGGACCCGAAGGACCAACCCAGTCACCGGCCCGGGGGACCGTGAAGGACCCGTGTGCCTCTTCAGCGCTCCTGAGGCGAGCCCGAGGGAATACCTGGGACCCCCAGCCTGTGACCTTAGGCCCCAGGGCCAGATGGACACCACTGCTAGCTGGGTGCTGAATTCGGGGACACCCGCTGGCGCGGCATTACCTCACCCCTGCTGCCCCTCTCATCACCCGGCTGGCGGCCACGCACTCCAGCCCAAGCCTGGCCGTCTGGGTCTGCCCCTTGCGCCTCTGCCCGGTCTGCGCAGCGTACGGGACTCGTGTAAATACAGCCCTATCTGCCCCCACGAACCCACTAACCACGCCACACAGCCATCGTCTGGTGGGAGGCAGCCGTGGAACCAGGCAGCTCACACGCACCTTTAATAAAGCGAAGCTGTTGAACCGCACCCATGGTCTCTGGCTCCCTTCCCGAGGGCAAGCGGATGGGGGTGGGGGGGCCTCCACCCGGGGTCGGTGTATGAACTGCCGAACGGGTCTCCGCCAGGAGCCAGCAGATGACCTCAAGCTTTCAGAAGTCCTCCCTGGACAGGTCCCTGGAGGCAGAGCTGGAGCGTGACCCGGGCCCCAGGACGGCAGCACAGGGAGGTCAGTGCACACGTCCCGGCCTGACCCCAGTGGGGGCTCCGCAGAGCAGACAGGACCCTGGAGTCAGGCAGGTGGGCGGTTAGCAGCTGCGGAAGGGTGCAGGTCCCTGGGCTGGGCGGTCACGACGTCCACGGCCAACGGTGGAGGCACGCCTGGGTTCTCTGTACACCTGTGCCCCCAGGCGTACGCTCTGGTTTCCAGTTTCGGGGGACTCTTGGGCTTAAGCAGGCTCCCCTTCTTTAGGGAAAGAAAAACCCCTCTGGGACGCTCAGGGTCATGGTGTCAGGCCCCGCTGTGCTGCTCCTGAGCTCCCGTAGACCCCAGGAGAGTGGCTGCTCTCGGAGGACCTGCGCAGGGGGCCAGGCTGAGCGGACTGCACCCGGGGGGCTCGGGGCGGGGGGGACACCCACAAGTGGATGGCTGCTGTGATGCCTCGTACAGCCACTGCTGCTCTGGTCTCCCGAAAGTCTGTCTTTGGGGTGAAAAGCCCTTTTCAAGATCTGCTTCTGCTCCATGGCCCCCACACCCACCCACAGGCAAAGCTTACCAGGACGGAAGCAGCCATCAAGGGCTTGCATGGGAGACGGGCCAGCTTGTCCTCACGGGGCCCAGACCAGAAGCCCCGTGTGATGCAGTTCCGCAGCTCCCAGGCCGGTCCCGCACCCCGACCGGGACCCTGCCCCGCGGGAGCGCCCACACCTTAGCTCAGGGTCCTCAGGGCCGGCACCCACCAGAGGCTCCATCTCACATCTGGGCCCTGCCGGGCAAGGGCTCCGCGCACAGCCGCGGCCACTGTGCTGGACGGAACAGAACCCTAACCCCGGTCTCTTCCAGAATCCGGGGGGCCCTGCGGTTCCGGTGGAGGTGGAGATGGCAGAGGCAGCAGAGCGGGTCCCACCAGCTCAGTCTGCCCGGGGCTCTCTAGGTACCAGGACACACCCAGACCATGGGAGCCGGGGGTCTAAGCTGTGGCAGGTCAGGAGTCACGGGGAGCCGGGGGGCGCCCTGCCCAGGGTGCAGGTGCTCGGGCAAGCAGGTGGACCACTCAGCCCAAGGAGGCGGCCGCGGCTCCAGGCAGTGCCACCTGCTTCACCTGGCTGACCTCCCGCTCCAGCTCCTCCCCGGCTCGCCGCAGCTGCTCGCACGCACGCTTCAGCCCGTCGCCCGCCTGCTGCAGCCGCTGATTCATGGCCACGTAGGCCTGGCTCTGCTGGTAGAGCTGCTCCTGCTGGGCCTCCGAGTCCTCCGCCCTCCCGGGGAGGCCTGCGGCATCTGGGGACAGGACATGCGCACGGGTCAGGAAGAGGGCACAGCTCATCCCCTCAGCAAAGCCACTGGAGGGAACTGACCACAGAACAAGCCTGGCATGTGCGTGGAGGCCCGGCCCGGGTACCGGCCTCCACTCCCGCAAAGCGACCCCACGGGGGATCCACAGAGCAGGCCGGCTCCCAACCCGGTCTGGAAGCCAGACTCCGGGTCGCGCCCCCCAAACCTCCTCCCCGGCCAGCAACCTTGTGAAACCCCACAGTCCGGGAGGTGGCGTGTTTCCCGCCCCCTGGCTCCCGAGAAGAGCACAGGCCCGGCGGGCAGCGCACACACGCGAGGGCAGCAGGTCCCCAGAGACACGCTGAGATGCTCTCTGCCTGCCTGGCTCCCGGGTCTGGGGACAGGCGCAGACACTGGGTTTGACCAAACCACTTCACCACCTGCGTCGGGACTAGGGAGGGACAGGCCACAGGAGACATGCGGCTGCAAGCAAGCTGCCCCTTGGAGGGCCCTCGCACAGCCCGGGACTGCCCCCCCACCCCCCAGACAGAACTCGCGGAGGGTCCGACCCAGGGCCAGCCCCGGCCGTGGGTGGCTCGTGCACACCAAGCAGCACCGCACAGAGCAAAGCAGCCCGTCCTTCCTATCACGCGCTTGTCCTGTTCCAGCTCCCCAGACACTTCTCCGCGTCCTCCGGACCCGTGGGGACAGCGGGGACAGTCTCCGCCAGAGGAAGGCGAGTGCACCCCGCCCGCGGCTGGCCTGGCCTCGCGCCTCCCGGACCGGCTCCGGGACAGTTTCACGAAGGAATGCACGAAGCCACGGGGCAGAACACAGAGCTCACCCCGGTCAGAGCCAGGGCCGGCCGGAGCCGGGCCGCGTGAAGCCGGTGGGGACATCTGGGCTGCCCGGCTGGCCGCCCCATGGCCCTCCCGCAGGCCTCCGCGGCGGCCGCCGGCTCTGCCCACTCGCCCTCGTGGCCCCGATACCCCAACGTCCTGCCATGCCCCTTGTCACCACGCATTCTCGCCTCCGCAGGTGAAAAAGGAAAATCTCCTCTTTTCCTTTGAACGTCCACGCGCTGCGCGGGACCCAGAGCCGGTCCGTCCCCGGAGCCGCCGGGCGCCCCGGAGCGCGATCGGGCGGGGGGGGGGGGGTGCGGGGGTGGAGCTGCGGCCCCGGCTGCACCGCCCTTGCCCCTGCGCCGGGGTCTCGGGGGCGTCCCTTCCGTCCCCGTACCTTCCGGGGCCAGCGCGGTGAAAACCGGGTCGTCGGAGGGCGCACCCTGCACGTCCTCCAGGATCTGCTCCACCGTGGGGGGCGCCGGGCGCGTGGGCAGCACCACTCGCTTCTTGGCCTTGGAACCCATCCCTGGAGGCGAGAGAAGAGGGCGATGACGGGGACGTCCGTCCGCCTCTCCGCCCTTCCCCGGGCGCTTCCTCCCGCCCAGCGAACTCCTACACACCCGCCGGAGCCCCGTTCCCGGGGAACCCGCCCCGCCCCGCCCCTTCGGACTCGCTTCGCCTCTGGCCCTCCCGACGACCGACAACATGGGGCCAGGGGGTTCAGTTCCCGGCTCCCTCGCTGCCTCAGTTTCCCTGCGAAACCTTCGAGCGCCGCTTCCGCCTCACCCCGGCGCACCTACCAAGCCGCCCGAGCCGTTGAAGACACTTCCGCTTCCGGTCGCAGCGCGGGGCCCCGCCGCCAGGCTCGCGCGGCCACTTCCGGCCTCCTCCGGCTCCTGCCCGCCTCTGGCCACGCCCCCTCTTAAAGGGAGAGCGCACGAGAGGGCCTTCGTCCTGTCCCACCAGACGGAGGAGTATGTGACCTCAGCCTCCCCGGCTCGCGGTCCTGGAAGAGCATCGGGTGGGCGTGGGGTCCTGTCCCGGCCCCCCTCGCGGCGTCACAAAACACCGGTCCCGGTTTTCTGCCGAAAGGGGACAGGGCGCACGACCTGCCCCGGCTGTGCGGGTTACCGGGATGGCCGGGGACGCTGGACGCAGGTCGGCGTCGCCTCGCCTGCTAGGTCCCATCATGGTCGCCCCTCTGGTCCCTAAAACTTCCCGCCTGGGCTCCTGCCCTGACAGCTAGGGTGGGAAGACAAGCTCAGATCAGAGGGGGTCTGTGCCTTCTGACAGCTTTATTGGACGTGGTCATCTCGTACCGTACAGCCCACCATTTAAACTGTACGGTCGTGGTTTTGAGAGAGACGTACAACCATCACCACAGTCTAGTTCCAGAACATTCCATCATCCCAAAAAGAAGCAATGTCCTCATCAGTGGTCATTCCCTGCCTCCCGCCGGCCCCCGCGAGCCCCCTTCCTGTCCACAGAG
Organism: Mustela nivalis; assembly: GCF_964662115.1. Lineage (NCBI taxonomy): Eukaryota > Metazoa > Chordata > Mammalia > Carnivora > Mustelidae > Mustela > Mustela nivalis. The sequence continues at coordinate 214,680,050 of NC_139020.1, read as the reverse complement.
GAGCCTGGTCTGGGCGTGTCACACACGTGGACTCACACCCCGAGTGCCCTTCTGTGTCTAGTCCCCTCCCTGCGCGTCGTGGGCTCCGGTCCATCCCCGGGGCCGCATGTGGGAGCCTCACCCCCACTCGTGGCTGAGTCGTGTTTCTGCATGAGCGTGGACCATGTCCTGTTGGGGCACCCACAAACTAATGAGCACTCGGGTTTTTCCCACCTGAATCCTGCTGCTGAGAAGGGCCATGTAAAGCTGGTGTGGTTGGTGGGGGCGCAGGCTGGAAGCAGAATTGCTGGGTCATGTGGCAACTGCCGTGGCTTACAGAACTGCTTCATTCCCAGGGCAGCTGCCCCAGGCGGGCACATTTTGGGCACTTACCGTGTGCTCAGGGGTAAAACTCCCTCTCTTGCTCTTAGGTTTGGTGAAGCAGGTGCTAAGCTTAGGGCTGCTGTGCAGGTGATGCCACCAGGGCTCCGAGGACGAAGCCCAGCACTTCCGGACCCACGCTCAAGAGTGCCGGGTGTAACGACACAGCCCCGACATGCCTCCACGGATGGACAGGTCGGCCCAATACCTCCGTCCACTCGGCCAAGAACACGAGCCAGGCGCCACGCGCCGCCCCGGGGACGGACCCCGAGTCCACGATGCTCAGGGAGGGAAGCGGATCCAGGAGGTGCCACACCGTGGGAGTCCATGCGTGGGACACGTCCAGACCAGCCAGACTCCTGCACGGACAGGGAGTGGGGGAAATCCGGCTTGAGGTGAGCGAGAGCAGCGTACCTCCAGTCACTAACTCCCCCAGCCTCCCCACGACCCGCGGGAGCAGAAGAGGAGGATAATCTCTATCCAGGCCCTCCGTGTGGGGCAGGACCTAGGCGGGATGGTCCCTCAAGAGCCCGCTTCGGCGAGTTCTCGGCGTTAAAGAGCAGCCTGCCCGGCAGGCCGCCCATGGAGTCGGCCACAGTTGGCCATCCGCGAGCGGGGCTCACCCCCTTGCCTCTGCGGAACGCTGGGTCCTCCGGCGCCTGACGTCTGGGAGAAGACAGCTTCCGCGCGGGCACGGAGGAAACCCGGACCCTGCCATGGGGTTGGGGGGCTGCCCCAGCCCCAAAGGAGACGGCAGACTGGGTACCTCCTAATCAACCTTTATTTGCAAACTCTGACGTCGGATGTGGTGCCCGAGACTCCGGTCATTGGATCCCCCGCCCTCCCACCCACGCTGGGGCTGGGAAGGGCGGGTGGTCACAGCCCGACCTCGGCCCCACCCCCCCCACCCCCAACTGTGTAACTAGACTTTTCTCTCTCTCTCTTTCACCTGGACCTGCCCATTTCGGGTCCAGGATTCTGTGCGGGCCGCCCCTGGCCCGAGCCCTGTGGTCACCCAGGGCCTTCTCAGGGTAGGCTCTCGCATCCCCAGCCCGGGTTCCAGTCCGAAGCAAAGGAGCAGGACAGCGGTGCCTGCCCAGGCCTATGTCTGCCCCTAGTCAGATGGCTCTAGGTTCCCGCCAGCAGCCGGCCCTGGGGTAGCGATGGGGGGAGGCCCAGCACGGAGGGGGCCCCCCCATGGCGGCAGGCAGCCTCCAGACAGGACGCTGCAGAGGAAGGGGCTCCCCAAGGCCATGGCCAGCAAGGCCATCACCGCAGCCTGGGCTTGGCCACGGTGGCAGCTGGGCTGGGCCACTGCGGTGGGCTGGGGGGTGCTGTTGGGAGGGACAGGTCCTGAGCAGGAGCCCCGAAGCTCATCCAGCGTGTACGACGGGGGGCAGGTGGTGCAGTTGAGCGGGGACCCCCCGCGGCAGGTATAGCAGGAGGCGTGGCAGCTGGAGCAGATGCGCAGGGTGGGTGTCGCCGAGCGCCCAGGCCCCGGGGTCACTGCCTGCTGGGTGTGGCTGAAGTACCTTGGAGGGCAGTAGGCCAGGCAGAGGTGGCCCAGGATGTAGGCGGGGCTGTGGCATTCTGTACGGGGGACACATACACGGGGGCATGAGGCCGAGGCCCGTCGCCCGGCTGCCATCCCTCCCCAGGCTGCACACGCACACTGCCCGCGGCTGCCGCCTCCCAGCAGGCAGGCCGGGCCCCGCCAGGCACTCACCCTGGCACAGCCCCTCCGTGTCCCGCTGCACACACGCGCTGCTGGTCACCTGGGGGCCGGAGGGCCGCGCGGTCATGTCCTCGGCCGTCCCGTAGAGCAGCAGCGTGTAGCGGTACAGCGTCCCTGGGCAGGGGTTGCGGTGGGCACGGGGAGGAGGGGAAGAGGCTGTTGGCCGCCTGGTCCTGCCCTCTTGGGCCCCTCTCCCCAGGCCCCCCGACCCCAAGCTGGAGTCCCCGACCCCAGTGGCGCCCGGGCTGAGCACCACTGACTGGGCGCACTCGGCGCCAGACGCACCCGCCCAGTCTCCCAGGGAGACTGCCAGGAGCCCCTGGGCAGCGGGTGCCCGGGAGGCCCCAGAGCCCGAGGCCCCAGCCTGCCTGTAGCTCTCACCTGTGTTGAAATAGTAGCCCTTGTTTTCCAGGCCCAGAGTCCACAAGCCCTGCGGGTCCTCGTCCCAGAAGTGGGTGGACATGAAGATCCAGTTGTTGTAGCCTTGGCCGCTGACATCCAAGGGTCTGGGATAGATGGCAGGGTGTGGGGTGGAAGCCATGGGCTGGTGGCTGGGGGGGCTCCCACGGTGGGCGGGGTGGTGAGCCGGGCATCCAGCCAGCGCAGACCCACCCAGACCCGGCCTGACCCCGGGTGAGCACTCGCCACCGGCCCGGTCCTCTGCCCCCGTACCTGATGGCCACGAGCGTGGAGCGGGTCCCCATGGGGCTGGTGAGCGAGATCTCCAGGTCCCCCCGGCGGCTATAGGACAGCGACAGCTGCACCTGCACGTGCTCCAGTGAGCGGATGTAGTTGGCACGGCCCGCGCAGGCCGACACATTCTTCCTCACTCGCATCAGCGGCAGGATAGGGCTAGGGGCGTCGTGGGGGGTGAGGGCCCCTCCTGCGGGCCTGCTGGGGGGATGGGCAGCCAGCAGGCGGGGTCTGGGCTCAGTTCAAGGGGCCCACCCTCTCCTCTGATAGATGGGGAAGCGGAGGCCTCGGGACCAGCCCCCCCACCGCGGCAATGACAGGTGCGGGAAGGTGAGGGGCGAGCCCAGGGGCGGGGGCGGCTGAGGAGGGCGCTCACGTGGGGGTGTGTACGACCCGGATGGCGCATTTCTGCTGGGGCCGCGTGGGCAGCCACGTCCGAGCCATGTCCACCAGCAGCCTGGCGTCCAGCAACCCGTAGCCGTAGTGGTGGCTCACTGCGTGGAGGGGCGGTCACACACTCTCCACGGGCATGGCGCCCCAGCCCCCTCCAGCCAGCCCTGCCTCACCTTGGCGCCCTACGCCGTTGGTCCTCCAGTCCTCAGCCTGGAGCTGTGCTGGCCTGGACGCCCGGACCACCAGGTGCTGCATGTCCCTCCAGGTCAAGAACGGGCTGGGGGCAGGCGAGGGCAGGTGAGCTGGGGCCGCGTGGGGGGAGCGCGCGGGAAGCGGGCGCCCCTCCGTCACCTACTTGGCCTCCAGAGCCAGGGCGATCATGCCCGCAGCCAGCGGGGCCGAGGCTGAGGTGCCCGTGTGTTTGTCCGTGCACTGGTGGTGCAGGTCTGTGGTGACCTAGGGGGCAGACAGGGGTTCTTGGGGGGCCTGGTACACATGAAAAGCCAGGCTGGGTTCGAGAAGGTACCGCGGAGATCCCGCCAAGAATAGGGCCCTGAGGGCCCCCCCGGGTCACACACCGGGGGAGCTGGCCGGGCCTGGGAGACAGGAGGGCATGTGAGGGGCTGTCACAGGGCAGCCTTGAAAGGAGGGAAAGTGGGGGGCAGGGGACAGGCGGGGAGGGGGCAGGGGACAGGTGGGGGACAGGCGGGGAGGGGACAGGGGACAGGCGGGGAGGGGCAGGGGATAGGTGGGGAGGGTGGCAGGGGATTGGCAGGGGACAGGTGGGGAGGGGGCAGGGGACAGGCAGGGAGGGGCAGGGGACAGGCGGGGAGGGGGCAGGGGACAGGCAGGGAGGGGCAGGGGACAGGCGGGGAGGGGCAGGGGATAGGCAAGGGACAGGTGGGGAGGGGGCAGGGGACAGGCGGGGAGGGGCAGGGGACAGGCGGGGGCAGCGGGGAGGGAGGCGGCCAGCGGGCACTCACGATCTGCGGGTCGGCAGCCACGCCGCTGCTGTAGGTGGTGGTAAGCGTAGAGGCGCAGGCCTCGCTGTACCAGGGCACGCGGCCGTGCCGGGTGGTGCTGCCCACCGAGAGCGTGTGGATGCTGTTGGTGTAGCCGTCACAGTTGCAGTTGTCATAGTGCAGGCCGCCGTTGCCCGACGCCCAGACGAAGAGCGTGCCCAGCCCACCACGGCCCTGCACACAGGGACGGGGGACCGGGCTGGGGGCGTCGGCCTGGAGAGCAGGCCCGGGCCCGCCCAGGCCCGCCGAGGCCCCGCGGCCCCGGGGTGCGCTCACCTTGGTCACGCCGCGCCTGAAGGCCTCCCGGGTGAGGACGCCCGGGCCGTCCACGGTGCGGCCGTCGTCCTCGGGGCCCCAGCTGGCGCTGTAGATGTGGATGTGCTGTGGCCGCAGGCTCAGCGACTGGGCCTCGATGACGTCCGTGATGGTGCCGTCCAGCATGCGCACGCCTGCGCGGGGGGCGGCGGAGGGGGCGTCAGGCCTCGGGATGGTCCCACCGCACCCCCACCCCTGGCGGTCCGTATCCCCCAGAGGTGCCGCCCCGGGGTGCGCGAGCCAGACCCCGCGTACCTCCGATGCGGGCATTGTAGGCGACGCCCGTGCCGCAGAACCCGTTGTTTGCTACGGCTGCCACCTCCCCAGCACAGCGGGTCCCGTGCCTGGTGCCGAGGCGAGAGGGGAGCCCGTTACAGCCCCCCACCGGCTCCCGCCAGGCACCGCGGGCTGCCTGCCCTCACACCCCGGAGGGTGCCAGGCTCACCGGTTCTCATCACTGGGCGTGTATCGCGGCTGGGGGTCTGGGTCATAGTCATTGAAGTCATAGCTGGCCAGGGGGTCCTGGGGGCGCAGTGGGGACATGAGGGACGGGGGCGGTGGGACCTGGGGCAGCCTCCACCCCTGCACACCGGCCCCCACGGCCTCACGTAGTTGGCCCAGAGGTCGGGGTGGTCCTTCTCAATGCCGTCGTCCAGGACAGAGACCACGACGCCCTGGCCCGACAGCCCCTGGCTCCAGGCCTGCAGGATGTTCAGGTCCGGCTGCACCTTGTTGTTCTGTGTGAGGCGGGTGCGCTGGGGTCAGGGGCGCTCTGGCCCCACCCCGCCCAGCCCCCCAGCCCAGCCGCCTCACCATGTACCACTGCTTGGGGAACCAGGGGTCCGTGGGTACCACCACCGAGCGCTTCACCCGCCGCCGTAGCGTCTGCTGCTCGAACCACTGCACCTGGAGGCGGATGCACACTGCAGGGGCTGCTGGACCCCAGAAGCCAGCCACCCTCCACCCATGCCCCCTCCGGGGCCCTGCCCCTCCCCGTCTGTCCCACCGATTCCCAGCCAGAGGGCCTGGGGCTGCTTCTATGGCGGACAGGCCTCGCCCCCAGGTCCTCCAAGGGGAGATCGCTGGTGGGGCCACAGCTTGGTGGGATGTGTCCCGACTGTCCGCCGCCTGTCCTGGGTCCCTCATGGTGTGGGACAGGACCTGGGACCTTGTGTCTGCTGAGTCTATTCTCTAGGGTCCCCACGTGCCTGGGGCTCTGCCTGCAGAGAGGACCGAGGTCCTCAGATCACCAGTCCCCTGGGCTCACTGACATGTAGCTACTGCTTTTTAAGTCCAAGCCTGCCCCTTTCCTAGTCCCTGTTCTAGATCCTTCTGCCCAAGACCTGCCCATCTCCCCCCACCCCCGTAGTGGCCATTTCTACTCCTCCTCCCCATCCCTTGCGAGACATCCCTGGATGACCATACCTGCCTCCTCCCTGGTTCCCTCTCTGCTCTCCTCCCTCTACAGCACTGTAGCATCACCCCCTGCTGAGACCCTCCCCTCCTGCCCCCCCTCCAGGGACCACAAAGCTCTGCTTTATCTGGCCCTCACCGGCTTCCCTCTGCTACAGCCACAGTGGCTCCCTCACTGGGACCTTTGCACATGCTGTTCTGCCTGGCCCAGACGGTTCCTCAGACCTCTGCCCTTCCTTCCACCTTGTGGCTCTCCCACCCCCCAAAACCAGTTCACGTGCCCTCACCCCCATCTCGGTAATGGGGCAATCGTCTCCCCGTCTGCCCAGCTTCAGACTTGGAAGCTGGCCCCCTGATTTCTCTCTGTCCCCCAAATCCAGTGCATTGGCAAACCCCATCTGGAAACAGCAACTTCTGTCCCCAGTGCTGCCAGTGGGTTTCAAGTACGGAGCCTCTTGCCTCCCTGCTGATCAGCCCCGGGGCCCAGCCCGCACCCCAGCAAGTCTCCTGAGGCCTTGCAGACTCAGCCTCGACCCCCAACTCCCCAACCTGGCACCCCTCTGAGCCTCTCACAGTCTTGCTGGATGACTTCAGGCAGGATTCCTACTCTGGAGCCGTTGCTTCTGTCCTAAAAAGGACCACTTCCCTTCCCATGGTACCCGCCGTCTTTATGGAGTACAGAGGAAGCTTGATCTCTCAGGGGGAGATAGAGGAGGGGGGTGGGGGGGGCAACAAGGAATGTGGACAGCGGCCGGGCCCTGAGGTGAGCACAGCACCCCTTGGGAACCCGTTGCTCTCCTCAGGCGGGGGGAAGGGGACACCAAGTGGAAACCCAGACTCAGAGAGAGCAGGTGACTTGACGAACCGGAGGTGGCCAAGGCCCCCAGGCCAGGCTCACCTTGGGGTCTTTCTTTAGGCGCAGGCGATGGCCCCAGTGTGGGGTCAGGGACCGCTGGACCACGCCCCGGTGCCGCAGGTGGTAGTACTGCCCGTCAGGAAAGATCTGGGAACGCGGGGAAGCGTCCGCAACCATGGCGCCTGGCTCCGAGAGGGGCCCCCCAGGACAGTGGCTTGCGTCCTCCCCCAGCCAGGCGCCCTCCGGAGGTCCCAGGATCTAAAGCTGGTCGAGGCGAGGGTGGGCTGCGGGGGTTCTTGACCTCTTGGGGAGCCCTCCCATCTCCGGGCTCCGGGGTGGTCCAGCCCCGGCCCTCCTGTCCTTTGGGGTCCTACCCACCTGCCCCAGGTTGACGAAGCCGAATTTGCGCGCCAGGCGCTCGGCCTCCCGGTAACCCTGGGACACCCGCACGGCCCAGCTGCTGACATAGATGGGGGCCCGGGCCGAGGACCACCCCACAGGCAGGGGGCCAACGAGGGCCAGGCCCAGGGCCACTGCAAGGCGCAGCCAGAGCGCAGTCCGGGCGGGCCGCATGGCGGCGGGGGCGGGGCCGGGCCGGGGCCTCCGGAAGCCCCTCCCCCTGGCCAAACCGCCGAGTAGGCCCAGGCGCCCGCCCCGCCCCCGAGGCCATAGCAACCCCTGGAAGGCTTCAACTCCCAGAGGGCCTTGCGGCTCCCCCTTGAGGAGCGCGAAGATCCGCCCGAGGTCGGGGGGGACCTACGCCCGCCCGGGTCTCCCGCAGACCCAAGTCCTCCGGACCCTCGGTCTCCCCGATTTGGACAGTGACCAAATCTTCCGACCAAGAGGACCTGCTTCCCCTTTGCTAGCCGTGGCCACGCCCCTTTTCTGGCCCCTCCCACTTTCTTGCACACCCCTCCCTCTTGAATCAGCCCTGCCTCCTGCTCCGTCCAACCGGACTTGTTCTTCCCAGTAAGTCCCGCCTCCTGAATTTAGCTCCGTCCCATCCCCCTGCCCTGAGATTCTGTGCCTCCTCCTTTATGATCAGCCCCGCCCCTCCCCTGTTCTCGCCAATCAGCTCTGGCCTTTTTCTGGGTCCTCCCACCAGCTCCGCCCCCACAACAGCTCAGCCAATAATCCCCGGCCATGACCCCGCCCCTCCAATCCTCTACGTCCCGCCCCCGCTCCGCCAATCGGCACCCTCTGCCTGCGGGCCCCGCCCCCTTCTCCCGGAGTCGCGGCTGCGGCGGCCGCGGCCCGCCAGAGGGCCATGCGGCAGGGGAGACGGGGCAGGCCCCACCTCCTTTGTCCGCCCTGCCCTCCCATTGGCCAGAGCGGGGGGCAGGGGGCGGAGACCATCTCGGGGGCGGAGACCAGCCCGGGGGCGGAGCCGAGCTGCTCGCGCCTGGGGAAGGCGGCACGCGCGCTGCGAGGCCGGTGCGCGGGGCAGCGGTCGAGCTCGGGCTGCCAGCCCCGGGCCCGCCGGTGCCATGGACGGCCTGCGGCAGCGCTTCGAGCGCCTTCTGGAACAGAGGAACTTGGCCACCGAAGCGCTAGGGGCTCTCGAAGCCAAGACAGGTGTCGACAAGCGGTACTTGGCCGCGGGTGAGCCGTCCGGGGCGCTGGGGGCCGTTGCCCCATTTCACCATCGGGCACATCGAGGCCCTGGGGCACCTGGGTCCCGGACCTGACCCTTTCCGGCTGGCGCCTTCTGCGGGGTCGGGGCTCCGACGGCGCGGCGCACCCCACTGCCCCCGCAGGGAGACGGAGATCCTGGGGAGGGGTCGTGGACCCCTTCGCGTCTGCCTGCGACCTCTCCCCTGCCCCGCAGTGCGACCTCGGGCTAGTGTCACCCCCTCTCTCGGCCCCTGAATTACCTCCACTCCCATCCTCGGGTCTGGCGGCCGTTGCTGCCCCTTACCTGGTGGCCCTGGGTGACCGCCAGGCCAAAGTCCGGTTCTTCCAGTTGCTCTGTATGCCCTGGGGGAGGCAACCAGTGCCCTGGGAGTGTTGCCACAACCCCGGTCCCTCGTGGGGCCCAGCCTGGAAGCAAGTGTAGAGATCTTACCGTTTTCTCATTTTGTCGAGAAGGATGCTGCTCCAGGCCAGGAGGGAAGGGTCCCTCCCCTCCCTTCTCCCTCCATTGTTTTCCTGCCAGTACCCCCCCTTGGCCTGCCTCTTCCTCTCCTCCCCAACGGCTCCCGCCCACTGTGCGTGAATAGTTGAGCTGGGTTGTTTGACTGCGGTGGTGGAGTTGGAGAAATACTGGAGGGGGGACCCTAGAGACGAGGTCCGGCTGCTCCGGCCTGTAAGGGACCATCCTGGGATGGAGTAGCCTGGCTGATGGTCCAGCTTCTCCAGGCCAGTAAAGCCTCTTCCTTTCTTCCTCAGTGACCTTGGGTGGCCCCTGCAGGCTCCCGGACTGGCTAGCAAGCTCTCCTTAAGTGCCTTCCTCCCTCTTTTTCGGTGTTCCAGGCCCATCAGTGCTTCCGCCTCTTCCAGGAAGCCCCCCTGGAATGGGCCACAGGGACACTTTGTCCAGACCTGACAGGGGGCTTGGGTGAGGACAGGGGTATATATTTTGAGCACCTTACGTGCACAGATCCGCGGGGGCCTCTTTCCTTCTGTTGCCCTCAGCGGGCGGGGGTGGGTGGGGGTGTTCCCGTGCCCGGCAGCCAGGGAAAGGGCCACATTTACTGCCCCAACCATTGTCCCCAACCACGTTGGCACAGCCAGGAACCTGACCCTGGGAGCAGGCCCTGACTTCTCTGCCGACTTTCCACACCCTTGGTACCCGTGGGCAGGAAATTTAGGTCATAGAGCACCGGGGAGGGGCCCGTGGGGAGGCTGGGAGTCACAGGGAGGAAACTGAGGCCGAGAGGGTTCAAGGCTTTGCCGGAGGCCGCCTCTGCCACCTGCCCAGTCCTGAGCATCCAGCCCTCCCTCACCGCCCCGCCCCCAAGCCCCATCTGTTGCTGAACTCTGGGGCTGTCCAAGGTCACCTGCCCATTGCTGAGGCTGCAGGAAAAGGGATGGAGGGGACAGGTGCCCTGGGAAAGCCGCTCCGCCCCACCCAGCCGTTTCGCCTCACCCAGCCGCCCCACACGATCAATTCCCCAGCCCAGATCCCAAAGGAGGAGACCCAGAGGAGATGCAGTGACCAGTGACTCTCAGCTAGGGAGGCTCCCTCCCGCTCCTGCCCCCAGGCCCTGGGGATAAAGACTAATGCAGGTGGAGGGGAGGCGGGGGGGGTGGGGGGGGACTCTGGCCTTTGGTACCCCAGTGACCTCTGTCTCTGCAGATAACAGCCTGGGGGGGAGGCAGCCTCTGTGCGTGACCTTGGGCCTCACTTCCCAGCTTCCCACGTTGTTCTGGCCCACGAGCCACAGCAGGGAACTGCCGGGACCTGTCCCACGAAGCACTTAATAAGCGCGGTATGTGCTGTCACCGCTTTCCGAGCAGGTCGCGCTCCTGGCCCTGCCGCTCCCCTCACAGTGTTTTCCCGAAGTTCTCATTTCTCATCGCTGGGAACGTGCTTGTGTGCCTAGAGGGGCCGCCCCCCTGTGGAATGGTATTTAGCTATCCCCATGGCAACCTTGGGAGTCAGGGCCATTACTGCCCCTTTGACAGCTGGAGAAACTGAGGCTCCAGGCGGCGAGACTTGCTTGGTGTCACGTGGTAGGTGGAAAAGCAGAGGGCTCTCCGGGGCCCGGACACTCTGCTGTGCTTAGCTGTCTCGTACTCAGAAAAGGGTCCTCACACGGGGCCCAGCTGTCCCCCTCAGGACGCTGGGCGATGTCTGGGGACATGACACGGGTTCTCCTGGCACCGAAGGGGTGGGGCCAGGGTTGTTGCTCACACCCCCAATGCCCAGGACGCCCCCACAGAAGATGATCCCACCCGGGTTGTCTGCAGGGGCGGAGACCAAAAGCTCCGTTGAGATCCGAGTTACAAATGTTGCCTTTCTCTGCTCCCTGGGGGTCAGGCCTTACCGGCAGAGCGGCCTTTTTTTTAGGTTTTCGTCCCATCGCTACATTCGCATGCTTGGCCCTTGTGCCCACCGGTCCCGCAGGACCTGGAGTAAGCAGCTACACTGGCAGATGGTCACACATTCATTCAACAAACATTTACTGGGCGGCCGTTCTACCTGTCAGGGCCAAGGTCCCCGCCTGCCCTTGGGGAGCATCACAGTCCGGAGGTTGGGGACAGACTGACCGGATAACTGGTTACAGACACAGAACATGGGGGTCAGGGCGTGGTGGGGGTCATCCGGGGGCTGCAGGGGCAGCAGACACATCCTGGAGGGGCCCCTGAGGCTTCTGGGGGCGTGGTTGTTGCTGACTGGGTCTGTGGGGCCAGGAGGCGGCTGGGGGCACCAGGGCCCAGCGCGGAGGTGCCGCCCACCCACACCCTCTCTTCTGCAGGAGCCGCCACTCTCCTAAGCCTGTATCTTCTCTTCGGCTTCGGGGCGTCTCTACTGTGCAATGTAATCGGCTTTGTGTACCCAGCATATGCTTCGTGAGTGCCTGCTGGCTGTCCGTGGCGGGGGAGGGGCGCATCTGGGGCTGTGGATGGCCCCTGACTCTGCCCACCTCCCCCAGAATCAAAGCAATCGAGAGCCCAAGCAAAGACGACGACACTGTGTGGCTCACCTACTGGGTGGTGTACGGCCTGTTCGGGCTGGCCGAGTTCTTCAGCGATCTACTCCTGTCCTGGTTCCCTTTCTACTACGCGGGCAAGGTGGGGGGCCCCGGACCCACCCAGGACTGTGCCGCCTCCTGGGGTGCGATGGGGAGACTCAGCCCCCCGTCTGAGGAAGTAGGCCCGTCTGATGGGGGAGGTCCAGGCCCTTGCCCAAGGGGTGTCTGATGGGGGAGGTCCAGGCCCGTGCCCGAGGGTCACAGAGTGCAACGCTCGCCCTGTGCCCACAGTGCGCCTTCCTGTTGTTCTGCATGATTCCCGGGCCTTGGAACGGGGCGCACATGCTGTATCATCGCGCCATTCGTCCACTCTTTCTAAAGCATCACGAGGCCGTGGACAGCGTCGTGAGAGAGCTCAGCGGGCGAGCTCTGGACGCGGCAGCGGGAATAACCCGGGACGGTGTGTGCTCCCTGGCCGCGGGCTGTCCGTCTCTCCCGGCCCCGCCAGCCCGTGTCCCGGCCCCGCCTGCCCCTGCTCGTTCCCACTCCTGCCCTCTGGCCCACCCTGACCGGCCTCCCTGCGGCTCCAGCCCCTCACTGTCAGCCTCTCTCTCGTTCGCTTTCGGGAACCAGTGCTGCAGACCCTGGCCCGCGGCCGGGCTCTCGTCACCCCCACAGCTGCCCTGGGAGCTGACCGTACGTAGCCGCCACCCCCGGGACGCTGGGCCTGTGCATGTGCCGCATGGCCGGTCGAGTAGCTAGCTGGCCCCGTGGGGGACGGGGCGACGGCCTCGCCCCGCCCCCGCCCCCGCCCCGGGCCTGCAGGTGCGGCCAGGCCCGCCTCACCCCCGTGGCCCGTCTCTTCGCAGCCAAAGCAAGCGTGAGTCTGCTCCAGAAGGACAAGTGAAGGCCTCGCCGAGCGCGTCCACACAGCTGCCGGCTGGCGAGCTGGGGGGCACACGCCAGCCCAAGTCGTCCACGGATTCCTCGGCGCACTCGCGGGTAGGGCCGTCCACCAGCCGCTCGTCCGGGAGCAAGCCGGCCCCCTCACGCACCACCTTCGGCCCGTCCCCGCGGCGCTCCCCGGCCAGCGCCTCCCGGCTGCCTGGCAAGTCCCGGGGCCAGCCGCGGTCCCGGGCCGGCTCCTCCAGCCAGCGACCCCGGGCTGCCAGCCAGCAGCAGCCCCGGCCACCTGTCACCTCCTCGGGCCACCCCCAGACGGCCCCTGAGGCCTCAGGCTCCACCGTGCTGCGCCCCAGCCCCGCCTCCAGCCAGGCCCCCGCCGCCGTGCAGTCCCCCAGCAGCGCCACCGTCCCCACACAGCCCCCCACCAAAACCTCTGATGGGCCCGGGGACCCGGCCCCCGAGGCCTCCCAGTCCGGCGGACAGCAGGAGAAGGAGCCCCCGGCACAGTCCAACGGCAGCAGCTCGGACACCGCGCTGCCCGTCTCCGGCCCATCTGAGTCCTCTCTGGAGCCCACCTCCGAGTCCAGCACGGAGGTCACCTGCCACTGGACCTACCCCGGACCCCCGCTGCGGTGCCTGCAACACTGCTGGCGGCTGAGACACCTCGCCTGCTAGCGAGGGCTCAATAAAGCTCCCCGGACCGACCTGGTCTGGCCCTTGGTCCCGGCGCCGTGTGAGCCGTTGGGGTGGGTGGGGACCCCGGCCAGGGCCGAGCGGACGCGGGGTGGCCCGGCCTGGGCTCTGCTCGCTTGAGGACCCGGAGGTGGGACAGCCTCGCCCACCCGCGTGTGGCCAAGGAGGCTCCCGGAGGACAGTGGGGAGAGGACGCGCGGACAAGCCCTCGCTCGGGGCGGGGAGCCGGGAGAAGCCAGTCGGGCTGGGGCTGCGCTCGGGGCAGACGAAGGAAGAGAATCGCCAAGCCCTTAGCCGCTGCGGGCACCTGGAGCCCCAGCCCACGGGACCTCATCCCATGGGAGCCAGTGTCCTTGCGCACCGGAGACTCCCCGCCCGCCTTCCCAGCCGGTTCCTGGGGGTGGCCGTGGCCATTCGTTCCAGCCTGTGCCCCCTGCAAGCGGTGTGGGGCCCAGGGCGGAGGAAGCCTTCGGTAATGGGGGGTGCTGGCGGTTGCCATCGAGTGGGTTCGTGGAAGTGGGGAGGTGGGGGACGGGTGTCACTGATGGCCCACAGTTGGTCTCTGCTTTGACACCAGCATGGCCCTAGTCCTAAAACCAGGCGGACGCCCAAGGAGGGTGCCAAGCCCGCGGCAGACACAGAGGCGAAAAGGGCAAACTCAGCCCAGCGGCCTGTTAGCAAGATAGAACACCCCCTCTTTGGGGTCAGGTTCCTGGAGGCAGAGCCCGGAAGCTGCCCGGGGTGTGTGGGAGGAGCTGAGCTAGGAGGTGCTCTCAGCTGGGGGGGCAGGGCCTGGAGCGCAGGACCCGCAGGGGGCCCGTGGCTGGCCCCTGCCTCTGCCAGTCCCGAGTCTCGGCAGCCCCCGAGAGGGTCTGTTGACCCTGGGGCACCTCCCATCGCCCAGAGACAAGTCCCTAGCCGGACATCTGCAGTCACAGTGAGGGAAGACCTGGGGCCCCACAGCGCCCGCCACGGTCTGCCCCTCCCACACAAGGGCTGCTTCTCCAAGACTCCGGGTGATCATGACTTCTTTTTTTAAAGATGTATTTCTTTGCTAGAGAGAGAGGTTGTGCATGAGCAGGGGAAGGGGCAGAGAGAGCGGGAGAGATGCTCAGGCAGACTCCCTGCTGAGTGCCACCCTGAGCCTGAGCCCAAATCAGGATTCCGACACTTAATGACCGAGCCCGCGGGCGCCCCCATCACAGCTTCTGGCCGAAACACACGGGGGAGCGTTAGCAGGGTGCTGGCAAGGCTGTAACTCTGTGGTTCTCAACCAGGAATAACCTCACCCCAGGGACACTGGACGGTGTTCGAAGACACTGTCGGTGTCCGTGCTGCCTCCCATGGTCCGTGGACACGTCATCCCTGTTCTGCCAGAGCAGGCCCGGCTTGGCTGCGGCTGGTGGTGGCCCCTGTCCCCCTGCCTGTGTCCTCACCCTTCAGAATGCCAGTGAAGGAGGAGGGAGCACTGAGCGCTGCCAGTGGTCCACCAATGCATTAATTAGCTCAGTCAACAAATATTGAGCGCCCACTGTATGCCAGGCCCCACTGCAACAGTCAACGGTACAGTAATGGCCCAGAGAGAAAAATCCCTGCTGCTGAGGATTCGGGGAAGTGACCCCAGTATGAAAAATATATGAGTGTTGTGGGGGGGGAATACGGCGCAGAGTTGGGAGTTGGCGGCGGCCAAGGCATGAACAGTCCGAGAAAGACCCGTTTGCAGAAGTGGCATGAAGTTGAGTAGAGGCATGAAGGAGATAGGAAAGTCAGGTCAGAGGGCATGGGTCTCATGAAAGCCAGGGCAAACCTGGTTGGGCAGAGAGAAAAGTACGTGCAAAGGTCCTGGGGCGGGACTCTGCCTGGCAGGTTAGAGGAAGAGGGCCGTGGGCGGTGCGGCTGGCGCTGAATGAGTGAAGGGCAGAGGGGAGGTGAGTGGGTGAGGCCGACCTCGAAGATCCCTGGAAGGTGTTGTGAGGACTTTGCCTCTGCTCGGGGATGCAGGCTTTGCTGGGAGCGAGGGAGGGACTGAGCGTAATCATTTATGAGCCTCCCCTGCCTCCCGCTGCGAGCTGAGAGGTCCGCATGAGCGCGGGGCACAGGGATCTCGGAATCTGCTTCTCGCTGGCCCGGCTATTTGAAGAACATGGTGTGGCCATAGTCCAGGGTGGGAGAAGGCGGCACCAGGCTCGCTCTGCACTGGCACTCACCCCTGCCATCCAAGGGGCAGCAAAATAGGCTCTAGCTGTGTCTCCTCAAAGATTTTCCCTGGACCTCCAGGGATCAGCTCGCCAGGGAGCACAGGTGGGAGCACACACCTGTCTTACCAGGTGGAACCAATGAGCTCTAGCCCCTCAGACCTGGTTTGTTTGTTTTTATAAGATTTTATTTATTTATTTGAGAGAAAGAGATGGCAGAGCAAGAGAGACACGAGTGTGGGGGCTCGACTGTGGGGGAAGCAGGCTCCCCCACGGAGCCAGGGACTCGATCCCAGGACCCTGAGATCATGACCTGAGCCAAAGGCTCAACCGACTGCGCCACCCAGGCGCCCCTGTTTTGTTTTTAATTTCAACATACGGAAGAGTGTAGCCAGAAACTGAGAGCTCTCGGGACAACACGGCCAGTCCCTCCCTGTCACTCGCCACCCCCAGGGGTGGCCCCATCCTGTGTTTACTTTGTCCTTGCATGGCACTTACGTCGCTGTGTCCGGTGCGGCTCCGAGCCACGGCTGTCAGATTCGCACCCCCGCCCCCGGCAGGAGTGAGCCGCACTTTCGTCCTGAGTGGTGAGGACAGTATTTCATTCAGTGTAGCTACACCTTTCCTCTGTGGTTGGACTGGATTCCCGTGTGTGGTTATTGTGATGAAAGCTGCTAGGAACATTCCAGAACCGGCCTTTGGTGACCGGAGCTCTTGTTTCCGGGGCACACACCTGTCGGAGATTGCAGGGTGAGCACTCCAGGGTCCTGCGGAGCCGGACGCAAATAACCCCGCACCGGGAGACTCCCAGCTAGAGATTCGTTCTCCCGCGTTCTGGAGGCCTGAGCCGGAGCAGAGGCTGGGTCGTGGCAGGACCGGGCTCCCTCCAGAGGCTCCAGGGGAAGGTCCTTCCACCTGTTCCGGTGCTGGGCGGTTCCAGGCATCTTTACGCTCGTGGCCGTGTCCCTCCAGGGCCGCCTCCGTGGCCTGGCAGCGGTCTCCTCTGTCTGACAAGGACGCCTGTCACTGGGTTTAGGGCTCACCTGACAATCCAGGATGATCTCATCTTGAGACTCAACTGCTTCGGCAAAGACTTTTCTTTCCCAATAAGCTCCCGTTCACAGGTCTGGAGGCTAGGACTTGGATGGGGGTTCAGCCCGTCACGGGAGGACCCCTTCACCTGGAGCAGACGTGGCCAAGCTGGGCCCCCCCCCCGGTGGCTATGCTGGTTCCCCGCATGGGCCGCATGAATCCCGGGGGGCTGTGAGGTCCCCCAGGGACTCTCAGCAGCTGTTGGGGCCAAGTTCTAGTTCCGGGTCAGAAGGAAGGGAGAACGGACCTGGGTAGGTGGGGATGCTGGCGGCAGAGAGTTAAGAAACAGTAAGAAACGCACGGGGACCCCGCAGCCAGCCTCCCGCAGGGCTGTGAGAGAACCCTTCAGGGGCACTGATCCTTGCTGCAGTTTTCAACCTTTTCCTAATAGGATGTGTTCCAAACGTGCCTGATTTTTTTAAATGATTTTATTTATTTATTTGAGAGAGAGACAGAGCGCCCATGAGAGGAGAGAGGTCAGCAGGAGAAGCAGACTCCCCGCCGAGCCGGGAGCCCGACGTGGGGCTCCGTCCCAGGACCCCAGGATCATGACCTGAGCCGAAGGCAGACACTTAACCAACCGAGCCACCCAGGCGCCCCCAAACGTGCCTGATTTTGTTCTTTCTCCTTGACGAAACACGGCCTCTGTGGGAAGTGGGTTCAGAGAGTTCGCAGCTGTGGGCCACCGGGCCTCGGCCAGGGGAGCAGGCTGCAGGCAGACCTTCCGGACGCTGCCCTCCGGTCAGCGCTGCCTGACCCACCTGTGGCTTTAATCCCTGTGCGGGACTTGACTGCCCTTGGGAGGGACTTGACCGTCTTTAGAATTGCGAGGTTTCCCTCTTCTCCTTGTGGTGGTGTTGGTTTTAAAGCCGAAGAGCACATGCAGGAAGCAAGGCTTCGGTTGTGGGTGACCGTCCCTGGAAACAGTGTTGCCGGGCCGGGGAGGGGGCAGTGAGCAGGGGCCCCACAGGCCATCCCGTCTGCGCCCCACACTGGCCTTTCCTCGCCGGCCGGGCCAGCTGGTCGGGGAGCTCGGGCGGGGCTGCCCCGTGGACCCCGCTCCCCAGCACACCCGCAGGACAGCAGTGCAGCAGGGGGGCGGCCGCGGGCTGAGGGCGGAGGTGCTGGCTGGGGCGACAGGCAGAGGCACCCTGGGCGTGGGTGCCCTGTGAGGAGGCTGCGTGTGGGAGGAGGTGTTCCCGCGGAAGGCAAGCACCCAGGAGAGAAGCGGGCGCCGGTGGGCGGCGGGGTGGGGGGGGCCCTTGGGGGCTGCAGGCAATTCCAGGAGCCTTGAATCCCGTCCTGTCCCGTCTTGCCACCAGGGGGCGCCCGGGCACCGCGCTGCCTCCCGAACTGTGCCCCACTTTTCTGTGGAGGGACTGGAGGGGCCCCCACCTTCAGCACCAGACCTGGCCCTGGTCTGTGCGGGGTTGCAGGGACCCAGGCGGAGCCCAAAGAGCATGGTGCCCCTGCTCAGAGCTGCGAGGGGCTGGAAAGGTACGCTCAGATGGGGAAACCGAGGCCCAGAGAGGGGCCAGGTCTGGCCGCAGGTCACCTGCAAGGTCGGGGGGTTGCACCTGAGACCTGCCCGTTGAGCAGCCCTTGTCCCAGAGGAAAACACAACCATGGACGGCACAGGAGTTGGACTGCCCCAAATGGCAACGTGGGAGCCGACCCAGCAGGGGGGGAAGTTAAAAGGGGGCCCTTCCAGGGAGTCCCAAGGAGAAGGTTTGCTGAGTGACACCCCCCAGGTACCCACACATGAGCAAGGTCCACCCTCCTGGCCCCAGAAGAATATAGGAGTAGCAGATCTCCAGGAGGACACGTGAGGGTAGGGGACAGGCTGAGAGCTGTGACCTGCCTCCTCTCCTGGGGGGCGGCCCTGGGTGGCACTGGAGGAGAGCATGGATCCCAAGGGGGCACGGGAGGGGGCACTGGACCGGGAGAAGGACGGGGCTGGGGTGCACACAGGGACAGCGCAACTGTGGGTCTGGGTACGAGGACATCTGGGGCATCTGCGGCCCAGTATGCTTAACCAGGGTGCCTTGAAAAATTAAATTCAAACAAGCGGGATGGATAGTGGTGTTGCCTGAAAGGAACCCAGCCGGGGCCCCCAGCCGGCTCAGTCTGTGGAGTGTGCGGCTCCCTCTGCCTACTACTCTGCCTCCTTGTGCTTTCTCTCTGTCAAAATAATTTTTATAAATAAATAAATAAATAAAAGCTTAAAAAATAAAAGCTTTAAGAGAGAAAGAGAGAAGGAGAGAAACCCAGCCAGAACTACTAAGGCCCTCAAGATTATCTCTGGGCTTGCTGGTAGCCAGGAAATCGGGAAGCGGGGACATTATAGTTTCGTCAGACATGTCTTCTGGGGTGTGGGCCTGTTTGTTAGAGCGTCTTTGACTATACACAGCCTATGTGTGTCCGCGAGAAGAGAAAGCACAGGGCGTCAGGTCGTTAAACAGTGAGCTTCCTGGTAGCAAGGGCAGGAGAGGAAACATGTATTACAACGTCTTCCTTTGGGCCTTGCTTGTTTGTGACAGTGTCTCCAAGAACGTGAGTGTGAGGCAAAGGGAATCAAAGCAGACACACAGTTTCGAGGTGTGAGATATCTTCTGGCTTCCTGGTCCGGCGTGTGTGTCTTGCCGCACGCAGCAGCTCAGCGGGGGCAGTGGCGCGCGGCCAGGCGCACACGGCTGTCCTCCGCGGGGCTCCAGGCGCGGGCATAGCCCGTGTGGGGCAGCAGCAGTCGGTCCTGAGTGCCGTCTGGGCTGATGAGGCGCTGGGCAGCCAGCAGGTACTCGCGGTGGAGGTCCAGCCGGGGGCAGGGGCAGCGACCCAGGGCCCACACGTACTCGAGGGCTCGCAGCGGCGAGCGGTTCTTGTAGATGAGCTGCACTTGAACCTCGTAGCGGGTCTCCTGGGCCTGATACCGGCGGCTCAGCACTCGGGCCCTGAACACTGCGGGCAGGGCCACGTGGAGGCTGGCGGGACACTCTCCCTGGGCGCCCATCCACCCGCACCCCACTGCCAGAGAAAGGAACTGGGGTTGGATGGGGCACTGGAGGGGCTCGGGTCAGGCGAGGTCAGGGATCAATGAGAAGTCAAAGGGCAGATTAAGGCAAAGGGTCAGAAAGGGTCAAGTTGGAGTCAGGTCAGGGAGTCAAGGGTCAGCAGGACGGGTCAAGTTCGGGTCAATTAGGAGGCAGGTGAGGGTTGGGGTTAGGAGTCTCTCACCGAAGTCACTCCCGCAATAGTGGAGCAGCCGGTGGGCACGACCTCGGGTGTCAGGGCAGGGTGCGCAGGGGTCTGCGGGGGGGGGGGGTGGTACCGTAAGGGGCACAGGCCTCCCTCCCGGCTTGCTCCCTCCCTGGCCCTGCCACCTCACCTGGGGCGGGGGTTGGGATCCGTGGGACAGAGGTAGCTGGGGCTGCTGGGAGCTCCGAGGGCTGCCCGTCCACCGCCCCAGGCTGCTGTTGCCGCAGAGACCAGCCCAAGGCCTGCGCCTGGGCCTGGAAGGGGCTGTAGCGCTCCCGAGGGAGCCAGAACTCGAACTCGATGCCGGGGTTGGGCTCCTGCAGGAGGATCTGGAGGGGTGTCACACTAGGGAGCGGAGCGCGGACCTCGGGCTGGGCTTCCCCGCTCCGCGCCGCCCCCCTCCTGTGACCCAACCATCCCCTACATCTCCCCCACCCCCCGCGGAAGTTGGCCCGCACCTGCAGGAGCAGGTCTTGGGAGGTGGGCCCAGCCGCGCTCAGCATCTCCTCTGGCCCTGCCTCGCGGGTGTAGACCACACGGGTGCCCGCCGCGTCGTAGGTCCCGGGTGCGCTGACCGCCCAGTTCCCGTTGAGCACGTAGCGCCCGTCGCCCCCCATCAGCGCTGCAAGGGAAAGGTCAGCCCGGGCTCCCGGACCGGCTCCTCTGCCTCCCGAGCCGGCGTCCTCAGCCCCAGGCCTCGGGCTACCCCCGCTGCTCCCAGGTGGCCAGCAGGGCGCTTCCCCCCTTGGACCCCGCGATACCCAGGTGGTTGCGGCTCCGGTGGGCTACACGGATGTGTCTGGCACCCTCGGGGATCAGGGTCACGTTCCAGTACCCTGCGAAGGCACCTGGGTGGGAGGAAAGGAGGGGGTTGGGGCGTAGGTGGGAGCGTATTTGAGGGACGATTTGAGGATTAAATGAGATACTGCGGTAAGAAGGTATGAGGGGGTCCTGGTAGCCCCAAACGATGGGTTAACTTTTGGAGTTAGGGTTATTATCGCTTAAGTACAGCAGGGAAAGAGTTAGAACCCCATCTGCTCCGGGAAGGGCGGGACCATCTGGGAGTAACCAATCAGAATGAAGAGCGAGAGGGGGCTGGGCCACAGACTGCCGAATCAGCTCGGGACTTCGCTTCCGGCCCGAGGCTCGTTAAAGGGACCGCTCCGGTTAGCCCGGAGGACGGAGCGGGCGGTCACCGGAGTCTCGGAACACGCGCTGCACCAGAAGGCACGACTCGTTGGCGCCGCCGCAGCGGCCGCAGTGGTCTTCGCGGGCGTCCGAGCCCAGCAAACCGTCACAGCCGGCGCTCTACAGGGACGGAGAGGACGAGCGCGGCTTCACCCACCGCCCCCTGCCTCTGTCCGTCCTGGGGGTTGGGGGTCCGTCCTGGGGGCGGGGTCCGTGGGTAAAGGGGCGGACTCTGGAGCCTAGGGGTGGGTGGGACCTGGAGAGGGGGCGGGGATTAGGGAAGACGGAGGGACCTGGGACTGAACGGGATGGTGTCGAGGTCAGGGCAGGGGTGTGAGAGGGGGGCTTTGCGGGGTCCCGCGAGGCCTTACGAGGCAGCGGCCAGCCACGCAGAGCCCCTGCGTCCCCGGGCTGCAGGGCGTGCCGTCCAGGACGCGGCCGAAGCTGTGGTAGAAGGCGTGGCCCTCGGCCAGGCAGTTGAGGTCGCACTGGTTGGGCGCTGGGGGCGGGAGGAATGCGGGGCCCTGGAGTACCTCGTACCGCGGTCGGAGTCCCAGCCTCCTCCTCCTCAGGCAGATGAGGCTCACAGACTCAGCCAAAGCCGCACATGGAGGCTGAGGCAGAGCCAGGGCACGAATCTAGGCATTCCGCCCCCAGCCCCCGGGGGCCGGCCCGGACAAGCATTCTGATGTCCCGCGTGCGCGTGCTCATTCATTCAGGTGAGGCCCTCGGGTTAGGGGGTCCATACGGCTTATCCACTGCTAACACCCTTACCCATTTTTCATTCATTCTTTAGTTCCACCAACACAGAGCATCTAGGACCTTCCCAACACTGCTCCAGGCTCTCCCATACAGCCGTGGGCAGAGGCCACTCAGCATTGGGTCCTGCACCCAGTATGTGCCCAAAAGAAAGCGTTCACTGTGGACTGAATTCTGTGTAGCCTGGGTGTGTCGCTGGCCCTCCCAGGACTCAGTTTCCCCCCTGTCTGGCAGTGGGGCCGAACAGGCAGCCCTGATCCCTGCTCCTCCTGGCCTCCTGCCCCGCCCTGAGCCTGGCTGGCAGACCCTGCCTAGGACAGAGCCCGAACTGGCCTTGGCAGGCCTCTGCGGGGGTGGGATCACAGCAAATTTCCTCTAATTCTTAGGGGGGAAAAGCCCAGCCCCCCCCAAAAAAAACCCCAGAGTTCGACAGATGGAACGTTCTCCATATCTGTGTCTGCTTCCACTATGTCTAGAGCTGCCTGTTTCCCTGAAATCTGGAGGCGCGCTGCCCCGGGCACACAGTTATGTAACTTGCTGCCTTCAGCTAAATGCAGTAACATTTCCTGCTACTGGGATAAGTTTGAGAACTCTTGGCCTCCGGATACAGCTCCAAGTAAATCCTCAGCCTGGCACTCGACCCTGAGCAGGACAGACCCTGCCCTCCCTGCTCCTGTTTCACAGGTCACGGTGAACCCCCGCCCCTGCGTCGCTTGAACTCCTACATGCCCTTCAAAGCCCCAGTGCCCTCTTCCCGCGGTCCTCCAGGCCTCCTGCTTTCTTAGCGGCCCCTTCTCCCTGCCCCTCTCCCTGCCTCTTCTGGACAACAGGAGGGTAGGCGACTCACCACCATAGAAGGGCACCCACTGGTAAGTCTTCTGGCTGCCAAGGACAGGGTGACCATTGTAGATGGCACACTGGAGGTCTCGGAAGGGAATGGCCCCTAGGGGACAGTCCTGAGGACAAACAGAGGTCCGAGGCTGGGGGAGCCCCAGGGGAGCCGAGAGAACCTGGCAGGCTGGCACGTGCATCTGGGGGCCCAACCCGGGAGACAGAAGGTCTTGGAGGCCCAGCTGAGGGTCTGGGAGGGGGACACCACTCACTGGCAAATGGCAGAGACGGTACTCGTGGGAGTCTCCCCAGCACGGCTCTTCCCCAGGGAACCTACAAGGAGCAAGATAGCCCGAGTGTGCTCAGGACCCCCAGTAACCTTCTCTCCAGAGCTGGCCCGACCCCCCCTTTGGCCTGGCCAACCCCACCCACATTCCAGTTGGATCAGTGGGATTAAAAGGCACAGCATGTGTGGGCAGGCTGAGGGTGCGGCCAGGAGTTGGGCGGGACCCCCCCTCACCCCACCCCACCGGCCATACCCCAGCTGGGCGCTCACCAGACACAGCGCCTGCTGCGCACGGAGAGACCCCGCCCACAGGAGCTGGAACAGCGACTCCAGGAACCCCACGGGGTCCACTCACCTGGACCCTACTTGGGGAGGGAGAGGCACCATCAGCCTGGAGAGGAGCCTGGTGGCCCCCAGACCACAGCCAGGTCTCTAAGTCCACTGGCTGCCTGGAATGCCCCGCTTACCTGAGCACTGCCTCCTAAACCACAGTTCAGGAAGGTCCACAGCAGAAGGAGGTTCTGGAGGGGGCGGGGCGTGGGGGGACACCGAGGGCGCTGCCGTGGGGGCGCCAGCAGGCCAGGGTCTGAACCCCAGCTCTGCCCCAACTGGCTGTGTGATTTGGGGCAATAATTTAACCTCTCTGGGCCTCTGTTTTCATCTCTGAAAAGTAGGGTAATAACAGAGCCCCCGTTACAGAAAAGTTTCAGGAGTCCATCGAATCGGGTCAGAAAGACGGGAGACACAGAGCTTGGTAGCCGAGAGGCCGAGCTCAGAGAATGTCATCTTTTATTCTTACTGACTGTGTCGTCTCTTAATGTACACAGTAGGTGTTCAATCTGTCCGATCATTCCAGGACACTGCATGGGTGTCTCGAGGGTTGGGGCCCCATCACCGCTCACCCCACCGTCATCATTTCTACCTTCCTGTGTGGCCAAGGGCCAGCCACTCCGCTTCCCTGGGCCTCAGTTTCCCCATCCGTGCCAGGAGGACCGGCTGGACTTAGTCCAGGGCTCTAGGAGGGACTTTGCAGAGGTGCGGCTGGTGGGGACCGGG
Source organism: Mustela nivalis (assembly GCF_964662115.1). Lineage (NCBI taxonomy): Eukaryota > Metazoa > Chordata > Mammalia > Carnivora > Mustelidae > Mustela > Mustela nivalis. Next base: position 214,656,365 of record NC_139020.1, on the reverse strand, counting down.
TGAGGGCCCGAGTCCCTGGCAGAAGCTGGACCTGGGCCTCCAGGGCCACCTCAGCTCCCAGACCCACAGCAGCAGGGAGCCCCTGGGTTGAGGGATAACAAGGGGGTGACCTGGCCCCAGTCCAGTCGCCAACTTGTGACCTCATGTGCAGACGCTGTGGGCCCCACCAAGGGCGGCCTGCAGAGAGAAAGGGGCCGCTGATGAGGATGGCTCAGGAAAAAAGGGAGGCATCTAGGGGGCAGACTTTGCCCCCCCCGGGCCTCAGTTTCCCCATCCATCCGGGGAAAGATGAAATCACTTGCCGTCTGTACCCTCATGACCGTGACATTGCCGGACAAAGGGGGAGGGAAGTGGCTACCTTGTGTGTCCTTTCTCAGGCCACGGCCAGGCTGCCTGGTGGTCAGCAGAGCCCAGAGGACGCGAAGGACAGCTGGAGGTCTCCAGCCCTGAGGTCCTGGGCACGGGTCCTGTACCAGCGGAGCCTTTGGGCCCCCTGGAGCCCCAGTTTCCCCAGTTCTCAGGCCCTGGCTCTGACAGTCCTGCCTGGACATCAGGGACTGGGGTCCACAGTGGCTCCAGGAGCTGAGAACCTGGGGGGCCACTGGGCAGGTCCCCTTCTCTGCCCAAAGCTGTGCAGCAGCCGCGTCTCTGCCCCTCTCTGAACCCAGAGCCCTAGCTGGCTGGGAAGAAGTTTGCTGGAGGGCGAGAGGGCTTGGCCTTCTGACACCCCCTCCTCCCCGCACACACTCTGCACGGGCTTGAGGGGTGGGGGTCTAGGTGGGGGGAACTGAGGGCCTAGAAGCACCATCCTTCTACTCCCCAGAGACCCCTCCCGGACAGGCAACCGCACCTCGTTCTGGCGGGACTCCTGACGGCAAGTGTGATCCCAGGGCGAGTCACGCCTCTTAGGCCTCAGTTTCCCCAGGAGGAAGTGGTGATGAGCTTTCTCCCACCCTGGGGACTGCTGCCAGGCCAGCCCCTAGCCGGACCGGGCCCTGGGACGGGGAGGAGACGCGGGCCGGCGTAGTGGGAGGATAGGCAGAGGGACTTACCGGCTACGTAGAGCCCAGGCGGCACGTCCTGGTTCCCCGGGCGGCCCCAGGACGAGCGGAAGCGGCGGGGCCCGCGGGGAGGGGCGGGGGGAGCCAGGGGCGGGGGGGGGGGAGCCAGGGGCAGCCCCTCCCACCCGGCCTCCCAGGGCGCGCCCAGGCCGGGGTCCAGGGGACCGTAGCCCCGTGCGCCCTCGCGCGGCCGTTGCGCGCCTCGGCGCGGGTCTACGGCAGGGGATTGCCCCGCGCGGGGCCCGGTCCCCCAGAGTCGCGGCCTGGTGTTCCAGCGTCCATATCCTGGTGACCTTGGAAAGGCCAGGGCGGGGGAGCCGTGCGGGAACTGGCCGCCCCTTCCCCCCACCCCGGGGCTGCTATTCCGGGCTCCGCGCTCAGGGCCAGGGAATGTGCGAGAACCGAGGTTGCCCGCCCGGAGTCCGGGCCGCTGCCTCCTTTCCACCGACGCCCAGATAGCCTCCCTGCGAGAGTCCCCTTTCCCGGCCAGTACCCCTCTCCCCTGGTCCTCCCCCCAGCCCTCCCTCAAGGTCATCCTACTGAGGAACCCCTCTCCCCTGGGTTGTAGCCCTGGGGGTCCCCCTCCAGGTCCCGGCCACCCCCAGAGCAGGGCCCCAACACACTGGGAGAGGCTCCGCTCCAGAGGCCAGGCGAGGGGGTTGGAGACCCCCCCTTCCACCCCTGCCAGGAGCATTCCGGGGCACTGCTGTCACCGGAGGCCGCGCCCCACCCTGCCTCCCAACCTCCCTGCCTGGCCTCGGGCTGCAAGGAGTGGCTTTGCAGCCAGACCCGGGCCCAGAGGATCCGTCTCCCCGAGCCAGTCGCCCTCTCCCTAGAATGTCCGTTTTCCCGCTCAGGCAGTGGGGTGGGCAGGGTTCTTCACCGAGATGCCCCCAAGTGGACCTCAGCTCTTTTGAGGACCGGCAAAGACGGAGTTCCCCAGGGCTCCCCACCAACCCGCCCTTTGCCAGCTTGGCTTCTGAGCCGCGGGGCCCTGCCCACGCAGGCAAGCAGGAGGCACCTTCTGCTCTCCCCACCCCGCGCCCGGCTCCTTGCTGCCCACTGTGATGGCTCCCTGATGGGGACCCAGGGGACGAGGAGTGGACTGCTCCTCTGGTCACTAGGTCAGCGCATGGCCCGATCCTCCTGGAAGCCTGCTGAGGGGTGTCTAGCCCCGACCACGGGGAGAGGGTTACCAATCCAGCTCTGCCTTCCCGCCCGCAGCAGCTCAGGGGAAGGCCCCTCAAGGCCACCGAGGCACACAGACTTCACTGAGCACCTACTGTGTGCAAGGACAGCGGTGAAGCAGCTCACCAGGCTGGGGGAGGCGGCCCCGGGAGGGTAGAGGGCCTTTCAATGGGGACACTCAGAGGCAGTAGCCCAGGCCCGCCGCAGATGGGGCTGCGGGTCCGCAAGGCCCTCGCGGATGAGGCGATCACCATGAGGAGGAGGACGAAGCCCCAGATGCGAGGGTAAGAGACAGTCAGGGGGTCAGAGTGGAGACAGGCCGAGGAATGGGGCCATGGGAGGTGGGAGAGCCACAGCTGGCTGCCTGGGGCGGGGGGGGGGGGGGTGGGGCGGGCAGCGAAGAGGTGGCAGGCGGAGGCGGGGGGGGGGGGGGGGTGAGGAGCCCCGGGCAGCTCCCTGCTGTTGGGGAGCAGAGCACAGAGGACCTCCATGGGGGGTGGCCTTGGGCCGGTGTGGTAGGAGGCAGCTGGTGGCCGGAGCTGTGGAAGGGCGGCAGGAGGCCCGGGGCATGCCCGCAGGTCGCTCCTGGGGGGTCTGCGGTGAGCTGTCTGTGGGCCCGCAGGGAGAGGCGGGGAGCGCAGGGGCCGTGTCCGGGGGAGAGAGACGGGTGGGTGTCCTGACACACGGGGGTGTTCAGAGTGTGGTGTGAGTGTGGAGGGAGTGGACACCGAGTACCAGGGGCGGGGATGGGGGTGCAGTGCGTGGGGTCCCAGAGGCCTAGGGAGGTTGGGCTTCAGGGAGGAGGGAGAGCGGGCCAGTGGTCAGCATTGACAGAGGCAGTCTGGGACCCTGAGGAGGCTAAGCCTGGTTGGACAGGGACTGAGAAAGGGCAGGAGGAGCGAGGGTGGAGGCTGCAAGGACAGGCATCCGCTGCTGAGCACCAGCCGTGTACTGGCCAGCGCACCTGGGCCTGGGGGCATCCGAAGAGATCAGGCTTGGCTCAGGGGCGCCACCAAGTGGACAGTCTCCTTCCCTCCGCTGCGCCTCACTCCCCGGGCCCCAGTCCAAAGAGCTCTCTGCGCGCAGGGTGTGCATACAGCCGGTGCCGCGTCCTACACAGATGCATTCAGCAGACGCTTACCTCTGCAGGGAGTGTACACAGTAGACACGGCGCCCTGCAGGGACCGCATGTAGTAGTCTGAGCCTTCCAAGGAGTGCATCCAGCAGGCGCTGTGGTCTGCAGTGTGTACAGAGTCACTGCACACTGCCAGGAGGGTATGCAGCAGGTGCTGTGGCCTGCAGGGAGTGCATACAGCAGGCACTGTACAGTGCAGTGAGTAAACTACAGCAGGCACGAGTGCTGTAGAAAGTGCATACAGCAGGCGCTGTGGCCTGCAGGGAGGGGACACAGCAGGTGCTGGGGCCTGCATGGGGTCCTCGCGCCTGTGGGGACAGAGCTTGTCGTGACGGATGGGAATGGGGGGGAAGGTCTGGTGTCCTGGGCCCTGCCGCCTCACCCCTTTGGCCTCGGGCCCCCGTCTCCTGCCCTGTCCCCTGTCCTCTGGCCGCAGCCGAGCTGGACTCAGCAGACTCGCAGAGAAGGAGGCCGAGTGCTCAGCTCGTGGACCGCGCAGGAGGGTCGCTCTGCAAATGTGGCAGCGTCTCGGCCCCGCCCCCACCCTCCTGGGCCCTGGCTTAGACCCCCGACAGGGGGTCAGTGCGGTCCCCTACCCTAAGCTCTAGCCCGGACCGTCCCTGAGGGGACATCCGTCCACACGGTCCCTGTGGATGCGCTGTCAGCTGGGCTCCTGCCGCCTCTGTCGTCTTGCGGCCTCGGGGCTCAGGGCACACCCACGAGGAGATCCCGCGGCCTCAGCATGTCCCCCAACCCCCAACTCCCTGCGGACTCCTGTGATGTCAGGCCCTGGCCACGTGGTCCCCGAGATACTTCAGCCTCCTGAGGAGACCGGATCGGGGTGGGGGGCTCTGATGCTCCAACCCCCCACCCCAGAACCCGGGGTCTCCGGAGCTGCCCAGAGAGGAATCCTCACTCCCACTTCGTAGGGGCACTGAGGACCCCCAGGACCCGGGGGGCCTGAGAAAGTCTTCTCCCCACATCTGAACGGCCGTCCCGAGTTCCTTCATGGAGAGGGTTGTGGGGGGCGCCTGCTGGAGCTGGGGACACTCCAGGCAGGACCCGGAGGAGGAGGAGAGGGTGTGAGGGAGAGGGGGGCAGGGGCACAGCACGAGCAAAGGCCCGGTGGCTGGAGGCCCAGGTGAGGACGGGGCGGGGCGGGGGCGGAGGGAGAAAGGGAGGCAGCTTGGAGGCCGACGGGGGGAAGCTGGGGGCGCTCCCTGCACACGGCAGGTCATCTCAGGTACACGGTGCGGTGGAAACGTCAAGAAAGTTCGGCGTGACACGGTGCCATTTACAGAGAGACGGAGGTGTGTTCTGTAAAATCGGGCGGGAAGTGGAGGGGACAGCCCTCATGTTCCCCACAAGGGTCCTGGGGTGACTGACTGACTGCCTTATAGGTTCTTTGTGAATTTTTTTTTCTTTTTTTAAAGATTTTATTTATTTATCTGACAGACAGAGATCACAAGCAGGCAGAGAGTCAGGCAGAGAGGAGGGGCTCGATTCCAGGACCCTGAGACCATGACCTGAGCCGAAGGGAGACGCTTAACCCACTGAGCCCCCCCAGGCGCCCCTGAACTCCGCGTTTTATATGGATTTTACCGTGTGTGGTTTTAGCTAATTTCCCTGTTTCTGTTCCAGGATCTCCCATGACACTGAGCTATTTTTCTCACAATTGGTAAAAAGACCCAGGCAGATGAAACGCAGATTAGTCCCATGGAAATCTGGCCGGGGTGATGCTGGCGCTGCCCTGTGCACACAGCCAGCGCCAGTTGGTGTCCCTGGAGAGGAGTCAGAGTAGGGGCCCCGCCTGGAGCGGCGGCACCCACTCAGGACGCTGAGGAGGTCCCCTATGAGGCCACCCAGCAAGTCAGCACCTATGGGAAACACAGCCAGGACAAGCCCAGACCTGCGTCTGCATGTGGCGTACCCAGTCTGGTGGGATGGAAACCAGCAGACCTGCTGGGGAACGACATAATTTCAGGTTGTGAGGGGCAGCAGAGGCAATCGCAGGGCGGAGGTGGCCTCCTGGACAGAGATGGCCCTTGCCTAGGCCCTTGAAGAGGAAAAAGGGAGGCTGGCAGGAGACTCGGGGATGCAGAGCATCATGAGCAGAGAGAAGGGCATGTGCAAAGGCCCTGAGGTTGGTATGGGTTCTTGGACCAGCAGAGAGGCCAGGGTGGCTGGACTGGGGTGAGTGAGGGGGTGAGAGTGGACGGCCATGGGAGCGAATCTGCATTCATTTGTTTGAATGGGATTTGGTTCTGGAAGTCTTGAACTTCCTGCCCCTGGGTCCGCAGCTCCCAGCCACCCCCTGGTTGTTTGAGTCTCCAAGGGCCCAAGCACTCGGTGTCCCCTGACCTGGCCAGGGGGTTGATGCTCCCCTTATCCTCCTCTTGGGTAGACAGTCCTGAGGAATGTTATGCACCGTTGCTTAGGGACCCAAAGGGGCTCCCCGGGCCCACCCTGCCCCATGCCCCTTCCTTCCCAGCCCTCACTCCTGCTCTGCACCAAACCCTTGCTTCAGGCTCTGTTTTTGGCAGAGCTCAGAGGGAGATATGGGTGGAGAGACGAGCCTCCCACTTCAGTGTCCTGCTGGTCTGCACCATGTCACCAAAAGGGAGTGAAGATAAGGGACATGTCCTGAGACCCACGCCGCTGGCCCTGGGCGCAGCGGGAGAAGGAAGAACAGCCACAAAGGGTGCTGACGAGGTAGAAGGCAGGGCAGGGAGGAGCCCGCAGAGCGGCGTTGGGAAGGACAGCAGAGGACAGCACTTCTGGAAGGAGCCAGCAAGCACACAGGGCTGGGAGAGGCAAGGGCCAAGGTTGGTCCTGGGGTGATGGGGAGACACGACTAGCCGCCCCCGCCATGCTGAGCTGGTCTGGAAGCAGCGCGTGGCGGCAGTCACGGGGTTTCCGGAGTGTGGTGGCTGCTGCGCTCCCAGCTGTCCCCGGGGAGCTGCCAGGTGGGGGGACAGGTCACCAACGCAGGTATGGAGGAGTCCGCGCCGTTCCAGAGGCCGGGAGGCCGGGAAGGGGCTCAGAGCCTCCGGCTCCCGCTCCACGTCCTTCCCAAAGGGGCGACTGTGCCACCCGCATGCCCACAGGCGAGCCCCAGGGAGGCCTCCTGGAGTGTCCCCGCTGGGGCCGGGCTCAGCAGCCACTTCCCCACCTGCACAGGTATTTTGAGAGAAGCTTCCCAGCATTTCTCCCAGGAAATGTGCTGAGTCTGGGGAGTTACCTCAGGTCAGTGAAGGGAGAGACGGAGGGAAAGCGAGCCTGTGGCCCGTAGCCTGGGGCTCGGGCGGGGCTCCGGGCGGCACGCGGTGGGTGGCCAGGCCAGGTGCCAGCCCAAGAGACCACCCCGCCTCTGGAACCCGGGCACAGGTCGGCCCGGGAGCGTCCGGCAGCTCGCCGATCCCCTCGGCCATACCACCGCCCTTCGCCGGCCGGGCAAACGGCCTCAGTTTACCCATCCGGAAAATTGGAGGAATTGTTACACTCCTAGCGCAGTGATTTCTTTTGCGGGAGGACGGGGAAGCTGATGTGGCCGCTGTCCGTTGTCGTTCTAGTAAGCACAGCACAAATTCACCACCTCAGCCGTCTCAGAGCGCGCGGCTCAGCAGCGGGAAGCACACTTGCCTGGTCCTGCCACCACGCCCACCCTCCGTCTCCAGAACCTTCCATCTCCCCACACGGAGACTCTGTCCCCACGAAGCTCGGACTCCCCGTCCCTGCCCCAGCCCCGGCTCCCACCCCCTCCTCTCCTGTCCATGTGGACGGCACTCCTCTGGGGCCCTCCTGGGAGTGGGGTCCTGCGGCACGGGTCCTTCTGGGTCTGGCTGCTCTCCCTGAGCCCCGTGTCCGCCGGGTCCCTCCGCGTCATGGCAGGGTCAGGGTCCCTCCCTTCCTGAGGCTGGACCGTGTTCCCGCGTGGGGACGGACCGCGCCGTGTGATGTGCCGTTGTATGTCAGTGCGCACTGGGGGTGTCCGTCCGCTTTCTGGCTGTTGTGAATTATGCTGCTGTGGACATTGTGTTTTTTGTTCTATTGGTAGTTGTTTTCCATTCTAGAGTGGTTAGGGAGAGGGTCCTCGCCAAGGGGCAGCCTGACAACAGGACGTCTCCCTGGCCCTGTGGTAGAGGCTCAGCCAGGAAAACACAACGGGCGGCCGGGACAGTGGGCAGAGCAGGGGTCTGTGCTGCTGACAGGCTGGCTGTGAGGCCCCCAGCCAGGACCTTATAGGGGTCCCCTGGGCTCCGCCACCTGCCCCTGTCAGAGCTCCCAGAGCCCTGGGAAGAAGGGTCCAGAAGCCCGGGGGGTGGTATGGGGGTGTGGACAGTGGCTCTGGACTCCGGGTGGGACTCAGCCACTTGCAGTCCAGCGACCCCCAGCTTCAATACGCCTTCCTGCGTCTCAGTTTTCCCATCTGTAAAGTGGAACAGCACCCACCCAGGGAGAGGCTGCTGCTCACCTCTGGAGGCCACCCAGACGCACGGCTGTGGTTCAGTCCGGTGATCTCCTGGCAGTCATTCCGGGGGGGCCAGAAGTGTCCGTCTTGGGCGTGCAGGGCCCGGTGCAGGTCCCACACGCTGACAAGGATGCCTGAGTTAACGCACAGAGGGAGGGTGCAACTGAGAGCCAGCAGACAGCGGGGTGACGGTGATGTGATGGCCCAGGCCTGTGACCCCCCCCCACCTCTTGCCACACAGCTCCTGGTCTCCGTTAGCAGGGAACTTGGGCTCCCGGCTGCAGCCAGCTGCCCCCACGGGTGCCCCAGAATCCCCGACCCTGTTGCTGAGGCTGGTCCCCAACAAAGGTACCAGAGTCTTGCTCTCTGCCCTGCCCTGGGGGCCCCGAGAGGCCCCCATGCCCTGGGTGCTCCTGCTTGGCACACCAGCTGGACATGTGACCACTCAGAAGGTGTTTCCCGTCCCTGGCAGCATGACCGGGCCAGATTCTGAAATCTGGTCTCTGGAAAATTCCAAGGCCTGATTCCAGCCACAGGGAGCCCGGCTAACCCCCTCCACTCCTCATGTTATGTAACATTCGGGGATTAATACTGTGACACCCAGAAGCCGCTGCTGGGATTCAGATCGAGCGCGGACCCTTCCTGGCTGCGGAAGCCACAGTCTCCCTCGGCCTCAGTGTGCTCACCTGTGAAATGGGGACGAGGCTAGTCCCTGTGTCCCAGAACTGATGTCAGGGTGGCATGAGAACACCAGCAGCCGGGAACTGAGTCTGGGCTGTGGCTCCCGCGAGGGTCCAGGACAGCCCGCCAGTCCTTTCATCCCACCGCCCCTCCTTGGCCATCCAGGCCAGAGATCACACAATCACCTCCGTCCTGCGGTCCCCAGATTCTGCTACTTCCCGCGGCCCAGCGCCTGCATACATGACACCCCCAAGCCCCAGCCGCGCCCCTCCTCGCCCCCTGCGCCGGGCCTCACTCCCTTCCCGAGCAGCCCGGGCGCTAGAGGTTCCGGTCTTCTTTCTCTGTCCTCTGGATCCGGCCACGACTCCCCAGTGCCACGAGAGCCCTGTCAGGCCCCCGCCCCTACTCGCCTCTCCCTCGGAGGCCTCTGAGAGAAGGAGACAAGCTCTCTGACCTAAGTTTCCCTCTCTGGGAAATGGGCACGTTGACACTTCACAGCAGGGCAGGGGGCGCAGGATCCGAAGAGCGAGCCGGACCGGGCGCGCCGCGTTGGCGCAGGGCGGGCGCGCGGCTGGGCGAGCTCCGCTGTCACTGGAACACCTGCCCGCCGGGTGTCCCTGCCCGCCCACGCCCGCCGCCCGCCGGCCCCGCACACCTGCCCCCTCCAGCGCCGGGCCCCGCCCCCAGCGCCGGGCCCCGCCCCGCCCCCTCAGCCAATAAGACGCGCCCCAGCGGCGCGCAACCCCCAGAGCCGCGGCGCGGGGGTCGGCCAGAGGCTGCGCCAGTCCCGGCGCCGAGCGCCCGCGGGGTCCCCGGCGGCATGGAGCACGGGCCGCGGCGGCGGCGCACTTGCCGTCCGCCGGTCTCCGCCTTCCTGCGCGACCCGAGCTCGGGGCGCGTCTACAGGCGCGGGAAGCTGATCGGCGAGGTGCGGACCCGGCTCCGCGAGTCCGCGGGAGGGTCTCCGGCGGCGGGGAGGGGCGTGCGCGCGCGATCTCGAGCCCCGGCGAGCAGTGTGCGCCCCGAGGCTGGACTTCTGCGAGCCCGTGGGTGTGTGTCGGCGCCACTCTGGGGTCTGGTGCCCGCTGGCGCGGTCGGGCGCCCGGGTCTGTGTAGTGCCCGTCGCACAGTGTACCTTGTGCGGCGGGAGCCGGTCTTCGGCGCCCTGCGCTGTGCCCATGGGTTGTGCGTCCAGGGGTGCGGGCGCGCACTCGCGTGTTACAGGTATCCGACCTTTGTAGAAACTCCGTCGGGCTGTCTCCAGGTCCGTATCGGAACGCGCTCTCCGTCTCCGCGCTTTCCGGGTCCGGGAGTGGAACTGCGTCGTGTGTCCACGCACTGGCTGTATTGTGGTCCGGCGGCTGGATGTATCCGGAGATGGATACGTCTGTGCGTGTGCCTGCGTCTTCCCTGTGTTCATGCGGTCATGACTGCGGGTGTGAGGGTGTGAGCTGTGTGTCCGTGCATCTCGTGTGTGTGTGTATGACGAGGCCTGGCTACCTGTCTGCACCCCTGTGCCCACGCGGCGGCTGAGCGGGCGCATCCCCCTCCACGCAGGGCGCCTTCAGCCGCTGCTACAAGCTGGTGGACATGTCCACCAGTGCCGTGTTTGCCCTCAAGGTGGTGCCTCGCGCCGGGGGTGCGGCCGGGCGACTGCGTCCCCACGGCAAGGTAGGCCCAGTCCTTCCATGCCCCGGGGGCTCCACACTTCGCAGGGGGTCTCCCGAGAGGTCCCTGCCCTGGGGGATGGGGTTATGCCCTGGGCCGGAGTACGATGGGGCGTGGACACGTGGGGCCGTGGCTGCAGGTGGAACGCGAGATCGCCCTGCACAGCCGCCTGAAACACCGCAACATCGTGGCCCTCCACGGACACTTCGCTGACCGAGAGCACGTGTACCTGGTGCTGGAGTACTGTGGCTGCCAGGTGCCCCAGGGGCTGGGCGGAGAGGGAGCCCCCCCCAGGGTCTTCTGTGCTCACGGGACAGCCCCCCCCCCCCCCCCCCCGTCTGCTGTGCTTATCTGTGGCCGCCCCTATGTGTCTCCGTACTTACCTGTCCCCGCCCGGTCCGCACCAGGCCCATCTGTGCTCATCATACACACCCGTGCCCATCTCCTCTTCGCCTGTGGCCATGGGGACCACCTTGCCCCCCCCTGAGCCCACCTTAGCCCTCCTGAGCACACGGGGGGTCACCTGCGCCCGGCATGTACCCACTGTGGGTTCCTCTCGGAGACTCCGGGCCGGATCAGACTCCCCCGCGGCCGCCTGGGCCCGCCTCCTGTACTTCTGCGGGGCTCATCCGAGCTCACCTGTGTTACCTGTGTCCCTGGCGCTGCCGCGGCCGCCCGCGGGCACCCGCAGTCGCTGGCGCACGTCCTGGAGGCGCGGCGGACTCTGACGGAGCCGGAGGTGCGCTACTACCTGCGGGGCCTGGTCAGCGGCCTGCGCTACCTGCACCAGCGGCGGATCGTGCACCGCGACCTGAAGCCCAGTGAGCGGGGTCGAGCGCAGCGGGGAGGCCGGGGGCGGGGCCGGGGAGCTGGGGGCGGGGCTTCCGCCCTCACCGACTGCGGGCCGGCCTCCTCCTGCAGGTAACTTCTTCCTGAACAAGAACATGGTGGTAAAGATTGGAGACCTGGGGCTGGCTGCCAGGGTGGGGCCGGGGGGCCACTGCCACCGGTAAGTGAGAGGCTCTGGACGGTCCCTCTGCGGAGGCACCAGTGGGACCCGCTTGGCATGGGGGCCCCAGCCTTCCTGAGCCAGCCATTATCCCCTCGCAGAGTGCTCTGCGGGACCCCAAACTTTCTGGCCCCAGAGGTCATCGCCAGGAATGGGCACTCCTGCCAGTCAGACATCTGGGCTCTTGGCTGCGTCATGTGAGTGGGTGTGGGGAGCCCCTGGGCCTGGGGAGAGGGGCAGGAGCACCCCGGCAGGGCCAGGTACTGACAGGTGGAAGCTTAGGGACAGGAGGCCGGATGGGGGACAGGCAGGTGTGAGCCTAGGACAGATGCGGACAGGTGTGTGCAGCTGTAGGGCGGGTATGGGAAGGTGGACGCAGAGCCTGTCCAGAGGCGGGGAGTTCGGGCAGGGATGGCCAGGTGTGCACAGGTCGGGGTGCGCCAACCTCGGACCCACAGATCAGATCCAAGCCGGCACTCAGCTTCCTGCCTCCCCCGCCCCCGGGGTCAGGTACACAGTGCTGACCGGTACCCCTCCCTTCACGGGGGCTCCTCTGTCGGAGATGTACCAGAACATCCGGGACGGCCACTACCCCGAGCCGGCCCACCTGTCACCCAATGCCCGCCGCCTCATCGCCCGCCTGCTGGCGCCCGACCCGGCCGAGCGGCCCAGTCTGGACCACCTGCTCCAGGACGACTTCTTCACACAAGTGTGTGCTGTTCCCCAGCGGGGCCCGCCGGGCGTCGGGGGTGGGGTGGGGGTGGGCGGCGAGGCCCGGGAGCCGGGCGGCCCGCACAGACCCCCGGCACCCCGCTCCTTAGGGCTTCACTCCGGACCGGCTGCCAGCCCACTCCTGCCACAGCGCACCCCTCTTCACCGCGCCCCAGCCTCTGGGCCGGCTCTTCCGGAAGGTGGGCCGCCTGCTGCTGACCCAGTGCCGGCCGCCCCGTGAGTAGCGCCCCTGCCCGCCCCTCCCCTGCCCCCGCCTGCTGGGCTGGCTCGCATCTCACACACCTGTCCTGCCGCCCACCTGCTCTGCTCCTCCGCACCTGCTGCGGTATGGGCGTGGGAGGCAGATGCCTTCTGCTGCGTGGGCCCAGGCTCTGCCCCCCAAAACCCCACATGCTTCCCTCAGGCCCCTTCACCCCCAGCGAGGCGTCAGGTCCGGTAGCAGGTGCTTCAGATCCCGACTCCGTGGGGTGCGGCCGCGAGGTGAGCATACACGTGGGGAGGCAGGCGACCTGGGCAGAGGGAGAAGTTGGGGGACGCGGTCTTCAGCTGAGCAGCGGGGAGACCCTCACCCGCCTTAGGCCTCTCCTGGGGGCCAGGGCCTGCTTCCCCTCACCCCGGCTGCTGCTTCCCCAGGCCTCCCTGTTGGACAGAGGGGCTCTCCACCCCGAGGTCCCCGTCCACCTACTCACCCAAGGGACCCTCAGGAGTGACCCAGCAGGTGAGCGGACACTCCATCCCAGGCCCTTCCCGGGCCGCGGGTGCTGGCGGGGAGTGAGAGTGCGGAGGTCAGGGCAACCAGTGGGCCTTACCCGGGCTGGAACCCCTCTCCGGGCTTCAACTTTCCCACCTGTGAAATGGGGGCATTGGCCAGAACGCTTCCGGGTTTTAAATAAGATGTTCCCAGACTCTGTAGCTTGGGGCAGAGCTGGTGGGAGGGGCCCTCACGGTGGGCGACAGACAGGTCTGCCCCTGCAGAAATCTGTCTCCTCAGGGCCAAAAGGGAGGCAGAAGCAGGAGGTCGAGGTGGCCATCAGAAACCTGTCCCTCTGCCTGGACCGTGGCCTCCCAGGTAGGAACCCAGCCCGGCCCATAGGGGCCACCTGTCCCTTAACATCCCAAGAAAAGTGCCCAGCTCTGCCCAGGGGCCCCTGGGTATTTCGGGGGCTCCCCTGGGGGGTAGAGCTCAGGGAGGCTTCAGGCACAGGGACACCCATCCTGCATCCCAGGGTCCGGGAACCCCCAGCCCCCCATGTCTTGCCCCTCCTGGGTCACTGTCCCAGGAGCCTTTCCTTTTTTTTTTTTTTTAATTTTATGTTTTAATGTTTTAATTTTATTTTCTTTTTTTTTTTTAAAGATTTTATTTATTTATTTGAAAGACGAAGATCACAAGTAGGCAGAGAGGCAGGCAGAGAGAGAGAGAGAGGGAAGCAGGCTTCCTGCGGAGCAGGGAGCCCGATGCGGGGCTCGATCCCAGGACCCTGAGATCATGACCCGAGCCAAAGGCAGCAGCCCAAACCACTGAGCCACCCAGGCGCCCCCTTTTTTTTTTTTTTTTTTAAGATTTTATTTATTTATTTGACAGGCAGAGATCACAAGTGGGCAGAGAGGCAGGCAGAGAGAGAGGAGGAAGCAGGCTCCCTGCCGAGCAAAGAGTCCGATTCGGGGCTCGATCCCAGGACCCCGGGATCATGACCTGAGCCGAAGGCAGCGGCTTAACCCCCTGAGCCCCCCAGGCGCCCCGAGCCTCTCCTTTCTTGTAGGACCCAGGTTCTTCTTACTCTTCTGTTCTTGTAGCACAGGAAGACCCTGGACACTGAGGCTCTTTCCTCAGCTGGAACCAATGCTGAATTACTCAGAAATCTTAAAGAAACAGTGAAAGACACTGGAGATTTACAGCGAAGGCAGCCTGAGAGTTCTGCCTGCCGCTCCCGCAGCTTCCCTGGCCGCTGGGTTGCCGGTTTTTTCCGCCAGTGCTCCTTTTGCTCTCCCAGGATCCGACCCAGGATTCCAGAGGCCACTGATCGATTTGCTTTTAACACACTTTTTTTTTTTTTAATGCAATCCCACAAAGCCTGCGGGGTTGGAGCGTTCCCCATGGTTCCGAAGGGCTCCTCTCCGGAGGCGGCTGGGACTCCCCAGCCCCTTGTCCCTCTCCCTGCAAGGCAAGGCTGGGCTCCCTGCCCCCTGGACTTGGCTCTCCATCCTCCGTGTCGCCACTGTTCCGTCCCCAGGCCTCCCGGACCTCTTGCTCAGTTCACTTCATTTTTATGCCCAGCCACGCAGGAACCCCCAGGGGAGCAGCGGCCCACCCTCTGGGCCCCCAAGTGGGTGGATTATTTCAGCAAGTACGGCTTCGGCTATCACCTGTCGGACGGGGGCAGCGGTGTCCTGCTTCGGGACGGCACACACATGGCCCTGCGCCCCCCAGGGGAGTAAGTCACGGGCCTCCTGCCCAGCTCCCCATCTTTCTTCAATAATTCCTCAAGTATTTGTTAAAGTAGCACCTACCGTGCACGCCCGTGGGCACTCCCTGCCTGCTGGAGGGGGAAACAGTGCTACGCCAATAACTCAGCTGATTCCAGGAGGCAGTTTTCTGGAGCAGATGGTCTGGGTGAGGGGGCAGACTCGGGGGCTGCAGGGTAAGGGCTGTGAAGGTCCTTTCTGAGGAGGTGGCATTCAGGCGAGACAGGAAGGGTGAGAAGGAGCCATCAGGAACAGCATGGGAGGCACAGGGAACAGCATGTGCAAAGCTTCGGACATGGGACCCAGCCTGGTGGGTGTGAGGAACCGAGTGACGTGGAGACACAGGGGGGATGTGAAGTCAGTGGCCCGGAAAGCTGCTGTGGCCGTTGGAACAGGAAGGATGGGTCCAGGTCACACTTTCCATGTGACCTGGTTGGCAGGAGAGACCCAGGGAGCCAGCAGGTGGGTGGTTGGACTAGTCAGGCGGGGAGTGGCCATGGCCTGGGGTGGTGGCCTCGGAGGAATGCCGGGGGTTGGAATCTGGAAGGTCGGAGCAGATACTAGGCCAGATGGGAAGGTGGCAAAGGCATGGGTTTGGGGCAGGCCGGGATCTCAGGGGGGACACGGCTCCAGGGGCCGGAGTTCTGGGGAAGGGCTGGGGCTAGAGGTAAGGACAGAGGTGGGTCAGTGCGGAGCTGGTCTCCAAACCCCCATCCCAGGGGCGTGGCTGGCGGGAAGGCGTCCTCGGGCACCACGTGGTCCCGGGTAGAGGCTGAGACATAGGCACCACCCTGTGTCCCACTCCCCAGCCGAGTGTGCTATGTGCCTGGCCGGGGGAAGCTAGAAACCTTCGCCGCCAGGGACGTGCCCAGCCCGCTGGGCGCCAAGCTGGCCGTCCTCCGGCTGTTTACCCGCTGTATGCAGCAGCGGCTGCGAGAGGTAAGGGCCTGGCAGGGCCGAGTGGGGCTGGGCAAGTGGGGACAGCCCCTGGCTGGCCGGGAGAGCCAGAGCCGCAGGGCTGGGTCTGTCTGCAGGAGGGGGCCCGGCCCACGCCCACCCTGCCCGCGGCCCCAGGCCTCTGCCTGCTGCGCTTCCTGGCCTCGGAGCGGGCTTTGCTGCTGCTGTTCAGTGACGGGACGCTGCAGGTGAGCGTGAGGCGCCTGCGTCCTTGGGGCTGTGCCGGTCCCCTCTGCGGCGGGGTCGGGGGGCATAGACAGCTGGCTTGGTGGGGCTGGGGATATGGACCTCTAAGTACAGAATATGCAAAATCAGAAAGGTTTCGGTCTTGGCAGAACATCCCCCGGGCCATCCTCATGGGGCAACCCTTCGCAGCCACCCAAATGTCATTTCGGAGGACAGTCGTGTCTAGACTGAGGTTTGCCCCGGGCAGTCTTGGTGGTCGCTGACCGAGCGCAGCCAGGCCTGACCCAGACTTCAGAAGCAGTGGTGTACAATGCTTTCCTTGTTACCCCAAAACACTATTACTCTGTTACAGTAAAAGCTCCCTCTGTCCAGATTAGAACAGGGCTAGCACCCTTGCCCTGAGCCGGACTGGGTCTCAGCTGGAGAGGACGTCCGCCGGGGAAGCTGGGTTACCCAGGCCGCAGGGTTCGGGGTGGCCCTGGGCAGAAGCCCCGTCTCAGCCCCCTTTACCCGTGGGTACAGTGGAGCCCTCGACCCTGGCTCCCTGAGCTCCTGGGGGGTGGGGCAGCGCTGAGATCCAGGTCAGGGGGTCCGCCTGCCCTGCTCCCTGGAGCGCCGGGCTGGGGGTGGGTGTGGGGGCCCCTCTCCCTGACCCCGCTGCCTCACCCCTGGCAGATAAGCGGCAGTGGCGACCGGACTCACCTGGTGCTGGGTGGCGGAGGCGACGAGCTGCGGCTCACGGTCTGGGAAGGCAGCTGGCCCGGTGCCCCTGACCCCCCGGGCGCCCTGCAGAGCCCCAGCCCTGCCCTGGCTGCCCGACCACTCCTTGTGCACGCCCTGCACATGCTGCAGAGCGTCTAGGATCCCCCAGCAAGGGGACCGGCCCCTTGGCTCCAACCCCGGAGCCCCCGGGGGCTGCCCCGGGACTGTGGGAGGTCAGGGACCTTGCCTTGGGTCGTGACTAGGCAACCCAGACTTCTGTTTGGTTTTGTTCTTTTATCATTAAAGAAAAGTGGACTGTCTCGCGGGCTGTCTGCCTCTGTGGTGGGGTCTGACACGCTTCGGGGAGGCGACCCTTCGGACCGGCAGGCTCTGAGCCCACTGCCGCTCGTGGCAGACAGATGGGCCAGATCTCGGCCAGCGCCCAGGTACCCCAATGTCTGCGGGGCTGGAGAGAGACCCTGCTTCAGAGAGAGAAACCGAAGAATTTGCAGGCCTGAGGCTACATTTCACAAAGCACGTTTCCTTTGTAATCAGAGAAAAAGGCAACAAAGATGCAAACAGTTTTGGGAGAAGCGGGGTATCCGGTGCCCGCGCAGGGCCTCACACACAGTGTGACCATGACTGTCCCTGTCATTGTCCCTCTGCTGGGGCCCACGCCCTGTCCGTCACACGGCGGGGGAGAGGGGAGGCGCTCCGACAGAGCTGCAGTACCACGTGATGCCTGTCGCCGCCCCGCTGAGGACCGCACGTCCCGTGGGTGCACCTGCGGCGGGCGGGGGGCGGGCAGCTGGCGGTGGGATGTGACCACCTTGGGCCAGAATGAGAACTTGCGCGCTGGATGCCCTCCAAACAGGGCTTTTCCTCTTCGCCGACTTACTATCAATTCCAAAAGTAAAGCGTGGACGAGCTTTATTTGCAACAAACCGTACGTGGACAGAGCCACAACCTTCGTGGGGAGGTCACAGGGTCACTGGGCTCTGTTACTCATGCTTGTGTTCCCCTGGAAAGCGAGGACCCTGTCAGTGTGACCTTGCTTTTCCCCTCAGCCTGCGTGTGTTTCCGCGCCGGTGTGTAAAGGTCGGCCTCTGGGCTTCCAGGGCAAGGACGGCGTGAAGGTCACGGCCGGGCAGCGGGCCGAGGGCGCCGGGGCGTGGGCCAGGGAGGTCGCAGGCTTTGGTGTGGCCTGACAGGGGACGAGAGATTGTTTTGTGTAGAAGAGGCAGGAACTCTTGGAGCCCTTGGAGAATGTGCGAGGAAGGGGTGTGGGCGGGAGAGGGGCCGCGGGGGGCGGGAGCGAACGCTGCGCCGCTCTGGTCTTCCTGTCCTTCTGCTGTAGTCGTGGTCATCATTACTGATGTGTGATTCACACAGCACGCAGTTGCCGGCTTTAGACTGCACGACCTGGGGCACTGAGTGTATTCACAATGCTGTGCAACCATCACTCTAGTTCCAGAACATTCCATCACCCCCAGAAAACCCTGTCCCTGGCAGCCATCCCCTTCCCCTCCCCCACCCCCACGAGCCCCTTCCCGTCTGGGGAGGAGCCTGGTCTGGGCGTGCCACACGCGTGGACTCACACCCTGTGTGGCCTCCTGTATCTGGCTCCCTCCCCGCATGTCGTGGGCTCTGGTCTGTCCCCTGGGCAGTGGGTGGGGGCACCTCACTCCAGCTGGGGCCGGGCATGCTCCCGTGTGCGGGCGGACACGTTGTGAATGTGCCCTTCATCTGTTGATGACATCGTGTTACAAAGGACAGAAACCCCTCCTAACTGTTAGGATGTGAAGGATGGGTCTCTAATTCTGAAATGGTCAGAAGAGCCACTTGCAGGCAAGGCTGGGTGTGGGGCTCAGGTGAAGGCTAGGGTCTCCCTCTGCCCCTCTCTCCCATTCTTTCTCCATCTTTTGTGCGACCATCTGTAGTTAGGGCTTCACTCGTTAGCGGGCTCTTGTGGCTTGGTGACAAGGTGACCCCTGGCACAGGCTGGAGCTACGAGCTCAGCAAACTGCGGGGGAAAGGAATGGCCAAACTCTCTGGTAAGTGCTGCCCAAAGTCCCAGATTAAGGCCTATTGGCCTGGCCTGGGCTCCATGACCTCCTCCTGCCAGCTGAGTCACCTCAAAGGAGACAGTGGGGTCTGGAAGTGGGCAAGGGAAGCTGAGGTCCCGTGGTCATGTTGCTTTGCCCTGCTGTGCTTCCTCTCAACGGATGGTCTTCTGTGGGTGGCCTCTGAGAGGGCCCCCAGCAGTCCCCCTCTCCTGGTAGTCAAACCCCTGTGTAGACGGTCTACAGGGACTAGGGCTGGCTGGTGTAACCAGTAGGATATCAACAGTGACCGTCTGTGGCTTCAGAAACTCAGTCATAAAAGCTGGTTTCTGCCTGGCCGCCTTTGGGGTCGCAGACTGGCGGGGGGGTGGGTTTGCATTGCTGTCTCCTGCTGGTGTTCGGGTAACTGGGCAGGGGTCCATGGGGCGAGGGCCTGAGCCTCCCGCCAACAGCCTCTGTGGGCACGTACGAGTGAGTCCTCCAACCCCCCTGAGCTTTCAGAGTGGGCCACCCCAGTTGGCCCACGTGTGGACCGGAACCCCATGAGAGACCGTGAGCCACAACCAGGCAGCCCAACCGTTTCTGAACTCCTAACATGCAGAAACGATGATCAAAAAGGACAAGTATGTATTGCTGCTTCCAGTCTGTTGGTTTGGGCTGATTCGTTACCCAGCAAGGGCTAGCTAGTACACTTGCCAGACATGCAGAGGACCCGCTGCACTTCTGCCCAGACGGTTGTTTCCGGGGGAAACACAGCTTGCGCAGTGCCCACCCGCAGCACCCGTACCCTCCTGCCTGCAGGCACCGAGCAGCCAGCGGTGCCGGCGCAGCAAATAACCCGCCCACAGAACGTAGTAACTGGGTGACCTCCCAGGCCAGCTCCTATTTGAGGGTGAGAACTTCAGGAGGGGGCGAGGTGCCCACACCGCCCGGCCGCGAGTTTCTGGAATCTTCTTCAGGGCAACTGCGCACCTCAAGAAATAAAACCATTAACCGCCCGCTTGTGGGTGTTTGCAAAGGATGGAGCTTCAAGACACGGCGGCCAACGCGCACCAGGGGGAGCTGCTTTTCCAGAGCGAGCCGCGGAGAGCCCGGCCAAGCCGACGGGGACACGGACGCGGGCCACTCGCCGTCCTCCGCGCCGGGCGTCGCGACCGCGTCCCCATTGGTCTGTGCGGGCGCGTGGTGCAACGCCTCCTCCAATCACCAGCAAGCAGGGCGGGGCCAGGCGGCGCAGCCGCGCGGGCCTGGTTGGCTGCGGCCGCGGCAACCGTGTGTGACGTCACCGAGAGGGGCGGAGTCCGGTCTCCGCGCGTGACCGACGAGGACCCCGCGGCACGTGCAGCTCCGGGAAGGGACGCGCGGCCCTCGGCAGGTGCGCGCGACCCCCGGCGAGTCCCGGGCAGGCCGGAGCGGACGCCGACGCGGGCGGGCGCCGCGGCCACGCGCACCCCGAGACTCGCGGGCCCGACGCGCGGGCGGGGGCGGGGGTCGCGCGCGTCCCCCCGCGGCGGTCCCGGCGAGGCAGCGCGCACCGCGGCGCGAGCGAACCGACAGGCGTGAGCCCGGGTCGGGCCGGGCCGGCGGCCCCGGGGCTCGGGGCAGTGGGGTGGAGCCCCGCGCCGCGGGAGTGGGAACCGGTGCTCGCGCGACCTGGAGCGCGGGGGGCGCACGGGGGCGGGGTCGCGGCGCCAACGTCCGGGGGCACCGGTGACAGGAGCGCGAGGCCCGCGCGGGGAGGGCCGCCACCGCGCGCCGGAGCCGGTCGGGTGGGTCAGCGGCCTGAGCTTAGCCTTGAAAAATCACCGGAGAAACGATCCTTTTAAAGTGCGCGCCCCAGCGCTCGCGGTGGCCCTGTTCAAGTAGCCCGAGTGTCCACTGGCGGATGAACGGGCCCACTCGGCGGGTCCCCCGTGCAGCAGAGGGTCCCCGGCCACCCGAGGAGCCAGGCGCCCCCCGCGCGGCCCCGGGACGGACCGAGCCCACGACGCGCGGGGAGGGGACCGGACGCAGGAGGCCGCACGGGTGTGAGTGCACGCGAGTGACACGCCCTGACCAGGCCCCTCCACGCGCGGCAAGGGGCTCGTGGGGCCTGGGGTCCGGGGAGGGATAGGGATAGGCTGATGGGGTTGGAGTTTCTTTTGGGCTGATGGCATGTTCTGGAATGAGATAGAAGTGACTGTTGGACAATTTGGGGAATACACTTAATACCATTGAGTGGTACACGATAAAATGATTAAATTGGTAAATCTTTGTTTTTATTTACGTAATCTGTGCACCCAACATGGGGCTGGAACTCACAGCCCTGAGATCGAGAGTCACAGGCTCCACAGACTGAGCCGGCCAGGCGCCTGTAAAGTGGTAAATTATATCTTATACGTATTGTATCACAATTTAAAACATCCTCGCCGCCCATGTGACACCCCAGGCCCATTACAGCAGAACTAGAGGCTTGGGCTTTGCTATTTCTTAAAGCCGCCCCGGCTCTGAGGAGCGGGCGAGGCCTCAGCCACTGCGGGGGTGACAGGAGCAGCCAGCAAGGAGGAGTGTGTGTGTGGAGACGGAAAGGAACCGATGCTAAATGATCACAGTAACCCCCCTGGGAAGTCTGAATGCGGACAAATAGTTACTACAGGCGCCTGGGCGGCTCAGTTGGTGAAGCATCTGCCTTCGGCTCAGGTCATGATCCTGGAGTCCCGGGAGCAAGTCCCACGTTACTCCCTGCTGGGTGGGGGTCTGCTGCTCCCTCTGACCACTCCCCTCATGCTCTCTCTCATTCCCTGAAATAAATAAATATCTAAAAAAAAAAAAGATATTCATGTTCATCATTTGAGGTCTCTAATGTGCTCTGCTGAGTGTCTTTATCCCGTTGGAACTCAGAGCCCCCGGCGGCAAGCAGGTGCAGGTGGGAAGCGGGCAGGTGCAGGTGCAGCTGGATGGCCACCTGGTGCGGGTGGTGGGGGGGGCAGGTGCGGGTGGGCAGCAGGCAAATGTCTGAGACTTGGAGCCTCTGGTCATCGGCACGGGTCCTGTGGGCCGCCTGTCGTCTCCTCCCTGCTTGGATTTCCCACACCAGTGAGTTTTACGAATCAGCTCTGACCTGCGTTAGGCGGGACATAGTCCCTCGGAAGGGCTACTTGGAATGAGGCCGAGTGGAGTCTGCGTGGAGCCCTCCGAGTGGGGGGGCAGGTGGGACAGCTTCGGACTTCAGAGCCGTTGTGATCAGATTGGAGTTTGCACAGCTGACCCCGCCGAGGACTGGTCTTCCTTGGGCCCATGGGTCCTGCAGGTGAGTCTTCACTACTGTGTCCTTTGAGGGACAACCCAGCATCGGGAACAGAAAGGGGGGTGAAGGGGGGACAGAGGGTTCTGATGGTGGGTGGGTTGTGTCCCGGGAGACTTTAGAGACACTGTCAGGGGGAGAAAGGGAGTGTCTAGGCATGAAGGGTGGGGCTGGAACGCTGCTCAGCGCCCCCAGAGTCCGGGACCCCCACAGACAGTGACCAGCCCCAAATGACTTTGCTGTGAGGGGGTGAGACTGTGGTCTAACAGGTTAGGGGAAAAAAGACAAACCCATAGAGCAGGACATTGTGTTTAGTGGTCCTGCCAGGCTGCAGTGACCTTGAACCCACCCCCAGCAGAGAAACCCCCCGGCCAGAGGGACGGCAGGTGTGGGCACAGTGGAAACCTCAGCTGTGAGTCCCCACAGACACTGGGCCCATTGGCAGCCGCCAGCACGACAGTAAGAGTATCCGGCCCCGGGTGAAAGCAGACCTGCCTCTCCAGGCTGCCGTCAGTCACAGGAGACCGTGCTCAGCAAGAGAAGCTCTCGCAGTTACAGTGAATCCAGTGACACAGTGACCTCCACGCTCCATCTGCTTTCCAATACTGGTACATCCCCAGTCCGCCGACCGATGAACGGCTAAGCAAAATGTGTCCATCCATACGCCGGAGTGTTATTCAGCCTCAAAAAGAAGGAAAATAATGGGGCGCCTGGGTGGCTCAGTGGGTTGACCCTCTGCCTTCGGCTCAAGTCATGGTCCCAGGGTCCTGGGATCGAGCCCCGCATTGGGCTCTCTGCTTGGCGGGGAGCCTGCTTCCTCCTCTCTCTGCCTGCCTCTCTGCCTGCTTGTGATCTCTCTCTCTGTGTCAACTAAATAAAATCTTAATTAAAAAAAAAAAGATGTGGGTCATATATACAGTGGAATATTACTCAGTCATCAAAAAGAATGAAAACTTGCCAGTTATAACAGCACGGATGGAACTAGGGGGTATTCTGCTGAGTGAAATAAGTCAATCAGAATTATTGTGTGATTTCACTCATACGTGGAATTTAAGAAACAAACGGGGTGACCTTCATCTGCTGCCTGAGGCAGTAGAAAACAGTCTTCCAGCTCTCAATCCACGTAAATAGGTGCGATTTTCTCCACCGACAAATCTCAACTTCTCTTTCCAGATGGGAGAATAATGAGATGCATTTTTCTAAATATTTTATTTATTTATTTGATAGAGAGACATAATATGAACAAGAGGGAGGAGCAGGAAGAGAAGCTGAGTCCCCACTGCGCAGGGAGCCCAACTCGGGGCTCCATCCCAGGACCCCGAGGTCATGACCAGAGCCAAAGGCAGACGCTTCACCGCCTGAGCCCCCAGGCACCCCAATGAGATGCGCCTTTAGGATCAGACATACACTGTATTGCCCAGCGTCCAGAACTTCTGGGACCTGGCCCCCTGCGTCCTTCAGCACGGGACCTCATTCTGCCTCCTCACCTGATCGCCCGCCTCCCCCAGCCCAGCCTCCACGACATCCAGGACGCACCCCGCCCCCCCACTGAGTAGAAAAATGCTATTTAATTGGGGTGGGGGGAGCCAACGACCTGGAATCCTTTCTGCTATTGGGAACGGTGCTAAAGTTCTCCGCGGACAGGGGTTATTGGGGTTGCCCTGGGTCACCCCTCCAGCTCTGAACGCGGCCAGATCTGGTGTGAGCAAAGGGGAAACGGCGCTTGGCGAAGCCCTGTTGTTTAGTCAATCAACAAACACGCAGGGCCCGCCTGTGGCAGCGCAGAGCTGCTGGGCCGGGGCCGGTCAGTGGAGAAAGGTGAGCAAGGCGGGCCTGTCTGAGCCCTGCGGGGACCGCAGCCCCGGGCGGGAGGGCCGGAGCGTCCCCTCACCCACCGCCGCGCGCCCCGCTCCGCGCCAGGGCCGGGCGTCATGTGCGGTCCCGGCCGCGCGGTGGCGACAGAGGACGGGCGGCTGCGCTCCCGCCGGCTCGGGGGCGGGGCCTGCCGGAGCAGGTGCAGGGGCCCGGGTCAGCGCGCTGGGGGCTTCGGCTTCGTGCCCCCCCGCTGCCGGTTACGGCGAGAAACGGGCCTCGGGAAGCGCGGCTCTGGCTCTGGGTCAAGCTCCGCGGCGCGCGGCCCGGCGGCCTCGCCTCACCGGGCGGAGCCCCCGAGGCACCGGCGGGCTCTCTGCGGCGCGGGGCGTCCCCGCGAGTCCCGGGATCGGGCCCCCGGCCGCCGCGCTCCGCGCCGAGTTCGGCAAACAAACGTTCGTCCTGCTCGAGCTGACTCCAGCCCAGGACCAGCCGTCGCGACAGCCGCCACGCGTGTCCGCGGGAAGCGTGTCCCGCGGCGCGTCCGACCGCGCCGTGCGCCCGGGGCCCGCGCTCGCCGGGGCCCTGCGCCTCCCGGGGGACTTGCTGCAGCCGCGGCCCCTGAGCGCCCCTTCCCTTCCGAGCCGCTCCCGTGCCCTGGGGCGCCCCTAGCGTCGGGGCTTCCTGCGGTCCCCGGGGGTGCTGGCGCCTTTTGTACTTTCCCTGCGCAGGCCCCGGGCTCAGCCGGGTGCGGAGTGCTTCGGGGTGACTCTGCCCCGGCGCTGCGAGGCTCCTGGGACCACCTCCCGACTCCCGGCAAACTCGGCTCATACCCTCAGGCAGTTCGGGGCTCGAAGTCCCAGAACGCCCGGCAGCGCGCGGTCTGCCCGTCTCCGGGACCCCCGCCCTCTGCCGCCCTCTCGTGAGGACCTGGTGAGGACGCCGGCCCCGGAACGCAGGGTCACCCCACCACTTGGCTGTTTTAGAGACAGTCAGAGCAGGACCTCTGCCACGCGGGCAGGCACGGCAGCTTCCAGGCCTTCTGGTCTTCCTGCTTCCCCGGATTAAAACTATTTCAAAATCTGCAGATAAAGTACTTTCCCAGATGCTTTCCCTGGTTGGTCTGTGGCTATTTAAATTGAATTAAAGCAAAAGCAAAGGTTTGTTTTCTGAATTGCACGGGCCACCTTTCTGATGCTCAGTCACTCGGTGCGGCCGGTGGCTCTTGTGAGGGAGAGTGCAGATCTAGAACATTCCCATCGTGGTCCCATCACTAGACGATGCTGGACCGGAACGTGCTAGAGTAGCGCTGCCCGGTGTGCGAGCCATCAGCCGCATGCAGCCGTTCACAGACATGCCGGCGGCCGCTGCCGTCCGGCGTGGGCCGGCCTGGCCTTCTCCAGGGCTGAGGTAGGCTGCGGCAAAAGTGGGGGCCGCCGGGGAAGGCCTGACCGGGGTGGATGAGATGGAAGGAGCCCCAAGGCCATGTTCCAGTTAAACATTTCAACCTGTCTCCCATTAGCTGAACCTGCCCCTCGGACTCTGTTCCCTGAGGGTGACCAGCGACCCCACACCCCTTCCAAGCCTTTGCCGCATGCCTCCCCCCGACCAGCAAACCGCTCTATCCAGCCCCGCCGGATTCCCGAGCAGTACTGCTCTCTCCTCCTCGGAAGTGCCGACTTATCCACCCACCGTCCGTCCTTCCGTGTGTCCGTCTGTCCATCCGTCTGTCCACCATCCCTCCCTCCCGCCCCCACTCACGCACCATCCATCTACTCATCCAACCGCCCAGCGCGCACCGAGCCTCCCAGGTTCAGGCTCGCCTGCTCTTCTCCCGTTCCGGCTCCCGGCCTCGGAGGGCTCTGTCTGAACTGACCCCGCCCCGATGTGCTCGTGTGAGGGCAGAGAGGGCAGCTGGGGACAGCTGCAGACCCCCCTGTAACGTCAGCCAGGCTTTGTCCTCAGCCGCAGGGGATTAAGCCCCCATTTTACAGATAAGAAAACCGAGGTCAGGGAGATAATGTGCGCAGGGGCAGGAAGTGGGCTGTCTGTCTCTAGAGCTTCCGTGTTTCCCTACACGTGGTGGGCTCAGGGTGACATGATTCCTGTCCCAGGGACGTGCCAGGGACACACGTGGTTATGCAGGTGACATATCATTTCCACACTGAGCCCACTTTGTGGATGGCTCAGCCTCACAGATGGGGAGACCCACAGGCTTATTCTTCATCGTTTCCCTGAAATCGGGTAAGACCCAGAAGAGAGGCCTTCTCAGAAGACACTGGACAAGGGTCACCTCAATGTGCTGAGCCCTTGAACCAAGAGAGATGAGTGACAAGGGCAATGGAAGCTTGAGTCACACTTTAGCTTCCCTGAGTGTGTCTGTTGGTGCAGAAGCTGAATGCACAGCATGTTTGCTTTGCTTTGGCCGAGTACCCCTCACCGCAGGAAATGCTCCCCAGCTTTCCGGGCAGGTATATGGCCCCTGTAGGTGGTTTTGAGTTTGAGTTACTCCAGCTTACAGTGGCTTAAGCAAAGCAGGAGACTTTACTGGCACTCAGAACTGAGAGGTCAGGATGTGCTGCCTTCAGGCACAGCTGGATCCAGGGCATCAACCAGCGAGCTCAAGCATCCGCCTCTGGCCATCTCTCAGCTTTTCCCAAGGGCCGCAGTGACTCTGGCCTCCCAGTGATCAGCTTCACAGCCCCTCAGCAGGGAGCGAGCACAGCCGTCAGACATCTCCGGACAGTTGTAGGACAGAATGTCCTCAGATCAGGCCCTCCCCCACTGCATCTTTCAAAAACCCCTCGTTGGGGCTCCAGCCCCCACCTCCTTTCCAAGGACTGACTCTCAACCCCCTGATGTCCTGTCTTTCTCTCCACCTCTCAGCCCTTCGAGGGGCTGCTTGCTTTCTCTGTGTCCAAATCGTCAGGGGGAGTGGTCTCCGCACTCTCGCCTCCCTCGGCCTCCATAGCCTCCTGCAGGATGGGGGCGGTGGTCTAACTTCACCCCGGCTCACCAGGTGCCACACCAGCCGTGTCCGACCGTCCCGCTGAAGTGTGGGCCAGACCCCAGGCTCCGTGTTCTGGTCCCCGTGGCTGCTGTAGCGCATTGCTGCGAAGTCGGCGGCTTCCAACAATAGGCATCTGTTCCCTCACTGTTGGCTTCCTCTGGGGGCTCTGGGAGAAGGCCCTCCCTGCCTCTCCCGGCTTCTGGGGGCTCCAGGCACCCCTGGGCTTGCCTCCATCTTCGGACGGCTTCTATCTGAGCCTTGACCCCCCCTCTGTATGTCCTTTCTAAGGACACTGGTCATTAGACGTCGGGCCCGCCCTCATTTGGGGAAGCTCACCTCAAGGTCCTTCACTCTATCTGCAAAGACCCTTTTTGTGAATAAGGTCCATTCACGGGTTCAGGGCCCACGGTTCAACGGCCTCACCCACAATCCCCACCAGTGCTGGAGCGTGGAGCGTCCCCGCTTCACAGATGGGGACACTCCAGTCAGAGTGGGTTGGAACCCCCGGGTGTGTGTGGTGCTTCAAGACTGACCCCAGGTCCTGCAGCCTCCAGGGGCTGACCCTCAGCTGGAGGGGCTGCTAGGGCCCCCATTCACTGGAGACGAGGCCCGTGGGGCGCCCTTCCTGTTGTCCCACTGACTTGTCTTCCTGAGCCCCTCGCCTCCTCTTGGAGGCCCTCCGGGTTGCGCTGCCATGCCTTCCCAGCTTCCCCAGCAGGCTGTTCTGCACACCCCTCCTCCGTGCCCGCTCAGACCCCACTCAGCCAGCAGCCCCCAGGCCCCCGGGTTGTCCCTGGAGCAGTTCTGTGCCTCAGAGCCACCCTCCGCTCACTCTGCTGGCACCCACCGGCTGCAGTGGTTCAACCCACAATCCTATGGCCCTGAGTCTGGAGTCAGTCCCACCCCGAATTGTCCAGTGGCCCCACGGCCATGGTCCTCTGCTCCCAACTAGACCCAGTGAGTGAGGGATGGCACGTGTGGCCATCACTCAGATGTCCTTTGGGGACTGGGAGGTGTAGGAACTCATTCTGGGAGTGGGATTTCCAGACCTGGTTCCCATTCTGCACAACAGGACTGGGAGTCCCCGCCCCCCATCAGAGCCTGGCACCCCCTCTCTCCACGGCGGCCACTACCGGCCCCGTGGCTGGCTCTCAGGAAAAGAGGGGCCAGGCTGCACCTCCTCCCCCTTCAGGCCCAGGGCCCTCATCTGGAAGCAGGCCCAGGGCTGGGCTTTCAGAAGAGCCTGGGTTTGGACATGGGGCACATCCTGAGTCCAAATTCCTTTATCTGCAAGATTAAGGGACGAGGGGGCTGGCTCTGAGCACCCGGCATCCTCCCTTTCCCGAGCCCCCCCACCCCACACCACGCCAAGGGCTCACGTGTAGTAAAAAGACTTTATTAAGAAGGCTTTGAAGTCAAAAAATAAAACTCTTGATACAATTTTCTGAACCCTTAAGTCAGCTCAGCAAATATATAATCAGTAATTTAGCTGTGTAAGATTAAAGGTCCGTTACTTTATTTAAAATAAAATATATTTTTAGTTCTTAAAATTTATTCCATAAAGTACATATTTCCCTATAAATTCCCTACATATACACAGAGGTAAAAAGTAAAAGCTTAAAAAAACACAATTTAAAAAAATTTAAAAACTGACAACAGAAACCACAGGAGATTAATAATTAAAAACACAAAGTTAGAAATTTCTGGTCGGGCCCCCGCCCCCCACCCCGCCCCCTCCAGCCTGTCCCACGCCAACACTCGCAAGGGCAGCCGTCAGCCCGCAGAGGGGGTAAAAACGTGGCCCTTCTCGACGGGATTTGCAGAGGCTGCGGCGGCCTCCGAAGCCAGCGCCGTCGAGTCAGAAACCCAGGTCCCAAAGACGGACAACCCAGAGTTGTAAAAACCGTATCTATCTATCTATCTATCTATATACTTTTTACCCCTTAAAAAGATCACCCTGGCGGGTGGGGAGTCTTAAATAAAAAGTGCAAACAGACCTTTTCTCTCTGTTTTATTGTAACCTGTCGATTCAATACTGTTTATTTGTTAGGAACTGAGATGCCGCCGGGCAGTCGTCTCCACGCCTGGGACCGAGTTAAAGCTGGTCTGTGAAGGCTGGCCCCGCCGCGCCCGCCGCGCCGCCCCCGCCGCGCCGCCCCCTCCGTGCCGCCCCCCGGGCCTGCGGCGGCCAGCCGCACCGCTACGAAAAGATATGAATGGCCTGGGTGGCGGGTGTGCGGCAGGCCGGGCACTCGGGCTCGCTCTTGCCGCAGATGCGGACGGCGCAGTCCATGCAGAAGAGGTTGTGGCCGCAAGGGACCAGCGCGGCCATCACCTCGCCCTCGGCGCACACCACGCACTCCCGCGCCGAGGACGGGGCGGGCGCGGCAGGGGTCGGGGTCGGGGCAGCAGACGGTGCGGCCACGGAGGCCTTGCGGCCGCCCTCGGGGACTCCGGAGTCCAGGGCGGGGCACGCGGAGGCCGAGGAGCCGCTGGGCAGCGAGGTGGCCGCGGGGAAGCCGGCGCCGCCGGAGAAGGACGACAGTGCGCCCTGCGCCGGCCGCCAGGCCAGGGCGCCCACCGGGTCGGGCGCGCCGCGGCGGGCCAGCGGGAGCTCCAGGGCCAGGCCGCCGGGCTCGGGCAGCGTGGGCGAGTGGCGCGGCGTGCCGGCCCCGCTGCTGCGCCGGGCGCCGGGGGCGGGGGGCGCGGGGGCCCCGTTGGCGGCCGAGCAGCTGCTGAAGGCGGGCAGCGGCGCGGCCCGCTCGAAGGGCGCCCAGATGGTGGCGGCGGCGGGCACGGTCAGGTCCAGCGCCAGGAAGTCGAAGCCAAAGTCACAGTCCTCGGGGGCGGGCGGCCCCGATGGGGCCCCCGGGCCGTCCCCGCCGAAGGTGAAGCCCCCGTTGCCCGAGCCTCCGTAGGGGCTGGCGGGGCCCGCATCGGGCACCGGCGGCCCCCCGCGGCCCCCCGCGTAGAAGGCATCGGGGCCCCCGGAGGCGCCCAGGGCCCCGTCCCCGCGGAGGCCGGCTGCGGGCGCGGGGGGCCGGCGGCCGGGGTTGGGGGCCTTGGCCCAGAGGCCGGCGGCCGTTCCGAGCAGGTCCAGACAGACGTCGGTGCCGTTGGCGTGGAAGTCGCTGTCGGGGCCCGCGTCGGTGAAGGCGCCGGTGCGCAGCGTGATGTGCGCCTCGATCTCCTCGCGCGCGCGGTCCACGTTCTCCGGCATGCCCGTCACGGCGAACACCGGCTCCTTGTCGCGCCCCGGCGTCACGATGTACGTGTGCGTCCGCTGCTGGATGCGCTTGATCGTGGCGCCCTTGGGCCCCACCACCAGCCCCACCACGCGGTAGGGCACGCGCACCTGGATGGTGGTCTGTCCGGGCAGGTTGGGCGGCCCCTGCGCGGCGCCGGGCAGCCCGCCGGCCTTGCTGCGCGTGGCGCGGATCACGGAGAAGTGCTCGGCGGCGGACAGGATCTCCCGCTTGGCCATCTCCACGTCCTCCTTGCGGCCCGTCACGATAAACACCGGCTCCTCCCCGCGCACCGGAGTCTTGATGTACGTGTTTGTCTTGGCGCGCAGAGCCTTGATCTTGCAGCCTGGGGCGGTGGGGGTGGGGGAGACAGTGAGGACCCGGGGCCCCTCCCCAGGGCCCTCCCCACCCCATCTCCTCACACTCGCTCTTCCCTTTCCCTTCCGGTCTCAGACCTGAAGGTGGTGGTGGGTTTGGCAAAAAGGCAAGAGACAACGAGGACCCCAGTGCGGACTGAGGAGTGTCTCCGCCGAGGGCGCCTGGGAGGCTCAGTGGGTTAAAGCCTCTGCCTTCAACTCGGGTCATGATCTCAGGGTCCTGGGATTGAGCCCTGCATTGGGCTCTCTGCTCAGCAGGGAGCCTGCTTCCTCCTCTCTCTGCCTGCCTCTCTGTCTACTTGTGATCTCTGTCAAATAAACAAAATCTTTAAAAAAAAAAAAAGAAAAAAAAAAAAGAAAAGAGTCTCCCCCAAGTTCATGGCCCCTGGTACTTGTGGACAGGACCTCACCTGGCAAAGTCTTGCAGGTGTAATAGATTAACGCAAGGCTGTACTGAAATAGGGTCACCCTGAACCCAGCGACAAGTGTCCTTATGGGGGGGGGGACACAGACACAGAGAAGATGGAGAATGCTGGCAGGACGGGGACAGAGGTCAGCACGAGGCAGCCACAAGCCTAGGGACACCAGGTCTGCCAGCTGCCACCAGAAGCTGGGAGAGCAAGACGGCCCAGGGGGTGTCGGAGCCGCTGGAGGGGGCGTGGCCCGCCGACACCCGGATTTTGTACTGCCGCCCCCAGAACGCGCCGAACACTGGTTGCTGTGGCCGCTCAGTCGAGGACACAAAGCTCGCCCCGGACACTAGCTCCCTGGCCAACGGGCGGGACAGCCCAGGGTCAGACTGTGGAAGCCGCCCCGCATTTTCTCCTGACCTACGGACCCAGCTGCTGAGGGGACGCTCACGGACACGGCACTGTGCTTCGTCACCGCTCGGACTGGGGGTCTGACCGTGGGGGGCGTACAGGGGTGTCTGCGTGCGGGCTGGGGCGTCTCATACTCCCACCCCTGGGGCCTTCTGAGACATCTTGAGTCCTGGCCCACGAGTCTGGAGCACCCCCCTCCGGGCTCTGGGGCGCTGGCCGGACACAGGGACATTGTTGCAATACAGACACCGCACAGAGAGAACAGTGTTGCTAACTTTTCCCGGAGCCGAAGATACAAAGTTAGTGAGCCCAGCTTGGCCGCTGGGCCTCAGGGAGCACCAGGAGGCGAGAGCGGGCGTCTGGGGGTGGGGGCAGCCTCACGCCGTGCCCGGAGACAGCAGCCCCATCCAGGGCTTTGAGCCAAAGCAGAGCCAAGTGAGCGGGTGAGCAACGTCCCAGGGAGGGCGGGCCGCGGGCACGCCGCCTTCCGTCCCGTCTCCGCGGTCCTGAGCCACTGCCTGCCCCCGCCGCCCGGGGTCCTCCCTCTCGCCGGCAGCCCCCAAACCCACCCTGACCCGGAGCTGCCTCCACTTTGTGTTCGGGCCGTTCCCTCCCGACTTGGTAGCTGGGGGCGGGGGGCGGGGGCAGCTCTCCAACCCCACGCCAGTCCTTCCTCTCTGGCTGCTCCCCAGCGCTGGGTGCCCCCCACGACCTTTCCCAGCTGCAACAGCACCTGCACCCCTTCTCTGCATCAAGTCACAGCCCAGTGCCCCTTCCTCCAAGAAGCCACGCGGACCACACGAGGCCCCGCACACACTTCTCGGTTCCTCCTGTGTGGCTTCCCGAACTCCCCCAGTGCGGAGAGCTGGAAGGAAGGGCCTCGGCACTGGGATGACACCGGCCCCTCAAAGGGCTGTCCTGCACCTCCATTTCCTCCCCAGGAAGAGAAGGGCCCAGGCCCAGCACCGCAAGCAGATACCTGGCCTTCATGAGCCTTAAAGGTGGCTGGCGGGGAACCCTAGCCTCAGCCCAAGTGTCCACTCCCCACAGGTCCATGTGGGCGACAGGGAGGCAAGGCCTGGAGAGAGGGCAGGGGACGAAGCCAGGTGCGTGCGGGACCGCCTCCGCGCAGAGAAGCAGCCTTTGTCCCCAGGCACACAAACTGGCCCCATCCTGCCCCTCCCAGAGGGTGGCCCTGACTGGAGCCCTCGGGGGACCAGAGGTTGCCAATTCACTGGCCACATTTTGGCTGTGGCACCCATCGACCCAAGCCCCGGCCACGCCACGACCCTAAGAAGTGGCAGAGGGGGGACGGCCAGGTCCGAGAAGCTGGGCAGTGAGAGCAGACCAGACCCACCCCTGCCCTGGCCGGGATGAGCCGGAGGGGCGACGGCGGGCGAGCTCAGCGGCCAAGCCCCACAGGGACCCTGCAGCCACCAAGGATTGCTGCGACAGGCTGGAAAGCGGACCCCTGGGCCTGGCCGCCAACACAAGCAGGTGTGCCTGGGAATGGGGGTGACTGTCCCCCATTCGGTCCACTCCCTCCTCACTGTGGCGGGGCCCTGCCTTCAAACAGGGCGCCTCGGGTCCCCACGTGGAGCCTGGTCCCATCACTCACGTGACCTCATTCTGGGGTCCTGACCCCCCTGCATGCTGGGTGTTGAGGAACTTGGGCGCTCCAGGCACTGCTTGGGGGACCCCACACAGGACCCACAGGCTACACTTATCAATGAAACCTCAAGGCCGTGAGGGGGAGCAGAAGGGCCCCCCCCGGAAGGATGCGCCCCAGGGGAGGGCTCCCGGCCAAGGCAGACATCCGGAAGGACAGGGTGGAGACAAACCCTCACGATGACCGGCGCCCCAAACCCAGTGGGCCGCTGGCCCCATCCCAGCAGGGTGGGCCCGTGGGGGGAGCTGGAGCCCAGGGGGCCTCCAGACACAAGGAAGGTCTACGCTTGCCAACACAAGGGGCCCCCAAGCTAGACTCACGGCAGCCCGCTGACACCCCTGTGCCGTCCCCAGCCTCCAGAAAGAGCACCCCAGACCCGCGGGAGGGGGGCCAGGCATGGGGGGTCAGAGAGGGAAAGCTCCAAGTGCCACCGGCTTTCTCCAGCGGAGGGGGGCCAGTCCAAGCGCGCCGGCCCCCACCTGACAGCAGCAGACTCGGAAGCATCGTGGGGACTGCCGGCCCGGGCCCCCCACGGGCATCTTTCCCGCACTCACTCCTGACCCCGCCCTCCGGGCAAGAGGCAGGGTGCTCAGGACCTGGCCCTGCCCCACAGGCACACACGCCCGCTGGGCGCACCTGGTCGGAGGCTCTGGGAAGACCCGGCCCAAAGTCACACCCGGGGCAAGCGGGCACCAGCCTCCAGGAGACCGCTGCAGACTCTCTCCAGTCTCCGTCTTCCCTGTCTATAAAATGGGGCCGTTCCCCGCCACGCCTCACCCCCTGGCCCAGAGCCTTGGAAGGGAGAAGATCCTCTCCTGGCCTCTGCTCCCTGCAAGGCACACAGAGCCGGAGCAACGGAGGCTCAAATCCCAGCCCCGCGGGCCTCGCTCAGCCCGCATCCCTGCCTCCTGTGACCTCGAGCTACGGAGGCTCTTCTGGGGGGGGGGGGTCTCTTGAGTCTCCGTGAGGAGGGGCAGGTTGAGGTTCCCGTGCAGGGCACCTTCCGGGCCACTCAGCCCCAGGGAGGAGAGAACTTGCAGGGCTGCAACCACCTATCCCGTTCCCGGGGGCTGCAGGGACCCTTCTAGGATGGAAGAACCAGCTCAGAGAAGAGCGACTGAGCATCCCGGAAAGGGAAGACCCCAGGTCTGGGTGACTCCGGCCTCTCCTCTAGGGGATGGAGTGGCTGCAGACCCGGGCTGAGAGAGGAGGAGGGCCTTCTGGCCCAGCGACAGCCAGGACGGGGAGACAGGACGGGCTTCGTGTCCAAGAACCGAGAGGGAGACCGGACAGGTGACTGCAGGGAGGGAGGGGGCAGGACTGGGTCACGAAGACTCTTCCAGGCTGTGCTTGACACCTGGGCGGGACAAGATGGGAGCCACAGAGGTCCCAGAGCTGGGAGAATCAAGGGCTGGCAAAGGGGCCACCGTGTCCTGGCACTGGTGCTCCCCTCCCCGGGACCCTGCACCCCACTCAGGGGGGCCACTGTGCAGCAGCCCAGGGCTGGGATTAGGACCCTCTTACTGGAGGATCCTCCCAAAAACCCTCGAGGGAGATGCTGTCCCCCCATCACGGAGCGGAGAGCTCATCTGCCCAGGGACACAGAGCCAGCCCCGTCTGCTCCCCCCAGGGCCTGCCTTCCTCTCTGCCACCAGCAAGACCCCAGGCCAGCACCCAGTCATCAAGCACCAAAGCGCACACCTGGGAGGTCGGGTGGGGCCAATTCCCGGCTCCGGGAATAGGTGCGGAGGCCCCTGCGTGGCTCCTGCCTCCAATGGGGCAGACTCAGCCTCCCTAGAGGACCCTGGGGCACACCAGAACACTCGTGTTCACAGGGAACACGCCCCCCCACCCCCCGTGCTCCCCTGGCTAGCAGATCGGCCTAGAGACTCCGGACAACAGCTCCCAGGCTGGGTTTCCACGGCCGTCCCCCCGTCCTCACCGGTGCCTGGACGGTCCGCACACAGCCCGGCGCAGGTGCGGATGACCGGGGCAGGGAAGGGGCCGCGGCGGGCGGGGCGGTGGAGGGGAGCGGTCAGGCCTGCAGTCCTGCTGGGCTGGCTCCGGGGAGGCAGCTGACAGGGCTCTGAGGACCACCTGTCCCCTCCCCCGGTCCCAAGCCCTAGTTCCTTAGCCCAGCACCACACCTGGTCCTCCTGGTGTCCAGATGGGGGGATGACACGTGACCGGTTGCACCTGCACCCAAAGCCAGAGGACTCACTGGCCAAACCACCCCCTCCCACTCGGCACTCAGAGAGGGCAGTGTCCGGAGCCTCCCTACGGTCCTCTGCCCCCGGCGTCAATCGAGACAAGCCACCTTGCAATTCAATGCCCCCACACCTGTCTCTGGCTCCTGTTACCAAGCCCCCAAAGGCCAGCCCCAGTGTCCTGGAGCTCCACCTCAAGCCCCGCCCAGACCCCACCCCAAGTTCTAGAACCTAGCCTAGAAGCAGGGAGTGGGGGACAGGGAGCTACAGGCAGAAGGCAGGAGAAAGTTGGGGCTGGGGGCCAGTGACTAAAAGGGTGGGTGGGCGTGTGTCCAGCGGAGTACTGCCCACCACCCTCAGCCCGCCCGCCCCGCCACTCCAGCTCCAGGGCCAATGAGCAGCGGCCGGCCTGATGTCACCCTGCAAATCTCAGACTGGCTCTCTAACAAAGAGAACAATGGGGCGGCCACAGGGACTCTTGATAATGCTGCCGCCGGGACCCTCACACCCCGGGCCTGCTGCCCTGGGCCTGCCAGAGGGTCGGCGAGGAGTCCGGACCTCCAGACGGCATTCTCAGCTGGTCCTTAAGCAAAGCACGTCCCCTAATGCTCGAGCGGGGTGGGGATCCTCCCTCATCCTGTGCTCCCCCCACCCTCGGAAGAGCCCCCAAGCTGGCAAGTGGAGATGAGCAACCCTCTCTGCACGCCAAACTTCTCTCTTGACCTGCCTGAGCACCCCCACCTAGCCCGCCGCGGAGACACCCCCAAGCCCTAACGAGCCCCGCCCCGTGCCTGCTTCGGGTGTGGAGCGCCCACCGCCCAGCCGGGACCCCTGGTTCTTGGGATCCCACTGCAAGCGGCCCAGGGCCTGGGCAGAGGCGCCGCACAGAGGGGCCTGACCCGGCCGGAGGAGCCCAGACAAAGGCAGCGGCGGGCCGGAGCGTGGAGGGGAGGCGCGCGGGCTGCGTCTAACTTTCTCGCGCGGCCCGCGGCAGGACAAAGGCGCACAGGCGGCCACTGAGGCCCGGGCCCACGCGGGGCGTGGCCAGGGTCTGGCGTCCGGCCGCGGGCAGGGCTGGGCAGGGCTGGGCTGCGGCGTCCCCCTCCCCAGGGCGCGCGGCGCGGGGACCCCGGGGGCGGCGCCCCAGACGGCGGCCACTCACCCTGGCGACCCACGATCTCGGCGACGTGCTCGGAGCTGGGCACGGGCACGCACTCGGTCATGTTCACGCTCTTCTTGCGGCTGCCGATCACGCTCATCTGCTCGGCTAGCAGCGTCGGGGGGCCCAGGGCCGCGGGGTGGGGCGCGAAGCCGGCGAACACGTCGGGCGGCGACTGCCGGGGCGGCGGCGGCGGGCTCACGTCGGGCTCCAGCAGCGCCAGCGAGCCCGGCGCCACGGCCTCGGCCACCGCGGGCGCGCCTGCCTCCGGCCCGTCGGGGGGCGCGGGCTCCGCCGCCGCCCCGCCGTCCGCGCCGCCCGCCGCCGCCGCCACCGCGCCGTCGCCGCCGCCCGCGGCCGCCCCCTCCTCGTCCGGGCCGCCCGCGCCCCCCAGCCCCAGCCCCGAGAGCTGGTCCAGCGCCAGGCGCAGCGCGGCGGCGGCGGCCGCGTCGTCGGGCGCGGCCTCCTCCTCTGCGCCCTCGGGAAGGGGCGGCGGCGGCGGCGGCAGCGGCGGGGGCGGGGGCGGGGGGCGCGGGCTGGGGTCGCCGCCGCCGCCGTCGGGCTGGCCGGTGGAGCCGGGCATGGCGGCGCTAGCGCTCGGGCCCGCGCCCCCGCCTCTCGGCCGCCGGCCGCCCGCGCCGCCGCCGCCCGCGCCGCCGCGCTCCGCCTCTGAGAGCTGGGCCGCCGGCCGCCGGCATCCAGCGGCGGGGCGGGCGCGGCGGGGCGGGGCGGCGGCGCGGGGCTGCTCGGGCCGCGGGCGGCGGGGCGGCGGCGCGACTCTGCTTGCTCCTCGGCGGCGGGGGCTCGGCGGCGGCGGCGGCGGCGGCGGCGCGGACGCTGCTTCCCTCCCGCCCGCCCGCCCGCCGCCCTCCTCCGGCCGCCCCGCCCCGCCCCGTGACGCGCGCGCGGCCAACAATGGGGCGCCGGCAGGGCGCACGCGCGCGCGGGGCGGGGCGCGGTCACGTGGCGGGGCGCGGGGCGCGGGCGCGGCCGCAGGTAGGTGCCCGCGGGGCCCCCGGCGCGCCCCCTGCCCCAGCCTCAGCGCGCGACCCCTCCGGCGGCCCGAGCGCCCCCCTTCCTCCGCGCGCGCGCCCGGCCCCCGGCGGGCTCCCCGGGGAGGAGGCGGCCAGAGCCGGAGCCTCCGCCACGTGGGCGGCGGTGCTCCCCGGCAGGGGCTGGTTTCCGGCGGCCGGAGGACCCTGCCGCTGCCGGGGCGCCCCCTGCCCTGCGTGTCCGGCGCCAGCGCCAGCCTCCCGGCGGCCCTCCCTCCAGCGGCCCGCGGTGGGGGAAGGAGCGCCCCGGCTTCTCCCTGGCCGGGCTCTCCCGGTCGCCGGGCTGGGAGCAGGCTGGCCCGCCGCCGGTGCGTCTGCCCGCAGCCTCCCGGCGGACCCCGGGCCTGGCTGGGGAGCCAGGGGCGGAGGTCACCAGCTCCCCAGGTGGGAGCGGGAGCGGCCTGCCCCTTCGGCCTGCCCGCGGCTCCCCCCCGACCGTGGGTCCCCGTCCCCTGGCCCGAGTAGCGCCCGAGTCGCGGCGCGCATGTTCCCCACCCGCTCAGACTGGCCCTGGCGCCTTCTGCCTTCTTGCCCGTGTCTGGAACCCTTCCCCGCCCTATTCTGGACCCCCAAGTCAAACCCAGCCCAAATTCCTCTCTTCGGGTACCAGGCTTCTCTTTGGGGCACTTAAACACTCATGAATCTTAATTCCTTCATGATAACTTATGTCCCGTCCCCTCGCCATGGGACCAAGTTCCCTGAGAACCTGGCGGGACCTGCAGATCTGCAGCTCCTGTGATCGGTTGGCACCTGGGCTCCTGCTCCTTGTTTCCCCAGCCACAGACCTTGTCCCTGTCCCCGAGAAACAGGGCCCAGCTGGGTCAGGCCCAGCTGGCCCACCTCAGGTGCCTCTTCCCCGCTACCCCCAGCACTCACCATCAGTGCCTTTTCTCAGGGCCAGGCCTTGGCCCTTCCTGGGGTCCCAGCCAGGGTGGAAACGGTTGGGCTGCCCTTTTGGTGAACTGGAGGGAGAGGGAGAAACAGAAGGAAGCAAGGGGGTAAGTGCTGAGAAGGGGCTCAAGAGGGAGCAGGGGTGGGGCGGGGCAGGGAGAAGTCAGACATGAAGGGAGAATTGGGTGGTGACATGGTCTGCTCCAGGATGCACTCTGGAGGTCATGCACCCACATATATGGTCCTTAGAGCACCCCCTGACCCCAGCGGTCCCCATGGGGAGGTCTTCAGACGAGCTGGGTGCCTTTCTGCTTTCCGGTTTCTGCTCCCGGGCCCCATACACATGTGCCTGCCTCTGAGGGTCTTGGGAGGGGAGGCAGCATCTACTGATGGGGGAGAAACAAGAACAGTGGCCTAAGGGACCCTGTCCCAAGCTCCCAGACCCCTCTCCCTGGAGACACCAGTGTCCTTGGGGGGCAGCCCGGCAGGCTCAGCTCACACTGCGGGCATCCGGCCAACGGGAAGGTGACAGAGGAGGGCAGAACCAGAGAGCTTGGCAGTTAGCACAGTAGGTCGTCCAACCGGAAGTTGGAAGATTTCAGTTGGAGAGATCTAGAAAGTCAGGCAAAAGACTCGTGGGACCTGGGAGAGGAGGGAGGAAACAGGAACAGTCCCACAACCCCAGAGAGAGCAGGGGAATGGAGGGAAGTTGGAAATCATGGAAGGGGTTAGCCAGGACCCTGCCGTGTGTCCTGGGAAGGTGAGTTAGTGGAACTGGGACTCCCGGGTGCTTCCAGGCCACATTCCGAACAATCAGGAAAAAAGGCCTGGGTTCCAGGGGAGAGCAAGCTGCTTCGGGCCGGTGAGGTCTTCACCATCCGCTCGGCATCCCACAGGATGCACGCCGGCAAAACGGGGGAGGAAGTGCATGGTGCCTGGGGAAGGCCTGGGGTTGGGGCGCCGTCGAGTGCTTAGCTGTGGACCACCAGCCATCAGGAGCAGAGATTATGGCCAATTCCAAAGGAGGCCTTGGGCCAAGGAGATTAGGAGTCAGAGGAGGAGAGGGAACCGGCGCTCCACAGGGTCAGGACGGGCAAGTGCTGGCCGGTTCGGTGTCCCTAGGGATTGGGCAGGAATGGCCCTGTGGTGGCACATGTTAGGGATGCCTGGGGGGCTTAGTCAGTTCAGCATCTGCCTTTGGCTCAGGTCATGATCTCAGGGTCCTAGGATTGAGCCCCGTGTTGGGCTCCCTGCTCGAAGAGGAGCTGCTTCTCCTGTGTGCGCTCACTGTCTCTCTCTGTCAAATAAATAAACAATATCATAAAAAAAAAATCTGTAAACTGTTGACCGGTGAGTAGTTTGCAGGCTGAGGTACTTGGGAGGCAGAGGGTGGTGTCCGTGCTATGGTTTGAAACAGCAGAAACGGTGGGGTTGGGGATGGGCTAAGGCGATGTTGCAGCCAGGTGGGCCGTCAGTGGGGACAGGCTCTCTTCCTGGCACTGCGGACACTCCCGCGGGTCATTCTCAGGTGGGGGGCTGTGCTGGGCACCAGGTGTGTCCACCAGCATCCCTGGACCCCTCCGTGATTCCTGGAGCCACCAGCACCAACTCCTGCATGTGACTTTCCTGTGATCTTAGCAAATTACCCCAAACTGGGTGGCTTTAAACCCCCGTGTATTCTCTCCAAGTCCTGGGGCCGAGAAGTCCCAGGTCAAGGTGTGGCAGGACCATCCGGTGTCTGAAGGCTCTAGGAGGGTCCTTCCTGCCTCTCCCGGCTCCTGGCCGGCCGTCCTGGGCGTCCTCTGGCTGGCTGTGGACACATCGCCCCGTTTGCCTCCGCGGTCATGCGGCTTCTCCCCGTGCGTCTGCGTCCGCGTCTCTGTTTCATGAGGATTCGGGACCGCTCTGCTCCAGCGGGACCTCAGTTTCGCCAACGACATCTGCCAAGACCCTGTTTCCAAGGAAGCTCCCATTCGCAGGTTGAGGGGTTGGGACAGGAACTGTTCTCGGGGGAGACACAGTGCAGCCCACAGTACCGGGGCAGGACGACCCAAACCGTCCTGGGACAGAGTCCCTGGGCACAGTGGCTGCGGCTGAGGACCGCTTACCCTTCCGTGGCACGGCCAGGGCAGGTGGTGCCGACGAAGGCCACGGTCAGATCCTGCGAGCGCTGCTCTGCGTCCGAGACCCCTCTGGCAGAGGGCTGAGACAATGTGGGAGCAGGGGTGGGGCGGGGAGGTGGCGCCGGGCCCTCCACCAGCCTGGGTGTCGGCCCCTGGGCTGCACCTGTTTCAGAACCTTCCGTGACCAAAAAACAACAACAAAACAACATACTTTGAAGTTTTAAAAAATGTCCTTTAAGAGATGCGTTTGCAAGTGTCTGTAAACGAGAACAGCGGGAAAGCCGAGCGAGGTGGGTGGGCACCCCTTCTCTACCTCGTCCTGCACGAGGGAGGCGCTGGCGAAAGTGTGGGAACTCGGCGACGGGACCCCCGCGGGGGCTGCCCTCGGGCTGGCCACAGACCCTGGGGGGGGCAGGATGTCAGAGCCGCTCCGCCTGGAAGGTGTAGACGACCCAGGCATCCGTCCGTGGGTCCACGGACACACACGCGTCCCCCACCCGCGGATCGTCCCCGGCCACCGGCAGGAGCGAGGCCCCCACGCACTGCCCCCAGGACGGACCCCAAGCCCACGGCGGGTAGGGAGGGAACCAGACACAGAAGGCCACGTGAGGTGTGAGTCCACGCGTGTGATACGCCCAGACCAGGCCCCTCCACGGACGGGAAGGGGGCTCGCGGGGGCCGGGGTGTGGGGAACAAGGATACAAAGCAGCATGAAGGAAAATGCTGGATGAAACCACCAAAACAGCAACGGGGGGGGGGGGGTCTGCTGGGGGGCGGGGCTGGGGCTGGGCTGGTGGGAGGTGCCCTCTTCGTTTTTAAATTTTTTTTTTAAGATTTTATTTATTTGACAAAGAGTGATCACAAGTAGACAGAGAGACAGAGAGAGAGGAGGAAGCAGGCTTCCCGCCGAGCAGAGAGCCCGATGCAGGGCTCGATCCCAGGACCCTGAGATCATGACCTGAGCCAAAGGCAGAGGCTCAACCCAGGTGCCCAGCCACCCAGGCGCCCCAACTTTTTTTTTAAACAGTTCTTCAGGGCACCTGGGTGGCTGGGCACCTGGGTTAAGCCTCTGCCTTCGGCTCAGGTCATGATCTCAGGGTCCTGGAATCAAGTCCCGCATCGGGCTCTCTGCTCAGCAGGGAGCCTGCTTCCCTCTCTCTCTCTCTCTCTCTCTCTCTGCCTCTCTCCCTGCTTGTGATCTCTCTCTGTCAAATAAATAAATAAAATCTTAAAAAATATATATAAAACAGTTCTTCAAACCTTTTTGGGGAAATGCCGCATTTGGGCCCCAGGTCCAGGACGCCCGTGGCAGGGAGCCCAGGCTTGTGGCCCTGCCGCCCGAGCTGCGGGGCGGGGGTCAGCAGCCCCCTCCTCCTCCGTGGGCACATTCCGAAAGAAAAACACTCAAAGGGAGAAAAAATCGCCGAAGAATATAAAACCGCAGAACTGTCTTCCCTGGATGGTGTCTATTTTCAGCCTCGCCGCTGACCGGAGCGCGTGCTGGGGGCCGTCTGGGGCGGACGCGAGCTCAGCCTGGCCCACCAGGCGCTGCGGAGGGTCTCCACGCGAGGAAGCCCCTCGGTCTTGTTCTCGTTCCGAGTGTGTGTCTGAATTCCCCTTCGTTGACAGTGTTGTATTTGTTCCAGAAAACACACCTGTTTTTACTGTTGAGTGACCAGCTCCACTCCCCGGTCGACACCCTGGACGGTTCTGCCGGCCCCCGTGTCAGGCCGCCCTGCGCCGCCAGCGCCGGGACCAGGTCGGCCTCCTTCCGGGGCTTCACGGAGACGGGCTGGCTCCACGGAGCCTCCTGGCGCACGCTCCGCACGTTTCTTGAACTCAGCCTGTTAATTTTTGTCTTTTTTTAAAGATCCCTGGCCGGGCAGCTGTTGTGTCCGTGCTGCAAGCCACTAGCTCCCCCTGTAGCCGTGGCGAGGGACCCTCCGTCTCCTTCCTAAGCGGCTGGGGTCTCTGCACACACTTCAGGCTCCCGAGATCCTGACGTCGTCTTGTCGTTAGAATCGAGAGTTAATTCGTGTGCATGACAGGTTGGCCTTTTTAATTAGTTGAATTTACTTTTTAGTAAATTCGAGAACTTGTGTGATCATCAGACTGTCGACTTTAGAACATTATCGTTATGCAAACAAGAAACCATGTCCCCATCGGCAGCGCCCCCCTCCTAAACCCTGAGCCCTGGTGCCCGCGAACCGGCTTTCTGGCTCGGTGGATTGACCTGTCCTGATCTCTCATGCACGGGGTCGGGGGCGTCCCTGGGGAAACAGAGCGCTAGACTCGAAGGCGAGATCTCCAAGGGGAGACAAGGACACTGGCTCCCCCGGTTATGGAGTCACGCTGGAGACCCGAGAGGGTCTGAGGTGTGATCAGTCCTCGTCCGTGGCCGGGGCCGTCCGAGGCAGGAGCAGGCGTTCAGCTCAGCTTGGGGAGGGGAAGCCGTGTGTCCTCCCTGTAGCTCGGGCTGCATTCAGGCCCCCGGTGGCTGGAACGGGTGCCCGCGTGGACCGGCAGAGGTCAGGTCTTCTCTCCGTCTGCTGAAGAAATGCTCTTTTCTTGGGCGCTGGGGGCCTCAGTGGGTTAAGCCTCTGACTTCGGCTCAGGTCATGGTCTCAGGGTCCAGGGATCGAGCCCCACATCGGGCTCTCTGCTTGGCGGGGAGCCTGCTCCCCCCCCCCCTCTGCCTGCCTCTCTGCCTGCTTGTGGTCTCTGTCAAATAAATAAAATCTTAAGAAAGAAAAGAAAGAAAACGAAAA
Organism: Mustela nivalis; assembly: GCF_964662115.1. NCBI lineage: Eukaryota > Metazoa > Chordata > Mammalia > Carnivora > Mustelidae > Mustela > Mustela nivalis. The sequence goes on along the minus strand of NC_139020.1, from coordinate 214,613,632 downwards.
AAAAGAAATGCTCATCTTTTCCAGAAACAGCCGCGGGCACCCACAGAACTCCCGTTCACCAGCTGTCAGGGTCTCCCTCAATCTCAGCAAGTGACATAAAATCAACACCACACTGGAAACAAAAAATCAGGGTGGCCTTCTGTGTCTGGGCCCCTCCCCAGGCGTCGTGGGCTCAGGGTCCTCCTCACAGCCACGTTTCCGTGCGTTTGTTGAGACCCTGGGGTGGTCTCTGCGTTCGGAGGGCCTGAATCTGGACCGAGCCCTACGGGATCTTCCGGGCAGCGACTGAGCAGCACCCCCACCTCCCGGCCCTGGCCAAGGCTAAGGGTCCCTGGTCTAGAACGGTACTGGGCAATAGAACTTTCCAGATGATGGAATGTTCTCCAGATGCTGTGTCCGGTCTAGGAGCTGCCAGTGCTGGGGGCGGGGTGGGGGGGGGAGTTGGGTATTTTGGTTGTAACCAACTGAAACGGAGTCCTCTGTGGCTGGGGGCCATCCTGTTGGACTATTCTAGAAGTTGGAGCAAGCTGGTCCCTCTGCTCCAGCCCGTCTGGCCAGGTCTGGACCAGTCAACTCCCAGCCTGCTCTGTTCCTGTCCCTTCCTCCTCAAACTCGGTGGATCCTGAGCCGACCAGTTCCCGGGCTTCTGAAGCAAGTGCTCATGCCCTCAAGGGGCCAGCGTGGGCAGAGGCTGGGGCTAGAGGGAGCTTGGAAGGAAGGGGAGATGGACATGCCAGGCCACAGGCTGCCCAAAGAGATACGGAGCCTCAGCTTCAGGTAATGCAGCTGGACAGCTGGGCTGTCCCCCAGACATGTCCCTGTTCTGGTCCTGGGACCCAGGCCATGTCCCCTCCTGTGGCAGAGGGGACCTCGTCACTGCCCCGAGGTGGGGGTGACCCTGGGTTCCCGGGGCACCCGGCGTCCTCACCAGAGGGAGGCAGAGGGCCGGGGTCCCAGAGACGGGCAGACCCCGTGCTGCTGGTGGGGAGGATGGGGGGGGCTGCGGGCCAGGAAAGGGTAGGAGCCGGGTCTCTCTGGGGCCCTGGGTGGGCGTGACCAGCCCTGCCCGCACCCCTAGGACTTTGGAGCCCGAACTGTGAGACCCACCGTGTGGTTTCAAGTGGCCAAGCTGCTGGAGGCTTGTTGGAGACGCCAGACCACTGTCCTGTCCGCTGTGTGGCTGGACCCTTGGGCTGGGACCCTGGGCCCAACCTAGCTTCTGAGGTTCCCGGGATTCGGGGCCCCTCAAGGCCTCTCTGGGTCTGGACTTGGGGACTCAGGGAGACCCAAGTTCTCAGCCAGGATGGTCCCTCCAGCTGGGGCCCCTGGGCAAGCCTGGTACCCTGTCTCCCTTCCTGGAGCTGAGCCCCTCCGGGAGGGCAGGGCCGACTGCAGGGTAGAGCCAAGCCTGGGAAGAGTTTGGGGTGGCAGGGGCTGCAGGCCGGGCTTTGACCGGCTCTGAGACGGGGACAGAAGACCCGCAGGATCCAGACAGCAGGGCAGACCCTCTGTGGCCTGTGCGTGGGCAGGCGGCAGCCAGGCACTGGGGCCAGCAGGGTCACTTCCCTGTGGACGCGTTCCCAGTCATCCTGCCGATGCCAGCCCCAGGGGGACCCTCACTACAGACTCGGGATGGAGCACGCGCGCCCTGGGGGCTCTGACCCTGGCACTGGGAGCTGAACCCCGTCCTCCCTGGCAAAGGCCAATCAATCCCCTGGGTCCCCTTTTGTTGTCCAGCTCACGATAAGGTAACCAACATGAAACTGGGCGCTGAAGGCCTGGCCTGGGGTCCCTCTCCCCCGACACAGCGCTGCGGGTCTGCAAGTGAACGCTCCGAACCACACTCACTGAGACGGCTTTATTCAACAGTCGCCCACGGCACATGGTGCCTCCCGGGCCCCGCAGTCCCCCCCGCTGGGCAGGGGCCCCAGCACCTGGACCTCAGGCCCACGCAGGGGCCAGCCCCAGACAGAGCTCCCTCAGCAGCTATGGCCTCTGAAGGGCAGGAGGCCATGTGGCCGCAGGGGAGGGGCCCTCCTGGGGGCCGGTGGTGGCCCGGGGCCCCTGCGGGCCTGCACGCACTCCCACGCTGGTCCCGGAGAATTTGTGCTTTGATGGGCCGGGCACGAAGCTGCCGTGTGCCGAGGTGGGCCAGCGTCCTCGGACCGCCAGGTGCCTCTCACTTCCTCCCCGACCCTGCGCATCAGCCAGGGTGACAGCCACACACGCAACAGCCCAGGTCCTGCCCCACAGTCTTGGGCTGTGGGCCAGGGCTGAGCGGGGACGGGAGGGCTCCCCTCACCCAAGGCACTCCAGCTAAGAGGTGGCGGGCGGAGTGACACGGTTCCAACGGCCGCCGCACCCCGAGCTCCTCCGAGGCTGCTGCTCTGGGCACCGGGTGCTGGAAACACCGGGCCCACAGAACACACCCCAGGACAGGACCGCGGAGAGGCCGCGGCCCCAGCGCCAGCTCTGGCCCTGAGCGCCAGGCGTCACCGTCCCCGCCACAGGGGGAGGGGGACGCGGAGCCCTGGCACAGCTGCCTTGGAGCCCCGGCCCGGGACGTCGGCCGGGAGCTGGGTGTCGCTGGTGGCCGGCTGACTGCGGGCAGGGACGGCCACGCTGTCGACAGTGAGCTCCCCCGACGCAAAGGCGAAGTTCGCCTCCACGTGCAGCAGACACATGGGCTGACCGGTCGAGCGACGTCCTGCCTCGTTTGTACACGGGTTTATTGAAGGAAAACGTCTGGGCTGTGCGTTTTCCTTCAGATGAGCTCGGAGCGGTCATGGCCTCGCCCTCCAGTGGGCGCACAGGGCAGCCGTCCCGCGCCCCCTTCCTGGAGGTCTGACGTGCGGACGCCGGAGCAGCATCCCTCCCACGCTGGGGGCAGAGAGCAGGACTGTTCCAAAAAATAGTTCTCCAGCCCCTTGGGGACCCTCACATGCCGCCCCGCGGCAGCTGTCCTGTGTGATGTGGCCGTGGGGACATGGCCGGCCCCGAGTCCAAGGCGGGGGGAGGGTTCCAAGGAGGACCCCTGCAGCCAGGCCCAGGGGCGACGGGTGCGTCTGGACCCAGACCCTTCCGAGGAGAGCAAGCGTGGGGGGCCCGTCAGGCAGAACTGTCCTCCAGCCGTGCCCCCGAGGACCCAGGGGAGGGGACACGCCTGGGAAGGCCTAGGAGGGGCCATCACCCCCGGCCTGCTGGGCTGGGCCCCAGAGCCTGGTCCGAGTGTGGAGACAGCGGAGTCTGCAGGGCGCGCCCCGCATGCCGGCCTCCACGGGGCCTCTGGAAAGACGGGGAGAGGCCGCCGTCAGCACCACGGCTGGGAGCCGCCCCTGCACGGGCACGTCCTTCCTCCCGCGGCCCCGTCCAAGCGCCAGCACCTGCTTTACACGTGCTCCATCTCCTGGTCCTGGTCGGGCTCGTCCTCGTCCTCCTCGTCGTCCTCGTCCTCGTCCGCGTCGGCGCCGGCCTTGTCCAGCGGCGCCTCGCCGTCCCGCGCCAGCTCCTCCACGTGGGCCAGCATGTCGGCCATCAGCGCCTCCTCGAGCCGCTTGCGCACCTGCTGCACCAGCTCCTCCTGCTTCCTGCGGACACACGGGCCACGCTGGCCAGGGCACGCGCCAACCCAGGAGCAACCTCCGCCCTCGCTCCCTCACCCCGGCTGCACAACGGCCTGCGCACAGCCCGTGGCCCTCCGGCGCGGCTCCTGGGCCCTACGCTCCGCCTCTGCTGGCGGACACCAGGGGGCAGGGGCCCCCCCACCTGGCTGCCTTCCGTGGCTGCCCCCCACCAGCATGCCCTACAGGCAGCGGCTGCCCAGGCACCACCCAGGGCCCGGTGTGTGGGCGCGCGTGACGCCCCTCACTGTGGCTCGACTGTGGTTTGCCAAAGGACAATGGTGCTCGGTCACCGTGGCTAGCCAGGACCACTCATCCAGTGAGTGGCAGAATTTTGCTGGAGAATTCTAGATGGAGAACGACTTTCTTGGGTCTTTTGCCTTGTTACGGCTGTCCAGAAGGCCGCCAGCCGTGAGACCCTCCGCAGTCCCTCCCTGTGGCCGAGACCCTCCGCACAGGAGCAGCAGCGGTCTGGCGCCAGGCCGGGCCGGGACCGGCTCTGTCTTCCGGCAGCCTCCATCCCCTCTCCAGACGGGCCCAGACCCCCTACCTGACCCATGATGTGATGTTCTCCTTTCTGTGGCTTTTCCTATTTCTAGGACGGTTGTGCTCTCTTCCTACACTTCCCGTTCCCTGGAGACGAGCTCCTCTACGGGCTGGGAGGGGACTCTGTGTCTTCCCCACACAGACCCAGGAGGCACGTTCACCTGTGACCCCAGCTGTGAGCCGCTCCCGGCCACGGCGCCGGTGCTCCCAGACCTTCTGTGCGTGGGCTCCAGAGAGCCATGAACTTGTTCTGAACTCAGCGGCGTATTGACACTTGAGTTGCGAGAACAGAGGTCCCTCTCTGCTGGAGCTTCTAGAGGTTTCTGGCCCTGCTGCCAACTCACACTATCTCCTCCCTGGGACGTCTCCCCAGATGACTCCCGCACGTGGGGGCCTCCTGCCCGGAGCCCACCTGCACCAGGCCTGGCTGGGAAGCCGCTCCGAGGCCCAGCAGCCACAGGGTCCAGCCTAAACCTGGGCCAGCATTCGGGGCCTGGGGTGTGTCTGGAGGAACCCCTCTCCTCACCGCTCCCCGGAGCCCGCCCAGCAGGCACCTGCAAGACCTCACAAGCCCAAGGACGAGCAGGCCACGCCGCAAGCCTGTCCGCACAGGTCAACCACCACTTTCTCTTCCCAAGAACGGCCCGAGAGAACACGCACGTTTCCCATTCCCCTCCATAGGCCGCCTTGCCTCTGGCCTGCCCCGAACTCAAGACTCGCGGGAAAGCTCCTGCTGGGGCTTTTCAAATCTGCCCTCGCTGTGGCCACGTCCGCTCGAGCCCTGGAGCGCGCCGGCACGGACGCCGGACTGCGGGAGACGGCAGCGCTCACACCGGCCGGAGCACGTGCACAGCGGTACCTGATGTCCTCGTCGGTCACCATGAAGGCCTTGCAGAGGGGCTGGGCCGTGTTCAGCCACACCCCAGGGTTCTTCTCCACAGCAGCGGAGAGCTGCCCGGTGATGGGCATGGTGCTGGTGTGCAGGGCGCTGGCGATGGCCGACAGCAGGGTCTCGTCCGTGCAGCCTGGCCCCACGCCTGCTGGGCACAGTGGGGTGGTCACCACCAGGCACCTGAGGCCCCTCTCCCAGAGCCTCGGGTCTGGACCCCGATCTGCCCGTACAGACGCTCAGGACCCCTCGTGATGGAAGCAGAGCCGTGCCCGCCCGTGACCACGCAGCAGTGTGGTGCAGGAGCAAAACCACGTGCACCGTGTCTTTGCCGGCCGCCCCCTACCCCCAGCCCGTGAGCCACCTCCCACCTGTGCTGCGACAGGCCCGCCAGCTGGTGTCCAGGATCAGGGGCCCAAGGCCCGGACCAGCCCCGTCCTGGACGGAGGGGAGCCTCACCCCCGCGAGGCCAGACACTGGACCCCCCGCCCCTCTGCTGTAGGAGCACTTGCGCCTGACACCCTCGCCCCCTATGGTTACCCTGCAGGCCCTTGGGGAGGTCCATGGTCTTGACGAGCTCCTCGGCGATGTCGAAGGCATTGAGCCCACTCAGCTTCTTCTCCCAGAAGAGCTGTCACCAGACAGAGACACGGACCTGAGGGGTGTGTCCCCACAGGCGGCAGCCCTGGCCAGCCCCGACGAGAGTGGAGCCTCCACACGCGGGACAGCGGTCTCAGCACGACCTTTGACCCCCACATGCCAGACCCACCTGCCTGGGAGCGAGGGGGCGGGGGGACCCGTGGGATTTCCCGCAGGCCCGTCCTCCGAGGCCACAGGAACTGCGACCTGGGGTGTCAGCCCTGCCATGGATGCCGACCACCTACAGCTCCCAAACCGCAGCGCTACCCCAGGGAGGCAGAACCTCCTTCAGCCTGAAACTTCACTTCTCAGTCCGCTGTCCACCCGGGGCTGAGCTGCGAGGCCCCCGAGACTCCACCACGGCCCGGCAGCGCGTGCGGGGCAGAGGATGCCGCGGCCCCACAGAGCGAGGAGCTCACACGCCCAGACGGCACTGTGGGACTCTGGGGACAGCGTGCAGACACACAGGTCTGACTAGTCACTTGGGTGGCGATGCCCCCGGTACCCCTGTGGGGGGGGACACGAATGACACGGGACCCGGCCTGGGGCCGTGCACGGGGCCCGGGGGCTCACCTGCCGAGGCTGCTCCACGGCCTTCTGTGGGTCACTCTTCACCTTGTTGCTGGGGTGGTTGGTGATCTTGGTCACTGGCTGCTTGAAGATGGACGCTGTCTGTCTGACGGGGAGGGCCGTGTTCAGGTCCGGCTTGCCCTACGGAGATATGGAAGCTGGCATGGCGGCCTCGGGCCTCAGCGGGCTCTCCCAGGCAGTGGGGAGACCCCTCCCCGTGGGCTTTGGTGAACAGATCCTGTGCCCCTCAGTCACCAGCGTCCCCAGAGCCAGCCCAGGCTCCTCGATGCCCACAGCGGGGGCGCGCTGGGGCTCCGGGTGAACCCCACCCGGCTTCCTGTACCATGTTCTGCCCGGAACGCGGTGCAGCGGGGGCCCTGCTGCAACTGTCCTGCAGCACACATGCCCATCAGAGACACAGGGCCCCTGGGCACCTGCGTGTGGCCCGCCAGCCACCGAAGACCGGCTGCCCTCCAGTCCCTGCAGGGACGCGGGCACAGCCACTCTGGGGGACCGAGGGAAGGCGGGTGCTCTCCTTCCTGCAGCCGTTCTGCAGCTCCCACGTCTCTCGGCAGACAGAGAGACTTTAGCACCACGACAAACCCAACTGTGGAAACCTCTCTCCACCCAAGAGTAGAGTTATTTTTCTTTTGAAAGATTTTTTTTTTTTACTTTGAAATTGATTCATTAGAAAGCTTGTGCCAGTGAGAGCACGAGGCAGAGGCAGAGAGAGGGGGAAGCAGCTCCCCACCGAGCAGGGAGCACGATGCGGGGCTCCATCCCAGGACTCTGAGGTCACGACCTGAGTCGGAGGCAGACAACCAACACTAAGCCACCCAGGTGCCCCAAACATTTACTGATCCACGAGGGAGAGCCTGGGCAGGGGGAGGGGGAGGGGGAGAAGCAGACTCCACGCTGAGCACAGAGCCTGCGTCGGGACTCGATCCCAGAACCTCGGGATCACGACCTGAGCCAGAACCAACAGTTGGACCCTCCCCCGTCAGAGCCCCCCACGCGCCTTCATTCGTGTGTTAAAGCGAGCGCGTGAGCCCTCGAGGAGGGCCGAGCCGCCCACCGCCCGCGCCCGCGGCTCACCTTGGCCTGGCTGGCCGAGTCGTAGCGGACCCGCTGGCGGCTCCGGTTCATCTTGCCCACGAGCATCTTGCCCGTCCGGAAGTCGAAGGTGCTCAGGTCCATGGAGCCCCCCAGGTACCGCGCCAGCTGGGGCTTGCTCCGGAACTTCTTCCCACTGGGGCTGCGGACGGACAGGCGGTCAGCGGCGGGCAGGGTGCGCTGGGCCGGCCCCCGCCCTGTCCCTAGGGCTGCCTCCCGGCCAGAGCCCCCAGCAGACCTCAGCGCTGAGAGCGGGGCTCGACACCCCGGTGCAGAAGAGTGGGGCCCAGTCCCAGAGTCTGACTCACGTTTCGGAACATTCCAAAAACACAACCAGGCCATGTGAAAGACCCCAGGATCGCAGGTGGCTGAGGGACAACCCCTAACCACAGTCTCCTCCCCGTGGGTACCATTGAGGAACTAGAGCATCCTGGGGATGCGGTCAAATCTCAGGTTAGGCTTCTGGGCCAGGACCCCAAGAGCTGCTCAGCTGGACTGCTGGGAGGTCCAAGGCCAGGAGCTCTGAAGCGGGGACGCTCGTGATCCCGCTCAGCTCGCAGACCGTGTGGGCCCCCATCTCTAGGGGGTGACGCCGACCCTCGGGGGCCCTGCTCAACGCACCAACAGCACCGGCGTGCGTCAGTAACCACTGGGCGCGCCGCCGGCCACTCGGGACCCGGACAGCACGGCAGCCCCTCGCCCAGCGACCTGGCGGAATGGACACCCGGTGTTCAGAGCAGTGGACTCGGAGGCCGTGAGGTGAAAACAGCCGAAATGTGCACTGGGACGGGGAAACAGGTGCTCACGCGGTCCCCCACGCACAGGAGCATCCCTGGCCGTGAGCGGGAGCGAGGAGGGACCACGGGCCCACAACGCACGGGGAGGGAACCAGACACAGGCCACGCAGCGTGTGAGTCCACGTGTGACACGTCCACGGACGGGAAGGGGGCTCATGGGGGCCAGGGGAGGGGGGTGGTCACCGCCCCACCTGGGGAGAGGGAACATCTTAAGGCTAGCCCTGGTGAGGACCACACGACTGTGACACAGGGCTCGGCCGACCTGCACACTTGCAGCGGGTAAACCGCAGCGCGCAGGGTCCATCTCCGCCGAGCTCCCGGAGAAAGCACTTGTGTGGGGCCCGGCAGGCCCGGTGCCTCTAATCCAGGCAACAGCACGTCTGCCCCCCGAGCCTCCCAGGGACCATGGACGACAGCATGGAAGCGTAGCAGAAGGAAACCCCCTCCCCTCCACCATCAGGATCCAGGGGGCAGCCGGCTGCACTCGCCTCTGGCACCCCCACCAAGGCCGTGGCTGCAGGCCGGGCGATTCCCCGGGGCCCGGGCGCCTCTGCGAGGACCAGGAGCCCGGCACACGGGCCTCAGACTCCTGGCTTCGGGATGACTGACTGCTCCAGCACACCGGACTGGCTTGCGGGCACACCGAGTCTACGTGCCCGGACAGCATATGAACCGGGGTCAGGTAAGGCCACAGAGGAAGGACAGGACCCCCCAGAACGCGCCAGTCTTTCTCTGCGTCCAGTCACGCCCCCCCACGCTACATGAGAACAGCAAATGGACACAGAGCACAGATAAGAGGCCGGGTACAGGGCACTGGTGGTTAAGGGTCTGGGGCTTTCAGGGTGAGGGAAATGTGGAGGTGGCCACACCCGTCTATGAATGTGCTAGAAACTGTTCAGTTGTGCACTTCACACGGGAGAACTGTCCACATGTGAATTGTTCTCTCAATGAAGCTGTTCGAGAGAGAGAGACTAGCTCCCGAGGACTAGGGCAGTGATGCTAATGGACAAAGGGCTCATTTGGGGGTGATGGAATGTTCTGGAACTAGACAGATGTCACGGCTGCACAATTTCGTGGGTGTACTAAAAACAGCACCCCACGGTGCGCGCCGCCGACAGAGCGAACTCGCGAAAGCAGTTCTGCGGCCCAGCTCTGACGCCAGGAGACGTCGCTGCTGGTTCACCGAGAACCACCCCCCCGCGTTGCTCTGAAAGACTCGTGTGGAAGTAAGAGCAGTGTGGCCTCTCTGGGAGTGGGGCCGAAGCTGGAGGGCACACACCAGCAGCCAGAGGCGGGGGGACGCAGGGCTGCGGCTGGTCCGTCAGGTGGCCAGTTGAGGCACGAGGAGCCGCACCCCAGCCTTGAGCCCCAGCCCCGGAGATGGCTGCAGGACTGACGCGCAGCCTGGCCTCCCATCACAGGAAGGGCTGCGGTGAGGGTCACCGGGAGCAGAGCACGGGCACCCCTGACACCCAGCAGCAAGGTACAACCTCAGCCTGCTGCCCCAAGGAAGGGGGCCACTGTGCTAAGTCCCTCCTGCTTTTCCTGAGTATGGCTCTCCTTCTAACGTGAGTCCCACGGGGAAGGCCTCCCTACTCCGTACCCCTCCAAAGAGCTAACCCCGAGGTCAGGGTACTGACCTGCCCCAGCCCCTCACCCTCCTGCTGGACAGAAGACGCCAGGCACGACTTTCAGAGAAAAGACACGGCTGCAGACCGATGTTGCAGCCCCCCGGAAACAATCTGTGGGGTCGCTCCGCCTCTCCTGCATGACAGTCTTGCCGAGAACACGCTCCCTTCCCCCACTCGCTCTATGCGCGAGGAAATCCAGGCCCACGTGGTCCTAGGGACAAGGCTCGCGGCCCACGCCAGGTCTGCTGGACTCAGGGCCCTCGTGCCCTAACTCCCCTCTGCACTGAGAACGAGGAGAAACCGTCCACGCTCCTCCCCAGCCGCCTTGCTCGGCCGGAGCTCCAGCGGGTGCAGAGGCCAGAGACCCACGTTCCGGAAAACACCATGGGTTCCAGACCACACCCCGAAACCTCCCATCCAGCAGAGTGAATGGACACCCCCTGCCTGCTGGGTCACCCAGCTCAAAGACGGGGGAATGGGAGGGGACCCTCCCGACACTTCCTCCCGCTCAGTGGTCAGGGGAAAGCTGGCAGTCCATCTGTCCCCCAGTCTGGGGCTTTCTCCCCTAGACAGACTCTCATGCTCAGGTCCAGGGGCTCAGAGGAAGACCCCACCGGGCTGAGACCCTGAGATGCGCACACAGGTGGGGACGGGCGGAGCAACGTTCTCCAGGTGCTTCCACTCCGCGGGCCCTGGCCAGGGCCCGGGGGCCCCGCCAGGGCCCGGGGCCCCCGCACGCCTGCTGCAGGAGAGCCCCTCCCAGCTCCACCGCCGGGAAGCCCTCCCGGACCGGCCCCAGCCTCACCCACCCCCCACGGCGGGCCCTCACAGAGCCCTGCACGTCCCAGCGGACGTCATCAGCCGAGACCACGGGAGCAACGGGCGGCCAGCTGCAGCAGCCGCCCAGGAGAGGAAGGCGCGGGTCTGGCTCCCGGCGGCACAGCCCGGACCTGGGCCAGACCCCCAGCGGGCGCAGCTGAGGCCGGAGCCGGGGCCCTGCCTCAGCCTTGCGCCCCGACAGGGACACAGACGCGCGGGCACGCGCGGAGCGGAGAAGAACCACCGCAGCCAGCACGGCAGGGACACGACGGCCGGCAGCGAAGGACGGTGTCCCCGAGGGCCGCTGCGGCGGTCACACTGCTTCAGGGCCTGACATGACCGGGTCCCCGATCCTCCGGGGGCCAGAACCCGCACCGGGGTCATGGCCGAGGCGCTGGCCCGTCCTTTCCCGCCGGCTTCGCTCCTTCCCCCAGGCGGCCAGCAAAGGCCCCGGAGGGACCCGAGCGCGGGGTGGGCGGGACAGGAGTCCCGCCCCGCCTCGGCCTCGCCCGGGCGGCTTCTGGGCGCTTCAACACGTGGCGGGTGTCCGCGACCGGAGCGCGCCCCAGGCCGCTGCAGCAGGGGCTCGGACACGAGCGTCCGGCCGCGCTCAGGAAGGGAAGAGGACGGGAGGGCCGACGGCAGGTGGCCGAGTGCCCGGCCCGCCGCCGCCCACCACTATTCGTCCCACCGACGGTCCCGCGCCCCCGCCCCCGGCGCCCCCGCCGCGGGCTGCGCGCGCGCCCCGCGTGATCCAAGGGACAGCCCAGCCCCCACCCCCGCCTCCCAGCGGCGTCTGGCCCGCGCCGGGCGCCCCTCGCCCCGCCGGCCGGTGTGCCGCGGCCGCCGAACAAAGGCCGCCGCCCGGGCCGCGCCGCCCCGCACTCCACGCGGCCGAGGGGGAGGGGAGGGCACGCACGCGCACTGGCCCGGGGCCGCGGCACGCACGCGCACTGGCCCGGGGCCGCGGCACGCACGCGCACTGGCCCGGGGCCGCCGCGCGCCGGCACGCACGCACGCACGCACGACGCACGCGCGGGGCCCAGGCCGCAGCCCGGGTCGAGGCGCCCGGGCCGCCGCAGAGGCCGCTGGGAGGCGCCCGTTGGGGCCCTGCCCGGCCGGCACGTTCATTCACCTATAGTAAAAGACATCCCTGTGGCCGGCCGACAGCCCCGACCTTCTGGGCACTTCTTCCCTCTCCCAGCCCTGCGGGAGCGCCGGGCACTCCCACCTCTTCCGCTCCATCGCGCCCGGCTCCTCGGCCCGCCGCCGCCGCCGCCGCCGCCCGGACCCCCGCTCGCCGCCGCCGCCGCCGCCTCAGCTGCCTCCGTCGCCGCCGCCGCCGCCACTTGCCGCGGCTGTTCCGGCCCGCGGGCCCCCGCCCTCCGCCCCCAGCCGGGCACGCGCCGGCTTTGCCGCCCTTTCGGCCCCCTCCCCGCGCTCGCCAGCCCCCGCTCGGGGGGCCCGCTCCGCCCACCCGCCCGCGCGCGGGGCCCCGTGCTGCGCAGGCGCCGCGCGGGCCCCTCCCCGTGGGCGGCCGCCCCGCCCCGCGGCGGCCGCCCCAATCAGCGTGCGGCTAGGGGGCGGGGCTGGGGGCGGCGCGCAGCCCGCCGGCCGGCCCGCCTCGCGCCTGCGCCCTGGGGCCGGCGGGCCGCGAGCTGCTGGTCTGTCGCGTGGTTTGGTGCCTCCTGTCCCGTTGCCCCCGGGTCCCCGTTCGAATCTCGGGTTGCCCGCCCAGTGCCGGGCCTTCACCCACCCGGCCAGCTCCGGCCCCCCGTCTCCCAGCCTTCAGGCGTGGTTACCCGCCGCCCTGCGCGCCCCGGTCCCTCCCGGAGCCTGGGAATGAGGGGCGACCCCCGCCACGCGCCGCCGCGGTCCGGCCGCCTTCCGGTCCTGGGCTCCCGGACCTTCCTAAGACACGCCGCTCCCCAGCCGGACAGACCCGCCACCCGCCCCGCCGGCCCCTGCCCTCGCCGGCGCAGGCCGGGCGCTCGCGAGACGACGACGGGGCGCGCGGAGGGAGCTGCGGCCGGTGCCGGAGGGTCGGCCGGGCCCCCTGAGCGGCCTGTCCTGGCGTCCGGTCCCGGGCGTCCGAGGAGAACGTCCATGGCGGGGGCGGGCCCCGCGGGGAAGCAGAAGATGGCCTCCCCTGCAGGGGTCTTCCCAGCTGCGGGCGGAGGCGGGCCCTAGGAGGCCGGTCCTAGCCGGGGAACCCAAAACCGCCGCCGCGAGCGAGCGCAGCTGTAACTTCGTGTTTTAATGGCTTCAGGCCCAGAGTGTCGCTCCCGCGGTCTCACAGGTAAAGGGAACAGTGAGTGGGCAGACGCCCCCTGACCCGAACCATACAAAGCTGGGCTGGGGCACTAGATTCCTCTCTGGACGATTCAGGGCCAGGGCCCAGGACTTCAGGACCCTGATCTTTATGCAAAGCAATCGTGGTCACTACTGGGTTTGTCTTTTACCAGCTTGTATGATTTCATTTAATTTGAAAACTATAGTTACATATGGACATTGGGGAAGGTATGTGCTATGAAGTGTGTAAACCTGTCGATTCACAGGCTTGTATCCCTGGGTCTAATACATATAATACATACATAAGATACATATAATACACTGTTAGTTAAAAATTAAAAAACCATAGTTACAAAGATACGTTTATTGCAATCAGTCAAACCACACGAAGACCTAAAGGAAAAAGTGTTAACCTCCTCAGGTCAGATCCCCAAGGCCCACTCTCCGCTCCTGCTTTCAAGTCTGGGTATACCCCTAAGTGGAACTGCTGCGTCCTGTGGTAATTCTATGTTCAAATTTTTAAAAGATTGTATTGCATGAGCAGGAGGAGGGGCAGAGGGAGAAACCCACCTCTTGCTGAGCAGGGAGCCTGAGTCGGGACCTGATCCTAGGATGGCAGGATGGTGACTTCAGCCCAAGGCAGGCGCTTCACTGACTCCATCCAGGCGCGCTCTCCGTTCAGTTCTTAGAACTGCCAAACGGTTTTCCTGCGTCACGCCTGCCCCATTTCACATTCCTGCCAGTGGTGGAGGTCCGGCCTCCTGGCACCAGCCCCTCCTTCCAACATCTTCTCTGGAGCACCTGCCCTGGGCCGGCGAGGGGAGGGAGAGGGAAGCCAGCTGGTCTCGGGTGGGGAGAGGACGGGGCTGGGGAAGGCTCCAGTTTCACCACTTCTTGGGCAACATTTGTTGTCTCCTGGTCCCCGCTAGCTGCACACCGGTGGATGCGTGGTGCTGGGCCCCAAGAGCTGACCTTAAGAACCGCCATCAAAAACGCATCCTAGGGGCCCCTCACCATTCTCGGGCATCCAGCCTGCTGGCCCTCACTTGCTCCTGGGGGCGTTTGACCCTCTTGGGTCCCAGCTGCCTCCAGTGCGCAGACAGGCGGACTTTGAGCAACCCCTGGGGTAACCTGAGGGGGGGCTAGTCCCCAGGGGCTGGTCCAGGTGCACATGCTGGGGTTTGCCAGCAGAGATGAGGCTGGGAGCCCTGGGAGGGGGTGGGGCAGTCGCGGCCCATCCCCGCTGGTTTGCAGACACTTAGAAGCTCCCTTTCCTGGACTGGCTGTCTTGGGGCCGAGAAGACACCCTCTCCTGCCATCTGCACAAGGTTAAGAAATAGAAACGAAATCCGGTGATGAGAGGAGCCACTGTCACTGGCTGGGTGACTGTCTAAGGGCATCCGGGGCACTGCGGGGGGCTGAAGATCAACTCCGACCCCGCTCACTGCATCCCAGGACTCCCCCAGTCTTGACCACAGACATCTCCAGACAACAGTCCCCTAGTTAACACGAGGCAAGCACGGCACTCCACTGGGGCACAGATACCCAGGGCACCGAAGACCTGTCATCCAAGTGAATGGCATTTAATACAATGGTGTGACAATCAGATCCATGATAGAACGTCAAATCTGTGTTTTTGGTGGCACCTGGGTGGCTCAGGTTGTGATGCCAGGGTCCTGGGTTCAAGTCCTGCCTCGGGCTCCCTGCTCAGCAGGAGTCTGCTTCCCCCTCTGCTTGTTCTCTGTCACATCAATAAAATCTTTTAAAACAAATAAGTAAAAAATGTTTTAGATTTGTAATAAAAAAAATTTTATTTAGAGGCAGGGTGAGCTGGTGGGGGGTGTACAAAGGGAGAGAGAGAATCTTTTAGATTTTTAAAAATGTATGTGTGTGTGTGAGAGAGAGCACAAGCAGCGGGGATGGGCAGAGGGAAAAGCAGGCTCCCTGCTGAGCAGAGCCAATACAAGGTTTCATCGCAGCATCCCAAGACCACCACCCAAGCTGAAGGCAGGTACGTAACCAACTGAGCCACCCCGGCACCCCAGAGAGAGAATCTTAAGCAGACTCCAAGCCAACATGGGGCTTGATTCCACAACTCTGAGATCGTGACCTCTGCCGAAATTGCGAGTCTAGTGCAGAGGGCCTGGGTGGCTCAGTCGTTAAGCCTCTGCCTTCAGCTCAGGTCATGATACCAGGGTCCGGGGATCGAGCCCCATATCGGGCTCCCTGCCTGGCCGGAAGCCTGCTCCCTCTCTCTTGCTGTGTCACTTTCTGTCAAATAAATAAAATCCTTTAAAAAGGTCAAATGCTTAACCAGTTAAGCTATTCAGGTGCTCCCAAGCTTGTATTTTTTAAAGACTCTATTTATTGACAGAACACAAGCAGGGTGAGTGGCAGGGACAGGGAGAAACAGGCTCTGTACTGAGTAGGGAGTCTGATGTGGGGCTCTATTCCAAAACCCCGAGATCACGACCCAGGAAGACTGAGTGGCCCAGGTGTCCCTTATTTATTTTAAAAAGTTTACTTTTTCTGTAATCTTGCTACACCCCACGTGGGGCTTGAACTCATAACCCTGAGGTCTACTACAGTCTCATGCTCTCCTGGCGGAGTCAGCCAGGCGCCCCTGAAGTATCAAGTTTTTAAACAAAGGGTTTCTTAGTGTTGTGCCGAGTCGTTTGGAACCCCAAGACAAAAAGAGACATGATTCTTTTACGTGTTTTTATGTGGCTTTTAATGGTTAACTCCTCTCCACCGCTAGAACTTAAAGTGATTGGAAAAGTACTAAAATACTGAAGAGTTGTATTAAAACTCACACCAGTTTAAGCCCTGATGTTGTATTTATGACAGCATCTGACTTAGAATTTGTACTTTTCCGACTGATACAGATGTAGGCTCAGTTGTATTTTCACTCAAACTGTTAAACGTTATAAAATCACATAAAACTTGGGAGGAGGGCCACATGGCCCCACACGGCCCCAGGGGCTGCCCAGCCCCGCACCAGGATGGGAATTGTGAAGCCATGTGAAAGCGGAGGACCCTTCCCGGGTGGTGTGGCCCCCAGGAAAGATGCCTTCGGTAAGAGAATGACGCGCAGGAAGGGGGTCACCAAAGCCACTGCTGGTGTTAAAGACCGAGACTGTTCCCTGCGTGTCTTCCCCTGCCTGTGCCTCAGTTCTGTGCCTCAGCCCTAATCCCTAGCGTGGCTGAAGGAGCCCGGGCCACGGGAGGGGAGGCCCGATCCCCGTAAGATCGGGGTCCGGGGACCCTGAGTGCACACTGCCGCCTCCTGTGCCGTGTGCTGGGGGGGCGGCCAGACGGCAGGATGTGGGAACTCACCCGAAGCAAACACCGTGAGAACGCTGATCCCGACTCCCAGCCAGCACAGCCGAGAAGATCCAGTCCTGTTGTGTGAGCTGCCCAGTCCCTGGGGTCGCCAGATGGCAGACCAACACAACAGCTGCTTTCATAAATTTGCATGTGCATACGCGCGCACCCCCGCCCCCTCAGGAGCAGGGGACAGGGAACTGGGAGCCACAGACCCCGTGTACCTGCTCACCGTTGTGCCATTTATGGGATGGCTTCACTTTTCTACAAGTTCTGATAGTTCTCCTTTCAAACCAGAGCCGCGTTCTCATCCCCGAGTGTGGGCTACATGTGGGGATGTGTTTTCTAACAGGGGGGCTTCTGGGGACGCAAGACGGCTCCAGGAGCGCTCCAGAGAGGCCCCCGCAGAGTGGGGGTTGCTGCCGGCAGGAGCATGACCGGCCCCTCCCACCCAGCGCAGCCCCGGGCGAGCCTTCCGAGGAGACAGCCCCAGCTGACCCCCTGCCCGCGTCCTCCTGAGGGACCCGGACCAGGACCTCGCAGCCGAGTCACTCCGTAATTCCTGCCCACGGAAACCGAGAGGCGTTTGCTGCTTTACACCCCCCGGGGGGTGCGGTAACTTCTCATGGTGGCGATTACACACTGCACAGGTATGACGCATTAAACACCGTAAGTGATCGGATTCTGCCCCAGCCACGGACCCTGGGTCACTCACGCCACCGCGGCAGCAGTCAGGATTGCCAAGTCCCTACACGACCACGTCCAGGTGGGCCAGGTTTCAGAGCAAGTTTAATGCTGTGTGCATTCAGACAAGAAAGCTACCGTCAGAAACACAGCCCTCAGTCACGCTGTCACTTTCCTCAAGGCCCGTGCTGAGGGCGTGGGCTGGTCCGGGCACCGCAGGGGCTCCCAGGGAAGGACACGGCAGCAGCAGACGGCTGGAGGGGGACAAGGCAGGGTGAGCACCACTCCTGGCTCCTGTTGTCCTGGGAAGGGAGGTGCTGAGGAGGGCCTCTGCAGCTGCAGCCGGCTCCAAAGTCAAGTCCAGCTAGGCCGCCCAGCGGCCGCATGGCCTGAGGTTCAGCCGCAGGAGGAGGCAGGAGGCACACGCACCCCGGCCTGTCATGTGGTCGGCCCGGTGGACAGCCCCGTGGCAGACGAATGGAAAAATCCAAGGGGCTGTGAGGCTCAAGCTGCATCCCTAGGATGCTGGCAGCTGTAGTCCATCCCCCACTGTCCCCACCTGTAAAATGGGCACCCTCCGACCACACCCAGGGCTGGGGAGACTGGGACGACAGGCGCGTGGGGCGTACAACCGGCCTCCGGGATGGAGCGCCCCGGGGCACTGCCCCTTCCCCGCGAGCCGGGGATGCTGGCTGGCCCCTCTGTGTTGACAGGCAGGATTCTCCCCAGGGAACAGGCCAGGTGAGCCTCCCAGACCTGCGTCCCCAGCCCTGGGGGCGAAGAGGTCTAGCCTCAAGGAAACCCCAGTCCTCCGCCACGTGGGAATCACAGGATTCACCTGCTAAGAGCAGCCTACACTTACCGGAGGGGTCCGAGGGCAGCCGGTTTAATTGTCCTTCTTAAACTTGCCGTTGATGTAGGGCACCCAGTCCAGAATCAGCCGCCAGTCCGTGGCCCACACCAGCCCCACGGTGCCCACGGCGCCCCACATGCCTGCCGTGGGCATCCTGCCAGAGAACAGCTGCGGTCAGATCCGGCTTGGGGTCACCCTTCCAGATACATCCCTGGGTCTCTCTCCGCGCCCATGCCCAGCTTCCACC
This sequence comes from Mustela nivalis, assembly GCF_964662115.1. Classification (NCBI taxonomy): domain Eukaryota; kingdom Metazoa; phylum Chordata; class Mammalia; order Carnivora; family Mustelidae; genus Mustela; species Mustela nivalis. Next base: position 214,595,608 of record NC_139020.1, on the reverse strand, counting down.
GCACACCTGACCCTCCTGCCCAGTGTGTGGACACCCCCAATGACACCACAGGGTGGACACAAAGCCGGAGACCCTGAAGCGACTTCACTTCCACCTGCTTTCACACTGGGATCTTCTGGAGGTTTTTTGGGGGGAGATTTGCTCAAAAAAATTTTTTTAAACAACCCAAGCTCAATATCACCCATTCACAACACCAACCACGCAGTTCACAGCTGACCTGGGACAGCTACTGGCCTGAGGGAGGTGGCAGGGCCTGGGTCTCGTAGGGAGCACACGACACAGAGGAACAGGCCACCTCCCCAAGGACACGGGGCTGCGGCACAGGGCAGGGCTGAGTCTCCCTCTCCCCGAGGAGGACCGCTACCCCTCACTTACGCCGTGTGACTGGTCAGCGTCCACCGCGGCTCCGACAGCCCTCGCGACGCTCCCAGCCCAGTGCACCCCCCCTCGCAGTGCCAGCGGGACCCAGACCCCGGTCCCTAAAGAGCGAAGCTCGCAGAGGCGAGCTCAGGAGCACCGGCTTCCAGGGCGCGCCCGGCCTAGCCTCTCCTCCGCGGGAAGCCGGCTGCCCTGAGCGGCCCACAGGCGGTCTACCAGTCGCCGGCCCGGCTCGCGCTTAGAAAGACCCCCCCCCCCGCCCAGGTAGAGCCCTTGGCGGAGACTGCGGCCTCCTGAGTCGGTGTGGCGGGCCCAGCTCGGGGGTGCCCGCGGTCCTGACCACCCAAACCGCGAGGGAATACGTGTCTGCGGCCTGAAGCTGCGCGGGGCGCCTGTCCCGCAGCCACGGCTGACCACTACAGGGGCCGTGGCCGGCGACGTGCGGCCGGATCCGGTCAGCCACGTGCCTGGCACGCTGCAGCGGGACGGTGGCCGGCGCCACTTCCAGAGGGCACGAACCACCACCGCCTCCCCCCTGCCTCCCCAGGGGCAGCCGCGGCCGCCGCCCCCCGACCTGACGCCTGGGCGGACGCCACGCTTCCGGAGGGACCTCCCCTGCCACCGCGCCCCAGCTCCGAGGGCCGGTAACACCCTAGGAGCCTTCCCGCCGTCCTGGTCGGCCCCCGGGGAGCCCGAGCCGAGGGCGCTGGACGGACCGCGGGCGGCGTCGGTCCAGGTAGGGGTGAGGAGCGGCCTCGGACGTCCGCCCCGCCGCTCTGCGCCCGTCCCCTCCGGGACCCGGCAGCATAACGGGTGCCGGCCGGGGACGGCGGGGCCGGGGGGCACGTGCTCACCAGTATTTGGCCAGCTCGCGGTAGCGCGGGCCCAGGAACCGGCTCAGCATTGCAGCACCGTCCGCCGCTCAGGGTGACCCCGACTGCCGCCCCGCTGCACTACGCAGGCGCGGCGGCCGCAGCGCGCAGGCGCCTGGGGAGGCTCCGCCCGCGGCGAGCACCCCCCCCCCCCCGCTGGGCAACAGGCGCCTGCGGCTGCTGCGCGCGCAGACCCGGAAGACCTTGCAGACATTTCCGGGCAAGGTCGGAAGTCGCCGGACGCGGCCCGAGGGGGCGGGTCTGGGGCGGGGAGGGTCCCGCGCGGGTGGCCCCGCGGCGCGGCCTGCGGCAGGTCACTGCAGCCGCCGCGCTCGGCTGGTGGTTTTGTGTCTTTACCGCAAGCAGAGGCTTTATTTGCCGTCAAGGAAACTGCGGCCTCGCGGGGCAGCACCTTGGCCGGAGCCGCACGGAGGGAGCCGCGTCGGGGCGGCCGCCCGCGCCCCCCGCTCCCCCGGAGCGGTCGCTCGCAGCCCGGCTCGGCCAGCGGACCGACCCCCGGCGCGCGCGGGCCCTGGGCAGCCGCGGCCACCGCGTCTGGGGCCGCAGCACCGGGAGCCGGCCCGGGGGAAGGGCGGCCGGCGCGGGCTCCGCTCCCGCCGCGCTGTCGGGGCCCCTGCGCCTGCGCCTCCCGCGGGGCGGCTGACCCCGCGGCGGGGGTAGGGAGCTGCCGGGGGTGCTGGCCCCGACGGCGAGAGCCCGCGCCCGGAGCCCCGGAGCGCCTTGTGGCTGGACGAGACGTTGTTTCTCGGCTCTCGCGGGCGCTCCGGGGCGTGAGCCTGTGGGCTGCGGAGCCCGGGGGGTGGCCGAGAGAGGAGGGAGGCGGACTGAGACTGAGGAGTGGGAGGGGGCGCCTGGCTGGCTCCGTCGGTCAAGCGCAGGACTCGAGGTTGCAGCTCCGGTCCTGATCTCAGGGTGGTGAGATCGAGCCCCAGGCTGGGCTCCTGGCTGCGCGCAGAGTTGGCTTGAGATTCTCCCTCTGCCCCTCCCTCCGCTCATGCTCCCCGCCCCCGCATCAAGCCCTGTGTCTCAAATAAATAAATAAATAAATACATAAATAAAAATCTTTTAAACAATAAGTAGAGATGGGCATAGAGGCCTGAGGGCTGCAGGTCCTGGATCTAGCAGTTCCTGATGCCCTGCCTCATTGCTCCTTCTGCTTAATGTACTTCAGCTCATAAGGCAGAATGTTTTCTTCGAAGCCATAAAATACGAAGACCAGTGTAAGAGAGGAGTTTTATGGCATGTTGGATGGCTTCAGGCACGGCTGGACACAGGAGCATAGCAATATTATTACGAATCTCTCTCTGCATTTCTCAGCTCTTCCTTCCTCTGTTGTCCTTGCCCTCTTGTGAGCTCTCTCTGAGCCTTGGCATGTGGAAACTCCAAGTCAACATTCCAGCAGCCCTTGAAGGAAGATGGCCTCTTCGCCACTGTGGAAAATGCCCTGAGGCTGGTTCTCCTGGGCCTGCTGTGGAAATGGGGCAGAGGTCGCTATGCTCATAAGAGGACATGGACTGGAACTAGGGGAGGGGAGGATCCCCAAAAAGGAGTAGTCAGGATCCTGTTATCCAAAATGGTGGTGGATAAGCAGGGCCTTGGATTTCCCATGATACTCCTATCCAGTCTTTAGGGGAAACTCAGCTCCTTTTATTTTTTTTATGCTGTGAAATTCACAAAAGTTGTTGCAACCACCACCCTGTCTAGTTGCAGAAAAATTTCATCACTTCCAAAAGAAGCCTCCTCCTCCCCCTCCCTCAGCCTCTCCCCAGCCCCCGGCCCCCACAAGACCCCCTCCTGTCCATGGAAGAGCCTGATCTGGGCGCATCACATACGTGGACTCACACCCCCTGTGGCCTTCTGTGTCTGGTTCCCTCCCTGAGCTTTGTAGGCTCAGGGTCCGTCCCTGGGGCAGCATGTGGGGGCCCCCGCTCCGGCTTGCAGCCAAAGGAGGCTCCCCTGCGTTGTCAGGGGGGGGGTTCTGTTTATCCGTTCACCCGTTTATGGAGTCTTTTTTTTTTTTTAATCTTTACACTGTACTGAGGAATATTGGACATGCAAAAACGCATGGACTGAACACGTACAACTTGGTGTTTGGATGTGTGTGTGTGCCCAGTGCCAGGACTGCGGGTGCCTGCTGGCCTTCCTCCTGCTCCTCTGGACCCTTGCCACGCCCCTCCCGGCCCCTGCGAGCACTCATCTGTCTCCTGTCGGTCCATCTGCACTTTCCTGACTCTTCTACCGCTGCCGAGCCGAGACCTGCTGAGGGCGAACCTGTGTGCAGACCACTCACCTGCTGGAGGGCATTCTGCCTGTTTCCAGGTTTCGCCATCTCAGCTGTGGCCCATGAGTGGTTCTGTCCATGTCTTTGAGTGGATGTGTGTCTTTATCCCCCTGGAGAGGATCGTGGGGGGCCAGCTGGCACGCAGCGGGGGCCCCGTGTTGAGCTGTGGACAGAACCGCCAAGCTTCCTGTTTTTTCACACTGAGATGTAAGTGCTGCGGACGGTCAGGTCAGTGTCCAGGCCCCGGTGTCTGCCTGCCAAACCGTTCTGGAGTAGTCGCAGGCCTGTTGATGGCCCCGCCAGTGAGACATGGGGCTCCCATCATATTGGGGGCGTTGCACCACTTTAGAAAGGACACACAGGCTCCGTGTTCCCCATGGTCCTGGTGACAGCTATGTGCTGGGCAACTGGAAACCACAGGGTTTCATGCTCTGCCTGCCTTGGAGGCCATAAGCCCCCCATGCACGTGTCACAGGGCCGCACACCCGCTGTCCCTCCCACCTCTGCCTCCGTGATTGCCACCTATGTCATGCGGCTTCTCTCTCTCATCAGGGTGCTTGTCACTGACTTGCCATCCTATGCCAGGACGAGCTCATCTCAGGATCTGGAGTTCCACTGGCAAAGGCCCTTTCCCCGAGCATCCCCAGTTCCAGGGTCGGGCATGGGGCGGTCCATGTCCAGAAGCCGCAGTGCAGCGTGGTGTCCGAGGGGCTGACCAGGATGGCAGGGTGCCTGGGGTTCATGTCAGGCCCAAGCTGTGTCGTCTTCCCGAGAGCAGGGGGGCTCAGAGGGCTGGCAGGGGCTGGCTGAAGGTCTGGGACAAGCACAGCGACCTGCACCCTTCGACATGCCCAGATGCCGCAGCTGCTGCCAAGACGTGGCTGCGTCCCTTGCACCGCATTTTCCTCCGTCCCTTGCTCCCTGCGGGAGCCAGACCAAGAGGCTCTTTCAAGAAATTTCCATAGAGCAGATCCTTGCTGGGATGGGGCGGGGGGATGCCTCACTGAAGGATTTTAGCACCTTTGTGATCTATCTTTAAACAGCCTTTTTGAGGGGCACCAGCCGGCACACTGGCAAGAACATGTGACTCTTGATCTCAGGGTTTTGAGTTCGAGCCCCAGGTTGGGTGTGGAGAAGACAGAGAAATAAAAGCGTAAAAAAACACAAAACATAAACACCTTTAAAGATTTTATTTGCACAAGCGGGGGAGGGGCAGAGGGACAAGCAGGCTTCCTGCTGAGAGGGCGCTGGGATCATGACTTGAGCCGAGGACAGCAGCTCAACTGCCCCGAGCCACCCAGGAGCCCATAAACTTTTTTGATGGTGTTGACACACCATCCCATTTACAGACTTAATGTGCGTAATTCAGTGGGCGTTGGCGTATTACATTAATTATAAAAATTACCCGGCAGCCTCTCGGGGAGTGGCTTTCCCCATGAGCCGGCCCAGCGTCCAGATCCCAGAACCTCTTACTTCAGGTGCAGATTCCCCACCTGACCCGAGGTGCTTTGGTTCTAGAATGTGGAATTGCCACGGGCCCCTCCCATCACTCTGGCTTTGATAGCCTTGCTCACCGTGGCCCCAGTCAGACCTCGTGGTGCCTGTCCCCCAAAGACAGATGCACATGTTCTGTCCCCCCGGTCCTGGGAACGGGACCTTATTTGGATACAGGATCTTTGCACGGACAGTCAGTTCAGGTGAGGTCGTACAGGAAGGGGGAGGCTGGGAGGCAGCCAATGACTGGTGTGTCCTCGTGACAGATACACGGGAGGTAGCCTCGTGTAGCCGGGACAGGCTCTGAGTGATGCGGCCGCACGCACGGGGATGCCTGGAGCCCCTGGACCTGGGAGAGGCAGGAGGGACCCTCCCCTGGAGCCCAAGAAGGGAGCATGGCCCCGCCACGCCAGGATCTGGGGGGCCTGGCCGCAGAACGGGAGAATCAGTCCCAGTGGTTTCAGGCCCCGTCCCCATGCGGGGCTCTGTGACAGCGGCCCCAGGGATGGCATGCAGGGCAGAGGCGTCAGCGCCTACAAGCGCTGCAGAACGCCGTACCCCTCCCTGGCATGGCACCCCCTTCCGCCTGCCCTCCCCCCCGGCTGGAACCACACAGCAGCTGGAAGAGCCAGGGGACAGCTGTGGGGCCATATGACGTCACACTTAACTGCTGCGGCGCTACACAGCACAGATCTCCAGAGCCGCTCGAGAGAGGCCCTTAACACATCCCAGAGTCCAGTCAGCCGTGCTGACACTTTTATAAAATTATTTTTCTTAAAGTTTGTTTGAAAACCAGTTATCTTGAGGCACACAGCACGGTTTTCCCTTACTTGTATCTCTTCCCAACAGTGCAGTAGTAGTTGCGGGGGGCAGTGGCTCCGTGCAGACCAAGGGACACTGAGGCAGCACCCACCAGACCCACACAGACCAGGGAGGCACCAAGAAGGGCCCCTTGCCAACGACTCCTCGCTGTCCCCAGAACCGTCTGGGGGTGTGGGCAGCATCAGTGGGAGGACCCAGGTGACCTCAGGGCTTGGGAGGCAGCCCGCAGGTCCTGCCTGGTGCTTGCCTTGGGGTGTCCAGCTCCTGGCCTCAGGGAGTGCCAGTCACACGGTGTGAGGGCAGCAGACAGCCCCACTGTTCTGGGATCGCAGCGGGGGAGGGTTGCGGGGAAGTGAACGTGGCCACCTGGGGTCCAGAAGTCGTGTGCATGTGTGTGCGCACACACACGCACATGTACACACTCGTGGTGGCAGGAACCAGGTGGTTACAGGAAGGAGCCTGGAACCCAGGAGGCCTGACCCTGCACCTGGGGGATACATGGAGGGGCAGCTGTCTGGGGTCCCAGCAACTGCAGGGACCTTTGGTTTAGGCCTGGGGGAGCCCTGCGTGGAGCCGGTTCCCCCTGCAGGTGGCGGACGTGGGGAGGCCTGGCAGCCGGGCCTCAAGTGGCCCACACCCTTCTGCTCTTGCAGGTGATCAGGGCCAAAGCCTGGAGCTTTTCAGAGTTTGGGATCAGTCACTTGGGGTGGGGGTTGGTGTGCTGACCCAGAGTCCTCTGCAGGTCCACTGCCAGAGATCAGAGAACAGGCCAGGGCCCCAGGTCAAAGGAATGCAGGATGCGGTGCCTGGAGAACCCCCCCCCCCAATCAAGCTCCTGTCATGTGGTCCCTGTGCCCAGAAGCAGTGGTCCGACAAAATCCCATCTGCGGAGGTCTGCAGACTGTGTGGGGCGGCGGGCTGAGAAGAGCTGCCGCCCTGCAGACACCCCCCACCCCCTTCCCGAGGGAGGGGTGAGGACGCAGCAAGGGCTCCCCAAGGAGAACTCCCACCAGGGCAAGGCCGGCCCACAATGTCCCTCCTACAAGAAGCCAGGAAACCGCCCGCCCTCTAAACCAGCCGGGAGCAGACGGGTCTGTCATCCCTCCTGCGCCAGCGGCTCCGGGGCGGGGCTTTCAGGTTCACGGTGGGTCTTTTCAGTATGACTTTTAATGGCCTGGTTGACCGTGAAATGCCACGCTCAGGTCTAGAAACAGCAGCAGAAGCAGCAAGAGACACGAAACTTTTATACAAAATTGTTGCTTACAAAACATATGCAAAAAAGCTTAAAAAAAAAAAAGACCAAAAGCATCCTCCCTGCTAATTTTCTAAGACATTAAAAAAAATCTAACTAACGTTCTTTATTTTCCTTAAGACACAGGTCAGGCGTAGGCACGATTCACGGCTGCAGGAGAGCGAGCCCGCCCCGCTTCTCCCTCCCGCAAGAGCAGGTTCCGACTCTCCCGCGTTTTCTACTTAAGGCATTTTTTTCCTCTTTTCGGACAAAGTGTTCATCTCGCTTGCTTCCCGGTTTTGTTTACAAACAAAACAAAACAAAACTGCCCCTTCGGGCCCAGGCCTCGGTTTCAGGATCCATCGGGGCCGCCCCCAAGCGTCGGGACGGGGAGGCCCAGGGTGGAGGCCGTGCTGCCGGCGGGGACCGGGCCGGGTCGCTGGCCCCGGGCAGCGCCCCCTCCTCACAGGTGTCCCGCGGGGTTGTGGGCCTCGCCCAGGCCCGGGTGAGCGGCCGAAAGCACCATCTGGGGATCTCCGACCACGCCCGACACCTTCTCCTCTTCTCGTCGCTTCAAGCAAGCCGCTTTGGGGTTCAGGTTACGCTCTGGGGGGAGGGGAGAGCCATGTGGGACAGGGTCCCTGCGGGAGCCTGCGGGCGCGGGGCCCTGGAGAGCGGAGCGCCGTCGGGGAGGCGAGCGTCCCGCTGCCTGCGCGCGGGCAGCCCACGGGGCGGGGCCGGCGGGCCGAGGGGCGGGGCCGGCGGGCGGGGGGCGGGGCCGGCGGCCCGGGAGCCTACCTCGCACCTGCTGCTCCAGGCCCAGGATGACCTGCACGGCCTGCTGCAGGATGAGCAGCTTGGTCTGCGCCTTGTCCGACTTGAGGTGCAGCTGGCACATGCGGCCCAGCTCCCGGAAGGCCTCGTTAATGTCCCGCACGCGCACCCGTTCCCGCGCGTTATTGGCCATGCGCCTCTCCCGGTCCCTCAGGTCTTTCTCCTCCAGGGACAGCACCTCCTCCGTACTGCTGGGTCACAGCACCAGGGCCTCCGTTAGCGAGGAGCCGGGCCGGGACGGGCGGGCGCGTGCCCGCGGGCAGTGTGCGTGCATGTGTGTGTGTGTGTGTCCGTGTGTGTGCATGTCCGTGACCGCGTGCTCCCCCGGGCTCGGAGCTCCGAGCCTGTGTGCGCACCTGGGACCCGGCCGCAGGCGAGGCTGTGTGTGTACTGATGCCCCAAGGAGACCAGCGCAGGGGCGTTCCCAGGGGATGGAGGGGGAGCCCTGAGCCCCCATCAGGCCATCTGCGGGGAGCTGGGGGCACCCCACGCCCCCTGCCCCTCCTGGTACCACCTTCCCGGCTCAGCGCACTTGCTGGCGGGGCTGTGTGAGGGCTAGGCCATGCAGACCAGTGTGGGCGGGAGAGGGCAAAGACCCTGGCCCAGCCATCGCTACCACGAATGCCCTGTGTCCCAGCAGAGCGGTGACTGAGCGCCGACTCTGCACCGGCCCCCATCACACAAAGGACGGCTGAACGGCTCAGACGCCGGGCCACGAGGGCTGAACCCTGGTTCAAGTCCTGCGAAGCATTAGCCACGTGGCTCTGCCCAGCAACTTCACTCTGTGTCCTCAGCGGGACACTGGCCTCGCCTGGCCTCAGGGACGGGAAGCTGGGTGGATGAGGCTTGGCCCTGGTGTGCGTCCCACGGGCAGAAAACGAGCCCAAACACCTGCACATGAGCAGCGCCTAGGGGCCCTATCCTGCTCCCACAGTATGGGAGGGGGCTACGCCCCTGTCCGCCCGTCCGCCCACCTGCCCCTGGGCCTGAGCAGATCCTGCCAGGTGGCGGTGGCCCCCGACCCCAGGACAAGCGCGCAGACCAAACTGACAGGCCTGAGGCTGGTGCACCCCTTGGTCCCCTTTCTTCCCTCAAGTCCCAACTGGGAGGCTTTGTGGGGGAGAAAAGACCCCAAGGTCGCAGCCGTCCGGGGCTTGGGCAGCAAGTGCGAGGTAGGAGGGGCTGCCATGGAAGCGGAGGGGCGGGTGGGCTGGGCTGGAGGGAGCTCGAGAGGCAGAGAGCAGAGAGGTGGGCGCGGGGGACACGGCGGGGTGCCCACACCACCACGGAAACACGGAACCCTCAGAGCAGAGGGGACAGCAGGCCGGGGGTGGGGTGGGGTGTGGGTGGGGCAAGGGCCCCAGCTCCGGTCCAAGCGACAGCGCTGCAGGAGAGAAAGGGTTAAAGGGCATGGAGGCGTGGGTGGTTGGCGCGTTAAGGAAGCAGCTGAACTGGGGAGCCCAGTCACATGAGGGCCTTCCTGGCTTTCACCAGGGGATGGGGGCTGATAGGCTGGAGCGCCCCGCAAGGATGTGTCTGTTTGCAGCGACAGTCACCTCTGGCCCTGGCCACAGGGGCCTCAGCCAGAAGACTACAGCCTCCCTGAGAAAGGAGGGCTGGGGCGGGCAGGGCTCCCTGGGGTCCAGGATGGAATTCAGAGCCAAAGTGCCCAGGTCTGCAGAGCCACGGCTCCCAAGAGTAGCAACCTCCCATTTCCAGAGGGGACACTGGGGCCAGGCTAGACAGCCCTGTGGTCAGAGAGGGAACAGCGACCGCGGTGGGGGAGCTGACAGCAGGGCAGGACAGTCACTGCAGGGAGAGGCACAGTCACAGCGGGCAAGGCGGTCACTGCAGGGGGAAGTCACAGCAAGGAGGGGGACAGGCGCAGCAGGGGAGACTGACTCCAGGAAGGGGGGCGAGCACGGCAGCAGTGGCGGGGGAGGGAGCGGCGCCCCCACTGACCTCGCACCTGCTGCTCCAGGTTCAGGATGACCGACACGGCCTGGTGCAGGATGAGCAGTTTGGTCTGGGGCTTCTCACTGTTGAGGTGCAGCTGACACATGCGCCCCAGCTCCTTAAAAGCCTCATTGATGTCTCGGACCCGCAGCCGCTCGCGCGCGTTATTGGCCACCCGGCGCTCCTTCTCCCGCTCAGCCTTCTGCTCTGGGGGGAGAAGGTCGTCCTCGTCCTCGTCCGGGCTATGGGGCGGGCCCGGGGGGCCAGAGGGAGACAGTGAGGCGGGGGGACAGGCGGGGGACCCGCCGACAGCCTCGCGCGGTGGGCGCCGTGTGGGTGTCTGCGTGCGTGTGCGTGCGTCCCGACGGGCGGGGCGGCAGGGGCTGCGGGGCGGCCGGGGGCTGCGGGGGGGGGCACTGTGTGCGTGTCTGTGCGTCCTGACGGGGGTTGGGGCGGCCGGGGGCTCCGGGGGTCGTGTGCGTGTCTGCATGCGTGTGCGTGCGTCCTGACGGGCGGGCTGCGGGGAGCTGCGGGGAGGCGGGCACCTGGTCCGAGGCCGCGGGGGCTTCAGCTCCTTCTTCTCCTCCTCCGAGTTGTCGGCCGCTGACGTGTTCTCCTCGTCCTCCTTCTCCTCCCGTTTGATCTCCCCGGCGCCCGAGACCGCCCCGACGCGCGCGAGTCCTGCAACGGGCCTGGGCTTAGCATCTTCGCACTGCCCCGGGCTGCCCGACACATGCTGGCTGCCCTCCTGGGAGGCAGAGTGAGGTCTCTGGGGAAAGCCAGGCCTTCGTATGCAAAAAAACAAAAAGAAAAAGAAAAAAAAAAGGCCCAGGGCGTCTGGGTGGCTCAGGGGTTAAGCCTCTGCCTTCAGCTCAGGTCATGATCCCGGGTCCTGGGATCGAGCCCGGCACAAGGCTCCTTGCACAGCAGGGAGCCTGCTTCTCTCTCTCTCTCTCTGCCTCTTCCCCTGCTTGTGCTATCAAATAAAAAAAAATCTTAAAAAAACAACCCAACAATAAAGCAGCAAACACACCTAGAATCAGGTCCCTATCTCACACCACACAATCACCAGTTCCAACAGAGGAGGATCTGAAAACCTTCAGAATAAAGTGCCTGGAAATCCCGCTGTGGTTCAGAGGGGAGGACCACCTCCTACAATCCTGAATGAGCTGTTCTTGAAAAAAACAAAAACAAGAAAAACACTGATAAACTGGACTATAGCCTAACTGAGAATCTCTGGTTACCAGGATCCCACCAAGAAGAGAACATACGCCGCAGGATAGAAAAGACGGGTTCGGAGCTCCTGGGGGGCTCAGCTGCTAAAGCAACTGCCTTTGGCTCAGGTCACGATCCCGGAGTCCGGGGATCAAGTCCCACATGGGGCTCCCCGCTCAGCGCAGAGTCAGCCTCTCCTTCTGACCCTCCCCCTTCTCGTGCTCGCTGGCTCCCTCAAATAAACAAAATCTTTAAAAAAAAAAAAAAATCACGTGTCTGGTAAAAACCAAGGAAGGTGAAAAGAACTCCCACGAATGACCACGAAAAGGACCAGGAGCTCAAGAGGAAAACAGAAAGCTCCCAGATGGGCGATGCGTAGACAAGGAAGTGGCCATCTGCTTCACAGCACCAGCCGTCCATGGAAATGCAAACCGAGATTCGGCAAGTGGGGAAGCCAGGCAAAGCGACAGGGCCCAGCATCAGGGGCACTGCCCATGGGAGGCAAGTCGGGACAGTCTGGTGTCATCGGGAGAGGGTAGATCCACACAGACCCCCAAACCCCACAACCTGGAATTACACCCGAGAAGCTCCTGTGCACATGCTGGAGACACACTACACATCGTTCCAGAAAGCACCTACTCCAAGAGTAGAAAGTTGGAACGATCTAACGTCCCAGATCAGGGCCCATCCTGAGCCCCCGGCAGCAAGGTGGCCCTTGCTGCCAACGTGAACACGCCAGCCAAGGCCAGTTTCAGAAAAGCCCAAGGCCATGTAACAGAACACAGGGTGTGAAGGCACACAGCGGGGAACTCGACAGTGACAGCACAAGACACACCGGGAACGGGGCCTGGGCTCAGCCAAAGATGACTGGGAGGGCAGGGCAGGACAGAGCAGGGTAGTGGGGGGGAGGAGGGGGGCAGGACAGCGGAGGGCAGGGGAGAGGAGGGGAGGGCAGGACAGGGAAGGGTAGCAGGGGGGAAAGGAAGAGATGGGACAGGAGCAAGAGCAGAGAAGGGTAGTGGCGGAGAGAGGAGGGCAGGGGAGAGGAGAGGAGGGCAGAGCCGGACGCAGGGGGGAGGAGAGCAGGCAAGGGGAAGGGGAGAAGCTGGGATAAGGGACTCAGCTCAGGGAATGCCGGCCCCACAGCACAAACGTCAGGGCGCACCAGGTGCTGTGAGGGGTCAAGCTGCACCCCAGTCACCCCCCCACCCCAAATCGTGGCGACTTTTAAGTGTCCCAGAGAAATGCCCTGTGTGATAAAAGTCATAAAAAAATCAAGAAATAGGGGCGCCTGGGTGGCTCAGTGGGTTAAACCGCTGCCTTCGGCTCAGGTCATGATCTCAGAGTCCTGGGATCGAGTCCCGCATCGGGCTCTCTGCTCGGCGGGGTGCCTGCTTCCCTCTCTCTCTCTCTCTCTCTCTGCCTGCCTCTCCATCTACTTGTGATTTCTCTCTGTCAAATAAATAAATAAAATCTTAAAAAAAAAAAAAAATCAAGAAATACACAGCATGGCCGTCTGTCACACTCAGGCTGGCTTTGAGGGGGTGTGCGGAGGCCGGCCAGGGCCCCTGCGCCAGACAAGAGAACCTGCCCTAATGTGGGAGGTGTGGGGTGTTCCTGGGGGCTTGGGACACCAGGCGGTGCCCAGTCCCGGCATCGTCTCAGGCCGTGGTTGCCCGCACCGTGGCAGAGTCCACGTCCCCGCGCCTGGGACTGGCCGCCACGAGACCCTCACGGGCCCATCACCACTACCTCCCTGCAGCCTTGTGCGAAGTGCGGTCACCTCCTCGGTATTTCCCCAGAAAAGTCCACAGCCCACGGCCGCTGGCCACGACCCTGACCCCACGTTGCTGCAGCGTGGCTTCTCAACGCCAGCACCTGACGCGCCTGCCCCCCCCCCCCACCTCCACACCGTGCTCAGGCTGGGGCTCTGCTCCGCCTGCTCTGCCTGGGGAGCCTGCCCTGGCTCTGGACTCCACCTGGCGCCCAGCGGTCAGCAGGCTCCCTGAACCCCAGACCTGCATCCCAAAATGGCCTCCACAGCTGCATTCCTGTGGGCTCTCTGCCTTGGGAACCCAGAACGCACCCCACTTCCCGGACCAGCACCATCCACTCCCCCCTGCGGCTTCAGCGGTCCCCCATCATCCTCAGCTGCCGCCAGAGGGCGCCTGTGGGCACTGGGTCTGGCAGCTCCTGACCCTGCCTGAGCCCTCCAAGGCTCCCAGGTCCCTTGGGTCAAAGCCCAGGTCCTCCCATGTCCACGGGTCAGGACCTGCACGACTTGCCCTGTCACCTCCCTGACCTCACCACCTCCCTCTTAGCCAACACAGGGCTCCTCACGACTTCAGCACACCAGGCATGGTCTTGCCCAGGGGCTTTGGCACATGCATCTCCCAAGCACCGGTCTGCTTCCCCTCCTTGCTCGGCTCAAGTGTCACGACCTTGCCGGCCGTCTCTAAAGCTACGAGCACCCTGTGCCCCCCCGCTTGCTCCCAGCATCCCTCCTTCTGCGTTTAGTCCACGGCTGCTCACCCCCCCCGGGGATGGAGTTTCTGATTAACTCCTGGTTTACTGCCCAGGGCCCACACAGGCCCCAAGCACAGGGCTGACGCCGACCACGAGAAGTGCCCGGGCTCCACCCCTCCAGGAAGGAACCGGCCACTGCCCTCCCGAAGGGGTTCCCGGTGCCGGTGCCGGGTGGAGGGGACACTGCGTGCGGTGAGGGGCCCCAGCCCAGTGCCTGACAGGGAGCGTGCCCTGGCCTAGCCCAGTGCCCTGAGCCGGCCACCCCTTCCCGGGCCCCCACACCGAGGCTCACCGCTGTAGGAGTCCGGTGGCCGAGCGAGCTCAGGGAGGGCGCCGGGCTGGCCGGGGAGGGCCACGTGGTTGTGCAGGAGGCTGCTGCTGCCCGCGAGGCTGTCTTCCGAGGGGCCGCCTCCCACCTGCGGACAGAGGAGTGGGCTCGGCGGTCAGGGCCTGCCCACTCTGACCCCCTGCCCAGCCTGCCCCCAAACAGCACTCACCAGGCCTGTGTGTCGGCCCCCCAGCGGCATGACGGGGCCAGTAAAGCCCGAAGCCAGAGCCCCGTGGCTGGGCAGCAGCCCGTGGACGTCCGCCGAGGCGCCCACTGCGTGGCTACGCAGCACGTGGATGGCCTCGTCCAGGCGGTCCTCCATCTTGTTCTGCTGCGGGCAGGGGAGGGGCAGCGGTCAAGGGTGCAGGCCCCTGGGACGCTGCTTGGCCCTGGGGTCCGGCACACAACCTGAGCCTTCGTTGGCTAGCGAGGCCATGTGCCCCACAAGTGACCTGCCAAGGGGACCCCCGTCGTGCAAATCCCACTGGTCACAGGGCCCGAGCGGCTCTCCGGGGACACGGCTTCCAAGCCCTGTACGCTGGCCACAGCAGACATGCTGAGCTGCCCTCACGGCCCACCCCCCCGGCCCAAGGTCCACATGTACCGCGCCCTCCCCTGGCCACACGTGCCCATGAGGGACAGCGTCCACCCAGCCCGGGAAGCTCACCAGGCTGTGGAGACCCCCGTCGTAGCTAGGCGATAAGGCACCGGGGGCTCCTGGCCGGGGCCACTGCGATGTCCCTGAAAGGGGTAGGCGGCGTGTCAGCGGGGCCCTGCGGGCTGCGTATCCAAGTGGCCCGACTCAGAGGCCGCACGGTCTGCGAAGCCCGGGCGGGCCATATGGTGGCCCCCATGCCCGCCGGGCCAGCCAGGCTGTTCCTGGGAACCCACCCAGCAGACGGGTTCCTTTCTCCAGAACCCTCACCCCACGGGGAAAGCAGCCCAGTAGCACATAGAGCAGGCGCCCCAGGGACCGGCCTGCCGTACCGGTGGTCCGCCCCAGGGGCCCTGCACGCGCTCAGCAAGGCGAGGGTCCCTGAGAACCCCCGCTGCAGGCTTTCTAATAGAACCACGCGGCCTTCCAGGAACCTGACCACAGGCTGACCCCCAGGAAGGTCCCCTCGGGGACAGGATGACCAGCCCCTTAGCAAAGCCGAAACCAGGGCCCGCCACTGGTGCCCACCAGACCCTGGGGGAACAAACGGCAACCTGTCCGCGCGTGGGAGCCCGGGAGGGGTCCGGCCCGTTCCTCGGGCTCCTGGACTCCCCGCCCCGTCCCTGACTGTTCGTACAACGTAGACTGGACCGGAGAACCCGCTCCGGAGAGCCTTCCGGATGCCCGCGGGAACCGGAGCCCCGAGGCCAGGGGTGTGCCCAGCTCTCCATACACCCAGGGCTGCAGGCCTCATGCAGCCCCCATTGCTCCCCAGCAACCCCCCCACAGACCTGCGAGACCCTGGGGGGAGCCCACGGGGGTCGAGGGGCTGGAGGAGAAGTTATTGCTTGAGTGATCCGGGGAGTAGATCTGCAACAGGGATGAGAAGACAGGGCCACCAGACGGGGTCAGGCGCCAGCCTGGGGCACTTGCCAGCCCAGCCACCCCCGGCCACCCCATGTCCCACGCCTCACCGAGGCCAATGCCTTCCCAAGGGCATCCCCAGAGCTGCCAGCAGTGGTCCCGCGGGAGCCTGGGGTGGGGGGGTGGAGAGAGCGGAAACCGAGATCAGGGACAGGACCTCCCCCGGCCCCGGGCCCAGCTCGGATGCCGGTGCCCCAGCTGCCTAGCGTGGACGCCCTCACCCAGCACTGGGCACCCCCATTCCAGCTGGGAATGGCCTGGAGTCCTGCCCCCTGCCACCACGGCGGCTTTAGGGACAGGCGGGCGGGCGGCAGGACCCAAGTGAGCGATTTCCCCTGGAGAATCTGCTCCCCCAGACGGAAGAATGGGGACCCGTCCTTCAAAGGCCCATTTCCAGACACTGGATGTGGCCCGCGGGGCCTGATGCAGGCAGGCCCAGGAGGGGAAGGACGGAATGATGAGGGCCCGACCCCCGCACCCAGCCAGGCTTCGAGCATGGAGGGGCCCCATCCGGAAGCGGGGCAAAGGGGTCGGTACCCAGGAGACTGTCGGCCCCGCTGACGGGGGGCGTGTGGCTGGAGACGCCGCCATAGGCGGCCGCGGGGGCCGAGGAGAAGCCGGACGCCGCCGGGAGCCCGCCGTTCACCTCCGTCCCGTGCAGCTGGTAGCCCTGTGGGGGGAACGGGGTCACGGGGGTCCGCTGAGGGTGCTGCCCACCCACCCCTGCCCGTCCCGCAGACCTACCATGCGCTCGTGCTGGTGCAGGCTGCCAAAGCCCGCGGTGCCCCCGACAGAGCTGCCACCGCCTGGTGGGAGGGGCAGGGGCGAGGAGGCCCCGCCCAGCACCGGCCCAAAGCCCGCCTGGCCGGAGGGGCTCCAGAGCTCGGCCGCGGGGTGCAGGCTGCCATCTGTGGAGGTGCACACGGTGAGAGGCGGCCAGGGGACCCGCAGCCCCAACCGTCTCAGGTGTGAGCCCCCACGCACCTGCCATGTAAAAGTGAGGGGGATAGGCGCTGCTGGGGGCCTTGGCAGGTGCATAGGCGGTGCTGTCCCTGCCGTAGTCCTCACCTGAGCTGGACGGGTACACCTGCAGACAGGCAGGGGCGGTCAGGCAGGAGGGGCCCAAGTGCGATGGGGGACCCGTCCCCAGCCTTGCCCTCCAGCCACCAGCCCCTCACTCTGTGGGTTCTAACGCTTCCCCTGGCCAGCACCGGAGGTGGCGGGGGGGGTCTTCTCCTGCTCTACCCTCCACCTCCCATCCCGCCCCTGCACCAAGTTCAAGCGTGTGGCTCCCGAGGCCTCTGCAGACTGGACCCCCGACCAAGGACATTGTCCCCTCCTGCAACCGGCCAACTCCTCCCGACCCGTCCGAGCCCAGCTCTGATGCCCTCAGCCCTGCGTCTTCCCCGTTCCCCCGTTCTAGAACCCCCCAGGGCCCCAGCCCTGACCCCAGGAGACGTGGGGGTGCAGAGGCCGGGCCTGGAGGAACAGCAGGCCCGCAAGGTGGCAGACGAGTCCCAGGAGCAGAAGCGGGGAGGTCTGGGGGGGCTCAGCTCTGATGCTCCAGGGGACTGGGCTGGTGGCTCAGATCGGGGAAGCAGGGGGTTGATGACGTCATGCAGCAAATCTTCAAAGAGCCCGACCCGCACTTCCGGGCTGCAGGGTACCCGCCCCGCCCCTGAACTGCGGTCAGCCCGGGGGGAGGGGGTGTCAGTGTGGGTCAGCCCACGGGGGGCAGCACGGGAGCCAGGCAGAGAGGGCGGCTGGGCCAGGGACCCCAGCAAACAGCCTTTGTCCCCAGTGACTCCATCACCGGAGTGTGGTGTGCTAAGCCCCTCCGGGCCGAGAACCAAGGGCAGCGGGGGTGGGGACCTCATGAACTGGACCCCCAAGGCGCCTCCAACCCACTCCCGCTCCCAGGGGCCCATCACACCGTTCCCAAGGTGCCTCGGCCACAGAGAACATTGGGCCCTCTTAAAACAGGGATCTGAGCTAGACCCAAGGAAGAACTTCCCAGAGGCCCTCGTCGCTGGCTAGGTCAGAGCCACAGCCCCGGGAGAAGTCACACACAGCCCAGCGCCTCCCTGCACGGCCACGCTGTGCACCCCCTGCGGAGAGGGCCCCGAGTCTGGACCCTGGGTCTGTGGGCCACTCAACTTACCGAGGACGGGAGACCCGGCGGCACCTTCCGGACCTTCTTGGGCTGTGAGTCTGTGCAGAGCAAAGAGTGAGCCCGCCGGGCCTGCCGGGCCCCCACCCCACCCAGCCAGGGGCACGGAGGGGAGGGGTGGGGAATAAGAGACCCCCGAACCTCCTACTAACGACACGACCGAATGCGGTCGCAGACCCATGTGCACAGGGCAGAGGGCAGAGCTCGGGTGAGGGATCTGCAGGGGGCCCCTCCCTGCGCTTCCACAGTCACGCCTCCCCGGTGTGGGTCCTGGGCTTGGCGGTTTCCCTCCTCGCTCGACTCAGGGTCCCTAAGTCTCAACCCGCTGGGCTTCCGCGGCCGCTTGGACACCAACACGCGTGGTCCAGTGGAGGGAGACCGGGCAAGGCCTCGCCTCTTGTTCTGGAACCAAGAGTCCTCCTCAAGGGCCACAGAGCATGTTTCTACATGTTTGTGTGTTGTGGGGAACGCTGCCGATTAAGACACCCCCAGTGCAGCCGGAGGTGCTGGCGGGGCGTTCTCAAGCGTGAGAAGGCCATGAGCCTCCCGTGGGCGAGACGGCGTCCAGAGCTAATAGCCCCCGCTGAGCCGGGCACACACCACCCAGGTTCCGGGCCACAGGACCCCGACCTGCTACTTCCGCGGGAGACCGTCCCCCGCACGTGCGCCCCGCCCGCCCCACTCACCCAGTCCACCTTCCGCGGCTCTGCGCCGAGCATGGCCGGGGTAGGAGTAGTACTGGACGCCGGCCTTGGGGCCTGAAGGGGACAGCGGCCCGGGGCTGCCGAGGGCCAGCTCGCTGGGTGGGAAGCTGGCCTGGGGGGCGAGAGGGGGCGGCTGTCAGGGCGGCGGGCGGGCACCCGGCCCCACTCCCAGGCCTGTCCTGCCGGTGCACACACCAGTGTGGGGCCCCACTCGGACCCTCGTGAGGGCAACAGGGACCCTCGGCGGGAGCTCCCTGCCTGCCCCGCTCGGACGTGCCTCTGAGACGTGACGGACCACAAGCCGCACGGTTCTTCTGAATGAAGGCAGAGAAGCAAGACTGTTGCCACAAGCCCACAGCCCCACTCAAGGGGCTCAGTGTACAAGGCCCGTGTCCAGGCGCTACAGAAAACCGCTGGGCTCACTCCACGCTCAGCCTTTTTTTTTTTTTTTTTTAAAGTAGACAGTTTAGCTTTGCAGATCTTAGTTTGAAACACGCCTCCTTTCCTCAAGGGCAGATACTGCGGTCCAAGCCAAGGGCAGTCCCCCGCCTCAGGCTTCCGGTCTGCAGAATGGGCACAGGTGCCACGGACACAGACAGGGTGGCCTGGGCCTGGCTGGCGTTCAGCCGTCACAAGTGCCGTGTTCCTATGGGAGGGCACGGCGTGCGAACGGGTGGCATGCCCTGGCATGAGGTCCAGCACCGAGGAGGTGTAGGCAGGGGCCACGGCGGCCGGCTGCTGTCCACCTGCCCCCACAGCATCCCAGCTGGACCAGCATGGGGAGACTTTCACCTGTGCTGGGCGCCCACGGGGTGGGCTGCCTGGGAGGGCAGGCAGGGGGCACCTAGGACCAGCAGGGGCAGTGGGGGGCAGGGCCTCAGAGCTACTAGGCTGGCTCCGTGTCCCCGCCTGCCACTCAGGAGTGGGCCCATGTCTCTCAGCCTCCGCCACACTGTGCATGGTGACCCGCAGCCTGGGCCCCAGGTCTAGGAACTGTGGCATGGGGGCCACGGCCTCCCAAGCAACCCACCTGCCCCGTTCACAACCAGCCGATGGCCTGGCCCAGGGAGCCTGCTGCGGTCGGGACGACAATCCCAAGGGGAAAGGCAGCTGGGCAGACCAACGACCACAGCCCCCGCTCCGGGGTCAGAAGGATCAGCAGACCCGGGACCCTGGCCTCCAGCGCGGGCCTCACCTGACTCAAGCCGCCAACCCCCGCGTCTCTCCCGAAGGTGGTGTACGCACTCCGCTCGCTGCCCTTTCCTGGAGGGGGAAAGACTTGCTGGGGGCCGACACCAGGGACAGCGTGTCCCAACAGACTGCCCCGGCACCGGGCTCACGCCAGCATACGGTGAGCACTCCTCCGTGCGCAACACGAGAGAAGCCCTCTGAGATGCTGGTCTCCCCGTCAGCCCGGAACACAAGCAAGAGTCAGGACAGACACTGCCCCAGGAGAGCCTTCAGGAGGCTCAGCAAACCACCAGGGTCCCCATACATCCCGCGAGGTGGTACAGCAGCGACAGGCACTGGCCCCCCTTCCTCCACTCACAGTCGGGAGGCATCTGTCCCCAGGCGGCCGGGTTCCAGGGACAGGCTGGGGTCCTGTGGACCTGTGAGGTTCACACCCAGCCAGCGGCTAGCTCAACAAGCACGTGACACCCCTGGGTGAGAAGGGGCCTGTGGGGACGGATCCTGCCCAGCAGCCCCAGTGTAGACGGGCGCCTGGGTCTGGCCTCCCCTGAAGCAGAGTCCCTGGCTCAATCAGGACCCAGCCGGGTCCTGGTGTCCCCGGAGGGGGACTGTCAGCAGCCTCGGTGAGATGCTCGGCCATCTGCCCAAAATTACTGCCAAACTAGGGAAGAAAGTCCCCCAGCTTCTTTACCGGGAAGTTACAATTTTGGCTAAGCTCTTCGGAACTGGTGTTGTTGGTGGATGGGGGGGGTGGTGGGAAGCTCCACAGAAGGTGCCCCCAGTCCTGCATCCCATGAACCCTCGGGGCAGGCAATGCTGGGCGCATGGAAGGACAACCAAGGCCTAGAGGCCAGAGGAGGGCTGCCCTGTCCAGAGAGTGAACAGCGGTGGCAGAGGCGCTGGGGGGGGGGGGGGGTTGGTGCTTCCTTCCTCCAGGGGTCAGCAGGGCAGCAAGGAAATAGAGGTTCCGTGAGAGAACCCGGTGTCGCCCGTGAGCCCGGTGGGCACAGAGCAGGGACTGGAATCCGTGCGCCGGGCCTGCACAGCAGCGGGAGCTCCCAGGGAGGTCTGCACTGTGCCCACCTCGCCGCCAGTTCACCGGGCAGGCCTGGGCGCCACATGGCAGGCCTGGGACCCAGCTGGGCTCTGGGCTCTGCTGACCAGGCCCAGCCGTGGGAAACAACGCACATCAGGAAGCAGCAGGAGGAAGGAACAGGCAGAAGGAAGCAGACCCTGCAGGGGCACAGACCGCCCCAAGCCACACACAGGACGGGCCCTCACCCTGCTGGTCTGGGAAATGGGCCCAAACTCCCACCACACAGGCTGTCCCTGGTGCCACGCACAGCCCAGCTCCCGCCGTGCACCCGGTCCCAGGGTCCTCACGAGCACGCACTCACGCGCCCCCACAAGCCACGGTGCCCTGGCGGGTCCCTTTGTGCCAGGCCTCACGTGCCCGTCTGCAGGTGGGGGAGGCTGCCAGGGCCCGGGAGCCAGGCAAGGCCTTACCACGTGCCACATGGAAAATGCTGTGAGGGTCCCGGTCTCGCAGTCAGGACAAGGCTCCGGAAGGGACCGTCCTCGCCTGGGTCCCGGTGGGAGGGACTCAAGCCGAGCCTGCTCGAGTCCCGACCTTCGCAGCCCCCCTCAGAAGCGCCCAGCCCGGCTCGGACTGCCTCCTTGAGCTGCCAGGACTCCCGAGCCCGCTCTCCCACAGGCAGCAGGCCACGGCCACCCACGTCCTGTGCGCCGGGGGAGCCCACCAAAGCACAGGGGCCCCGAGCTCACGCCCCACACCCTGAGGACCACGGGGTAGCATGGGGGGGGCGGGGCCACGCGGGCACTCACCTCCAAGCCCGGGGCCCAGGAATGTGGACGAAGACAGGCTGCCGTGGGGCTCGCTGAAGTGCGCGCCATCCCCGTAGGTCTGTGAAGGCAGAAGCCATGAGGGGGCTGGGGACCGGGGATCCAGGAGGCAGGCATGCCGGTGAGTGCCCGAGTCAGGGCCGGCACCTACATCTCTGGGCCCAGGAGACCAGGCTGGCCTCTGCCTCCCCCATGAGCCTCAGTTTCCCATGTATTCCCCATCCCGGAGAAGGGAAACCCAGGTCTCAGGCCTCACAGAGGCTCCTTACCCGGCTGGGGTCAAAGGAGGAATTGTTCTGGTCACCAGTGGCCCAAGAGCCTGAGCTGGGCCGGTCCTCCAGCCCTGCAGGCAACAGAAGAGAGTCAGGGCACCCTCACCCCCAGCCTGCTCCCAAGCCAGCTGTGGCTCCCAGCAGTTCAGGGAGAAGCCCGGGCCCTTCCTGACCCAGTCTGCCCTCACTCTGCCCCTATCTAAACTGCCAGGGGGCGCCCGGCGGGCTCAGTCAGGAAGCGCACAGCTCTCCATCTCAGGGCTGTAAGTTCGAGTTCTACATTGGGTATAGGTGTTCCTTAAAAATAGATTTTTTTTTCCTTAAAGATTTTATTTGTTTAGAAGACACGGAGAAAGATGCAGACGGAGACACAGAGGAGATGCAGGCTTCTAGATGCGGCGCTCGATCCTGGGGCCCTGGGATCATGACCTGAGCCGGAGGCAGACGTTCAACCAACAGAAACAGCCAGATGCCCTACCAATAAAATCTTGAAAAACAAGACAAACAGCCGCCATTTGTAGGAAGCTCCCCATACACCCTGGCACTCAGTACACCTTCAGGCCTATAGTTCAAAAAGCAATTCTACTAGCTACCTCTGCCAGCAAACTCCTACCCGTCCATCAAAGCCCCAACCATGATGCCCATCCTGGGCCGAGCCCTCTCAGAGCCTCCTCCCTGCAGCATCTCGTTTCTCCCTCAGCCTAGCGCTGACCATGAGGAACTGGGGGCATCTGTACCAAGCTCAGTCCCTCGAGGACACCGTGCAAGCTTGGGTGTTGGCAAGTGGGGGGTCTCTTCCTTTCCGTCCCTGACAACTCAGGAGGCAGAGCCCCTCCTTTGTTAAAGTAACAACTCAGCTGCCACTACCTTCCAGGGCCAAGCTGGCAGCCCCTTCGGGGTTAAGGGGCCCCAGCGAGGAGAGGCCCATGGCGCAGCAGGAGTTAACCCACAGGGCAGAGGATCGGGTCTGGAGCTCTGGGTGGGGCAGGGTGCGACCCTTATCTCCCACAACAGTCCGGGTCACCACCCAAGACTCCCCAGCCAGGAGGCACAGCGCCTTCCCAGGCCGGGCTCTACCCCATCCAGGCTCTACCCTGTCCACAGGAGGCAGCAAGACAACACGGCCTGACAAACATGTGGGGCCGGCCCTGGGCTCCCGCCCGCCCCAGCACCGGCCCTCTGTCCTGTTTCTCTCCTCTGGAACCGGAGGGTGAACCACCGCACTCTGCAGGCCCCAAGGCAGCCCGGGGCCGGGGGAGAGGGACCTGTCCCCAGCCCCTCGACCATGCCGTGACCCCACACAGCGGGACTCTGGGGAGGCGGCGGGAACCCTGGGGGAGAACCCTTGGGCAGGCCCACCCCCACCCCATTCATCTTACTCGGAAACTTCTTCCGAACTTCATGCTGTTGCAGTGCTTCTGTGTCAGTCATCATCCCCCCAAACTAGTGTTTAATTGCTACCTGATTTGCATAATTATGCATATTAATCCACGCACCTAATGAATATGCATATGCCACATTCAGATTTTATTTTCTAATCAAAAATTTCCACTGTGATTGCAGCGGGGGGGGGGGGCTGCCTTAGCAGGGCTGGGGGTGTGTGTGCATCCGGCGGGGGCTCCTGTGGTCCCAGAGTCCAGCCCGCATTTGCCACCAGGTTTGCAGAGTCCACACCAGGGAGTGGAGCAGTAGCCCATGAGGCAGGGGTGACCTTGGGCGATGCACCAGCAGCAAGAGCCTCCCCTCCCTCTACACCTGCCTGCCTGCCGCCTCTCTCCTTCTGAAGCGGCCCCCCACAACGTGCCCCCGGAGGGGCCAGGACCCCGCCACGGTGAATAGGCAGGCCACGTGCCAAGACCACAACAGACCATGTCTGAGGGCAACTCCAACTGGGTGCCCGCAGCCTACCCGTGTGAAGGGCACCCGGCAGCCCCCACAAGCTGCCGGCTTCCCTTTCTGGGGAAACCCTCACCGGCCCGCTCCCCTCGAGAAGTCAAGACTAAGGACGGCCCCTCCCCCCCACCCACTCACTGTTAACGCCCCCACCGGTTAGTCGTACGTTTTAATGACCATTATGAATATTCACAACATTCCTTGTTCACCTTCTAATTAGAACGGACTAACAACCAGACGCAGCCGTCGGAATGCGATCCTCAGGCCTTTCTTCTCCAGAGAGAGTTTCTCGCGCGGCAGTGGAGGCTGCTTGGGGCAGGGGCGGGAGCGGGCCGGGCCGGGCCGGGCCAGGGCTGAAGGCACTCTGCGAGGGCCCACACTAGGCAGAGCCCAAGGGCTCAGCGGGGCGGGGAGAAGGAGCCGTGCACCTGCCCCAGCAGCCAACCCTGGAGGACCAGGCCACAGGTTGAGCAGCCCGCCCTCCAGGAGGCCCGGGCCCCGCCCCCACAGGCCTTACCCCGAGACAAGGGAGCTCAGAGGGGCCCCCCCACAGACACCGGTGGCCCGTCCTCTGCCAGCAACTGCAGCCAGATACCACGGCAACCCCCCCAAAGCCCCAACACCCCCTGCGCCTCCCGCTTTCCTAGAGGGCTACCGCCTTGCGAGCCATGCGACCACGCCCGCTCGTTCCCCGAACAAGGCCCCTAGTGGAGCAGCTCGGCCAACCCCAGGAGGAAGGAAAACTCCTGAAGCTGGCAACGCTGTAGGAAGCAGCCCCGACCAGGGACCAGGGACCAGGGCTGGGCTCACACTGTGGGGCAGGCAAAGCCCAGGTGGCGACGAGCCCAGCTCCAGGAGTGCACCTTCCCCCAGGTGCCCAGCTAGACACCCAGAGCGGCCTGCCCCCTCCCCCTGCCGGCCGGTCCGAGCCGGCCCTCCATGCCCACCCGTGCCATC
This sequence comes from Mustela nivalis, assembly GCF_964662115.1. Classification (NCBI taxonomy): domain Eukaryota; kingdom Metazoa; phylum Chordata; class Mammalia; order Carnivora; family Mustelidae; genus Mustela; species Mustela nivalis. The sequence goes on along the minus strand of NC_139020.1, from coordinate 214,571,021 downwards.
CCTGCGTCGTCTTGCAGCAGCGTCCCCCACCAAGTGGGGTTTCCAGCCACACTCCAGACCCAGGGAATTTAAGGAAGGCCCCCCCCCCCCGGCCTGCCACAAACCGTGGCTCCGCCCCCCAGCAGCCCCCGTGGTGCCGACCACCCGTCACCCCCTAATGATCCCTGACCAGCCTCAACCCCGGAGTGGACCCCCTCCGGCCCCGCACCGCGCACACCCCGAGCTCTGCCCCGTCAGACCCCGCACCCGCACCCGCAGACTCCTCGCCCTCCCCGGGGGCAGTCGCCTTCCCGTGCCTTCCCAGCCCAGGGTCCTCTGGGTCTTCTCAGCATGGCCCACGCAGGGCCGGTGCCCCAGAAACACCCTTGGCAACGTCCGGGCCTCCCTCCCTCGCTGGACCTGCCCCACGGGCCCGTCTCCACGAGCGCTTCCGCGGGTCACACTGCCCGCTGGCCCAGTCCCCACCTCGCGCGACTACGCGTCATCGACGTGGCCAGAGTACGTGGCACCTGGAAGGACCTTCCGCTTCGGTGTGACTTTCAATAAACGTAAACTCAGGCGACCATCTGTGGCCCGTGGTGGCTGTGCCGGACAGCAGGGCCCAGAAGTGAACGACCGAAACGAAGCCACCGCTGCAGCCGCCGGCGTCTGAACGCGTCGGAGAACCCCACTGGGCAGACGCTCTCGGCACTCCTTCCTCCTCTCGGTTCACCGCGCGGCCGCCGGGCCCCACGCAGACCAGCTCTCTGGCTCTTCCCGCTCACCATCAACCGCCCCCAAACGGCAGGCGTGCGTCAGGGAGCCCTGCCGGGGGTGGCACAAGAGGTCTGGCAGAGGGTCACAGTCACCGCCAGGGTGGACATGGGGGCAGCCCGTCCTACGCGGGGCTCTCCTCCTAGGACGTCAGGATTAACTTTTTTTTTTTTTAAGATTTATCTGAGGGAGGGAGGAGCTGAGAGACTCCGGAGCAGACGCGGTGCTGACTGTGGAGTCCAATGGGGGGCTCGAGCCCATGACTCCGAGATCAGGATCTGAGCCAAAACCAGAGTCGGATGCTCATGCGGCGGAGCCTCCCAGGCGCCCCAGGGGTCGACGCTGACCTTCCTGTACCATTTCAAAACGGGCAGGGGCACACCAGGCCGTGCCCTGAGCCCTGGCTCACTCAGGCCACCCAGCCCACGTCCCCGCCCCTATGCTTTATGCTTTGTCTTCTGTTGACGCGCAACAACGCTTCCCTGTCTGGTGGGCACAGCTTCAGAGTTTAGTAAGTTCTCCAGACCTGGCTGCGACCACAACAGTGAAAAGGTCAGAAGCAGGTTAGAGGGGGCGGGTGGCTCCGTGGGTTAAAGCCGCTGCCTTCGGCTCAGGTCATGATCTCAGGGTCCTGGGATCGAGTCCCGCATCGGGCTCTCTGCTCAGCGGGGAGCCTGCTTCCTCCTCTCTCTCTGCCTGCCTCTCTGCCTACTTGTGATCTCTGTCAAATAAATAAATAAAATCTTTAAAAAAAAAAAAAAAAAGAAAAAAGAGGCGGGTTAGAGAACATCGCCAGCAGGACGCAAGAGGCAGGTGCTGGGCAGGCCCAGGACCCTGGGCACATCCGCCCGAGCGTGGGGGCAGGAAAGCAGGGGCCCCCATGCGACCCGAGAGCAAGTGGACTGGAGACGGAAGAGGAAGTGAGGAGAGGCCCCGCCCCGCCCCCTTTAAGAGTAGGAGGACCCCCAACCTGGGGTTCCCCGGGTGGCAGCGCCAGCCCCATGTAAGGCGGGTCCCACACACACGTGGTAATTCACAGAGGAACAGGGCCGCAGGGCTACGCTGCGGAGCGCCCCCTCCCTCCTGCGAACTTCAGGAAGACTCCCGACCCATTTCAGGCTCAAGGGGGCCCGTGTGGAAGCCGAGTGTGGGGAAGGGAGGACCTGCCCCCAAGGTGAGCGCAGAAGCCAACCCGGGGCTTCCAGGCAAGAACGGACAGAACACAGACACGCGGGGATGCCCAAGTGGACAGGGGGCCGGATCGGGGGTGGATCTCGCAGACAGACCCCCGAGGCGGCAGCCACCGGGCACCCTTAAGGGAGCAGACGAGACTTGAGAGAACAAGAGTAAGAAAGCGGAAAACGCAAGCCGCGCGGCAGCCCCGCCGACACGCAGAGACTTGGGCAGCAACCGCGGCAGCGGCGCGCAGAGCGGCCACGTGGCAAGGGTGTCCCCCACGCGGCGGGGACGGTCAGGGCTCCCAGAGGATGTGTAGCCCAGACCTGGCCCAACCCCACAGCCTGCGCAGCTGACGGCCCGGGGCCGAGCCCGCGGACAACCTGAGAAAAGGAGCGAGGTCGCGAAGAAGGGGGCGAGAGACGCGCGTCCTGATGTCGAGGACGGCCGGGGCAGGACCCTGGGACGGCGACCCGCACACGGAGCAGCGGCGGGAGCGCGGAGAGGCCAGGTCGCCTGCTCGGCCCCCCGTAACCACTGCGCCCAGACTCTCACCGAGAAACGTTCCCCCGAGGGCGATCTGTCAGGCAGGGAAGGGGCTCACCTCCCGCTTTCCTGCAGGAAAGGGACGTCTGATGTCCCCTGGGGGCTGGGAAGGCCACATCGGGAGGTTCACACACGTTACTTAAGACCCCGAGAGAAGCCTCAGCAGGGCTGCGGACCAGCACGGACCCCCCGAGACCTGCTCCGGAAAACATGTGGCCCACGTGAGGCGGCGAGGAAGCGTACAGATGGCCGTGGCCGGGCACCTCGGGAGGCCACGCACACACGGCACGCGGCGTGAGCGAGGAGTCAGACGTCCACGTCCAGGGCCCAGTAGGGGCGGGGGTGGGGGCTTCACGGAGGACAGGCCCAACGGAGACAGCCTCGCCGACCTGAGCTCCGGGAGTCCTGAAGCCCAGCACCCCACCCCCCGCACACACACGCCCTCGGGGGTGTGCAGGGAGCACCTCGGGGCCGTAGCTCTGCACTCTTGACCACAACACGAGACGGACAGACGCTGGCCCCCTCCTAGGAATCAGGACTCTCCGAAGGAACGTGACTCAGGGAGAACGCTCTTTAAAAAGAAGCATCAAGTATCTCTAACACACAATGGATGGCCACGTGACCACGGCCACGGCCCCCAAGAACACAACGGGACAGAAACACGGGCCCCGCGACACCAGCCCTGAGCGGAGGTCCGCAAACACACCAGCCCCACGGCCCAGGGTCAGACACAAACCACCACCACAAGCTGGACAGGAGCCGGGCAGAGAGGAGCAGCCGGTGAACGCGCGCCGGTGCGGCCGGACGCCTGCTCCGCGGTTCCCCGGAACGACCGTGAGCGCGAGAGAGATGGAGGCAGCGGAGCCTCGGACAGAGAACAGAGAGGGAAAGCCGCCAGACGCAGAATCGAGGCGTGGACTCTGCCTCCCGACAAACAGGGACAGGGGACTCCGGAAGCCGCCGCTGGCCACATCACCGTGTGTCCCGACCGAGGGTTTTCTCCGCAGACCACGCCAGAGTCGGAAAAAGGTGCAGACAAAATCGCGACACGCCGCGTCACTGCAGGGAGGAAGGGGCTCGGACGTGAACGGGGAGGCAGGCCGGGTCCCCCACGCCAGACACCGTTCCCCAGAACCGGGTCCAGAGCGTGCAGAGGTCGCCCACAGAAGCCCCTGGCCACGCGACTTGGGACCACGGGCACAGGCCGGGCCGGAGTGGGCCGGTCCTGGGGACAGTGCCAGGGTGCAGTGGCGAAGGAAAGCTGAGACCACGCTTCTCGGGGACACCACGTAGGACCCGAGGGAAGGGCCCCGGGTGTGATACACGCACACCTATGGCAGGAGGGACCTCCAGGCGACCACGCGCGTCCTGCTGGTCCTGCTGGTTTCCCCTGGGGGCTGGGAAGGCAGCAGGACCACACTGGCCTTGCTGACGGTTCTGACAAGCCCAGGAGCACACACCTGCGGTTCTGGAAACCCCGGCCACCGCGCAAAGGCACACGGCGTCTGCATGGGACAGGGGAGGTGAGGGACCCAAGGACGGCTGGACAGGTCAGCTGGAAAACCAAGCGAGGGGACGAACACAACAGGGAGGGAGGTCAGGAGGCCGGCAGGACGGAGAAGGCCCCAGACCACGGACGGCATCCTCACGGCACAGAACAGAACGGAACCGGAGAAAAGCCAAGGGCCTTGAACCTCAGTTTCCATAGTTTCTCCTCGAAACCACACAGGTCAAGACAAAAAACCTGAACAAACAGGGAAAACCGGGTTCTGGCCTCAGGAAGCGTGCGGTGGAGACAGACGGTTCCTCCCGAGGTCAGCGGCGCAGACACCCTGACACACCCCTACAGGGTCTGCCTCCAGGGCGGGGCCGTAGTGAGCCTGCGCCCAGACCACAGCCCAGAAGCCCACGTCTGAACGGCTGGGGGGACCCCGTGCGTGGGGGACCCCGTGAAAGGACGGTGCGGGCAGGAGCAGGACGGGCCGCGCAGCCGCCGCCCTGGGGAGCCGAGGCAGGAGCAGGCGGAAAGGCGGGAAAAGGACAGGACCGCACGGCCACCTGGCACCCCAGGAAACGCCCCCACCCCAAGGCGGATACGGACACAACCCCGTTGTCACCCCGTTGTCACGCGGACGCTGCTTCCCGGCGCTCTCCCCTCCCTGCCCCGCGCAGCTCGGCCGGACCCCTCGGCTCCGATTCGGTCCGCGGTCACACGCACCCAGGGATCCCGACATCTCCCGGCGCTCAGGTTCCTTACTTTGCTCTGGTCTTTGGCCCTTTCTTCCTGGTTCTACGGCCCCGTTCTCCCGGGGTATGGCTCGCACTCAACTGTCTTCTCCTCCCATGTCAAGAGGTTTCCCCGGTGGCCACCGCAGCGAGCGGCCTCTCACGGACACGGGTATCTAGCGAGGACGGGGTCCCCACGAGCCCCGGTTTCGGGCCCGCTCCCAGCCGCGCCGAGAGCTCAGCGCAGCCCCCCGGAGAACGCGTCGCGCGCACTCGGCCGGGAACGGCCGCCCACACGGCCATCCCCCGTCTCTTCCCACGCCTCCTCACCCCTCGGCCTCGGGTAATAGGCAGCAGCGGCCCTCGAGAGCCTCCCACCTGTGCCGCCGAACGAGCAGCGTCCCGGGACTCCCGGGGGCTCTCCGGCGCGGCCCCAAGGCCAGGAGGCCACAAGCAGAAAGTCCGACAGCGTAAACGTGTCGTCTAGGAAACGTCAGGACTAACTAAAAACATCTTTAGTGAGTCACAAATGAAATCGGGAAACAGGCCACAGCACAGATCACACAGACGAGCACCTTCCGAGGGGAGGAGCCGCGGCCGGGAGCGGCGGCAGAGCGCGGCCGGAGCAGCCGGGCTTAGCCGCGACGGTCAGGAGCGACAGCATGATCCTCTCGCTCACTCTCCGCCCTGTGAGGACGCGGGACCCTCACGACCCAGGGTCGGTGCCCGGAACGCGGAGCTCGGCGCCAGCACGGGAAGATACCGCCGACACCGCCACGGGCGTCCCGAGAGCCCTGGTCAGCGCGAGGAAGGAACCGATCTCGGAAGGTCCCGCGGTCTCGCTTGGTTTCAGTGTCCTCGATGTTCTCAACTGGACAAAACGCCAGAGCTGCAGAACAGTGGGTCAGCGGCCGCCGGGCTGAAGGGCGGCAGGCGGGTGTGACTGAGGTGGCAGGCAGGGACAGGTCGGCACCTGGACCGTGGTCACGCGCTGATGGCGCCCCGGCCGGGAGACAAGCGTGTAGACCCCCCCAACACACAAGCAGCGCGAGCCGTGCGGAGTGCGCACGGGACGGAGATCTGAACCACATCCGGACTCTGCCCGGGTCGGCTCCCAGGCTATGGGTGCGGGTCACGGCTGGGGGAGGGGTGCCCTTGACCACCTTCTACGGGTCTCTTCCTAGCAATCCAGGACGAGTCCAAAGACGACGGTCAACTCCAAAGAGGGGCCGGGAGTAGGGGTGCATTTGCTCAAGACAGTAACGAAAACCCATCAGAACGGACCTCACGGCTAATGAACTTTTGAAACGGTGTCCGCCCACCACGAGTGACCTAAATGCCCCCAGAAATGGCACAGTCCTTGTCACCCACCCAGCAGGAGGAGACGCGCAACAACCTGCACCAGAGAAGGCGCTGGGCCCGAGAGGTACGCTCGCGGGACTGACCTCCACGGGACCCCCGCCCGGCCCTGGCCGACTGGGTCGTCGATGGAGTCCCGAGCGGAGGGACTTCACCCCTAGCACACCCTTTGTTCGCACTTCTAACGAGAAAGCTGCAGAGACGCGTGTCCTCTGCCCGTCTGTGCGTGGCGACTGGTGGCCAGTGGCCTCGGACCCCACAGTCCCTGGCAGACGACACACCGTCACCCGGCTCTGAGCCTCATGGTCTCCAGAGCGCACACACCAGAAAGCTTCGTCCTCTGAAGCATTCCCCGACCCAGGTGCAAACCGGGAAACCTCCGGTGTGCACGGTTCCGGGTCCCACACCCCACCACTGGAGCAGAAGGCCAGGCAGATCCCCCACGCCGCCCGCAGAGCTGCGGCCCACGCTCGGGGAGCTCGCACAAAGAGAACAGACGGACTCGGGGACGGGACGGAGACCAAGACGCGTGAGGCCAGCCGGCCCGGAGGATGCACAAGGCTGGCGGGGCCCAGGAGCGCCCGGGACCCCCGGGGGAGCTTCCGGGGCCCACCTGCCGAGGACCAGCCCCACCAGGCAGAAGGGGGGGGACGCGAGCTCAGAGCAGGGAGAACCCATGAAGGGCCAAGCCCACGCCCGAGCCTGCGACCTCACGCATCTCCTCCAGGATGCGCCCACCTCCAGCTTCCGAAGCCCTCACGGCCGCGGGCTCGCTGAAGCCCCTGGCGGGCGGCAGACACGTGTCCTTTTACAGATGAGGAAACTGGCTCGCGGGCCTGCCGCGTGACTCAGGTGACACAGTGTCTCTTGCCTGGGGGGGCCCTTCAGCTCCGGTCCTTGGGTTCCCGGTCCCACGTCCCCGGCCACGCCAGGCTTGGGCTAGTGCTGACGACTCCAACGGATCTCGGTGAGGAGTCCCCGGCTGCAGACCCAGAGCAGGGGCCTCCCAGGGTGGAACCAGCACACCCTGTCCCCATCCCAAGTGGTCATGGCAGGGCCGCCAACGGCACCTCCCCCAGGAGCTGTGGCTTTGACTCGGGCTGCCGGCCCCAAGTGGGCACTGGAGGAGGGAAGATCACCGGGGCAGACGCTCGGGGGAGACCAGGGAACGCCTGTGCCATCTCCTCCAAGGAGACCCCGGGCCTGACCCTCTGCCCAAGCCAGACAAAGGGTAGCACCCCAGCTCCTGGGAGGTATTTCTGGGGGAGGCAGCGGGACGGCCTGTGGGGATTTCCACAGCTCAGAGACGACTCGGTCCGCCTGCAGCCACTTCCTCAGGCACAGGGGGGCCCATGCGGAGGAGAGCGGACACGACACAACGTCCCTCCCCTTGTGGGGGTGTCTGAACACAACCCACCCCTGAAAACCCCCTCCTCCCCCAGCCAGAACACACGAGATACCCTGGGGACTTCTAAACAACTCCCAGACAAACCCTTCCGTCCCAAATCCCAGAGTCACGGAGGGGGGCTCCCACGCCCCCGGGGTAAAAGCCGAGACCCCAAGGCCCTGCAGGACCTTCCTCGCACCCCCTGCCCTCCCTACCCGCAGTCCCTCCGCTGCTCCTCCGACTCGCCCGCACCCGCTCTGCTCCAGGCCCTCGCACAGGCTGTGCCCCTCGCCCTGAACCCCTCGCATGTCTCCGCTCAAACAGCACCTCCTTGTAGACGGTCCCCAACCACCTCCGCTTTGCGACTCCCTCCCCCCGCCCTGCTACCTGACCAGCCACCTGCTGCCCTGAGCCACAGGGTCCTACCTGAGCCTCCAAACTGGGCGCCGGCCAGGGAGGTGGGCCGGCCCTTGCCGTGGGCCGCTGGCAGGGGGAACATCTGTAGGGAGAGAGAGAGGAGTGTGGGGTCAGGACACAGCTCTGCCTAGGGGCCCGTCTCATGGGAGACCCCAGGCAGGAAAAGCAGAGAAGGGGCCACACGGCACGCAAGGGAGCCCAGCCCGCTGCCGGCAGCGTTGCTGAACTGGCGGCTCTTGATCTTGGGGACACGAGTGTGAGCCGCACACCGGGTGCAGAACTTACTTAAGTGGTAACACAAGAACCAACTCTGCTGTTCGCAGCCGAGTAGCCGCTGTCAGCCCTGGAAACCTTCTACCTGAGCTCAGAAGCCAAATGACATCTTCCGTAAGTTCCAGCTTTAAAAAACTAGAGCCCTGCTCCGGGGGCCGGCAACAGGGGGACTGTGCACAAGCCCCTCGCGGGGCCAGAGCCCCCCGTCCCGCGCCCCGGACCCTGAGTGGCAGCTGTGGCGAGGCCAGGCCGCCCAGCGGCTGGGATGTAAGGAGGCTGACCGGGGTCAAGCGGCCCCACGTGCCACGTCCTGTATTCCCCGGCTGCCTGGGGACCCGCATCACACCTGCCCCTCAGGAGAAATGGCGGCCCGGAACCCCAGGAAGCTGGAGGCACCTGGGAAAGGCGGTGGCAACCCCCACAGGTGACCGGGAGGCCGTCCTGATCCTGAGTGCTGTGTGGACCAGCCCCCCCCCCACCCAAGTTTACCCAAACGCACTGTGTTAAGCCCCTCAGGATTAAACAGCTTCGTGGCATTAGCCAAGAAAACCCAACACTAACGAACCCTTTTGCCACACAAAACAAAACACACCCGGGCCCTACCCCCCAGAGTCCAGGCTTAGATTCCGGCTAGGGTGGCTACAATCGGGGCCGGGGGCTCCCTGAGGAGCTGCTGATGCCCCCAGCCCCCACCACCACCCAACAGAGGACACGGACCCTGCGGGCGGCACTCCTGGGGCAGCGTCACCAGCCCTGGGACAGTCCCAGGACGGGGAACCATGTCCCCACGCCCCGTCCTACAGGCCACGTGCTCACCCGGCCGCGGCAGGCCAGGCAGCAGGGGCTCCTGGGAGGCGGGGAGCCCGGCGGGAGGCAGGTTCTCACTGGGTCTGCACCCTTGCTTGGGGCGTGGCTGTGCTCGCTCAACTGGCCCAGCCTCCCCAGGGCCCTACTCTCCCCCGTGGGGTCCTGGCCCACGGGGGCAGCAGAGGCCTGCACCGAGGGCGGGACTGGCCGAGCAACCAGAAGCCACTGGACCCCAGGCATGGGGGTCGGGAGCCAAGCCCCTGGGCGTGGGAGGGCCGCATTCCAAGACTTTGTTTTGTGCCCTAGGGTACCAGGGGCTGTGCTGACCTGGCATTGGCCACCAGGGGCACTGGGCCCTGTCAGTCCCCACACGCCCGCTCGTACCCTGCAACATCCGCCTTCTCTTCTCCGAGAGAGACCCAGGGCCCTGACCACCTTTCACACTGAAAGCCAGTCCTGCAGGTGCCCTCCGCGCCCCAACGAGCCTCCTCTCCCCCCTCGGAGAGTTCAGGGCCCGGCAGCCCGTAGCACCGCGGCCGAGCTGTTCCCTTGCGCTGTCCCCTTGCGCTGTCCCGACAGCGTCGTCTCCTGCACAGGAACCGGGCCCCGGCGAGCGCTACCCCTCCTAGTCCTCCTCAGCCTCACGCCAAGCTGATGAGAAAATAAATGCACCGGGTTTCTCCGGGGCAGGTGCGAGGGAGCCGCTAAGGAAGGACCGCAGGGGCGGCCAAGCTCTCGGCACCCCGGGACCGGACCAGGCCTCTCTCCTCGTGACCAGAACGAGGAATGGAAATGCAGCTCTGGGTGCGCCCTGAGAGAAGACACAGGGCACCTCACCCTTAGCCTCTATTTCCTCATCTGCGAAGTGGGTTTGCAGTTGGGGCAGAGGAGACGTTCGGACGCACCAGAAAGGCGGCGCAGGGGAATGAGGGTTCAAAGCTCTTGCCAAAAGAAGGGAAGGGGCCCAGCCCGGCCCTACCCGGTGCCACCCCGCCCCCGGCCCCAATCTGTTCCAGCTCAGTAGCCCATGACCTGTCCGTTTAACAAGAAAACAAGTGAGCCGCACTCTGGGTTACTCAGCCGGGGAAGCAAAAATAAAACGGAGCTTAAAAATGGCTCAGAAATACCAGTGTGGCCCTTCCGGAGCCGGAGCCCGCTGTCCGGGGGGCTGTGTTTTTCCACAGGACGGCTGGTATTGTTTCGGTTTGGGGACTTTTGTTTTCGACAGGCCTCGGTGGCCTGAGCCGCCTCCTGGTGGGGGGTGAACTTCAGACTGAAAGCACCCTCCCCCCAAACGTTTAGGATCCCAAGAGTGCTTCTTGGTGGAGGAGCCAGAGCGGGACTTGGGGAAGTGTTTGTAGCAGGCTGCAGGCCCCCCAAGGGCACATGGACCACCGCACGCAGGTGGCAGATGACCCACTGTACAGATGAGCACACTGAGGCTGCCGCTTCCACCCCCCGGCCCGTTTGAGCTGCCTGAGGCCCGGGAGCCAGCCGCCTCCCAAGAGCTCTGTCCAGCCAGACGGGAGCCACGCGCTGCAAGGCCCCTGGAGCCACGGGAGGGACAGTGGCAGCTCCCACCCGCCTGGAGACGCCCACACTCCCGAGACCTGCCACGGCCTCCTGCCCGGGCCCCCTGGCTCCTGACCACCCGTCACGCCAGCCGCCGTGTGGCTGAGTCACTGAGGAGGGGACCCTCGCTGGCCACGCTCTCTGCCCCACACTGATCACCTCAGCTCTGGGTGGGTTTTTTCTCCTTCCTCCTTCTTACCCCCACGCCAACGCGTAAGCCTGATCACATCCACTTTCCAGATCAGGAGGCCAAGGCCACTGCTGGCCCACAACCCACGTGCCCCACTGCACCCCAAGTCCTCCAGCCCCTAGCCACCAGGACCCTTCTAGCCAACCAAGTCTGAGGTCCGGCTCTGGGCTGTTGGGGTATTTCTGGCAGATGCTTCTGCCCCAGGAAGCCTGGGGACGCAGGCCGGCACCCAGGCGGGGCCCCGGCTTACCATGCTGAAGTCCAGGAGGTCACTGAGCTCCTTGTCTGTGCCCACGGGCGCCATCCTCTGTGGCTGGTTCATCCTCCGGAGCCCAGAGGCACCTCAGGCCTAGAGACGGCCCTGCAGAGAAGGGGACCGGCACACGGGGAGACAGAGAGCAAAGAAGAGGTCTGAGTGATGGTGGCTGAAGGGAGACAGATGAGAGCCCTTCTACCGGCCCTGAGGGCTTGGGTCTTCCCAGAAGGAGCCCCTTCCTGACCCTGCGGGTGGGGGCAGAGCTGCCAGGACTCCCTGCTTTGGGCCCCTGGAGACCTCTCCCCAGAGCCCTCAGGGAGTTTGAACACTGGGGGGGGTCCGCAAATACACATTCCCTAAAGCCCTTCCAGACCCCCAAGGAGTCAGACTGCACGTTTCAAACGGGATGCAGAGTGGGAGTGGTCCCTTCTCCCCCCACCCCTCCTTCCCAACAGCAGCCCCCCCAGGCGTGCCACCGCCACGGAGGAGGGACGGCAGCCCAGGCCCCACCGCACGGGAAATGTCGTGACCCCAGCCCCCCAACAGCTGTCACAGGCTGTTGAAAACCAGGTCGCCCCAAAATTCAAAGCTAAAAACAAGCTTCAGTAAAAAAGGCTCAACGGTCTTCCCGAGTCCGAAGGGAAGGGAGGGCGGCCGGCGCAGGGACCTGCCCACTAAGCTCCCCGCCACCCCTCCCCCCTCCCCCCGCAAAGAAAACAACCCAGCTCGGATCGCAGAAAAAACCGCCCCCGGCTCGCTTTATTGTCACGATGTATCCGGGAATTATTTTCGAGCAACTTTGAAAACATCCCTCGCGCGCCGCTCCGGGGTGGGCTGGGGTGTCCCCGAAGCAGGGCTTCCCCGGCGCGGCCGCAGGCGCCTCCGTTCCCGAGCGCGGGTGGAGGCGAGGCTCACCTGCCGCCCCTTCCCCCGGGGAGGCGGAGCGCAGCCGAGCGCGCACCCTCCGGCCGGGCCCGGGTCCGCGGCGGCCCCCTCCCACGCGGGGGCTGCGGGGCGCGGGGGGACCCAGGGCCCGGCCCGAGGAGCCCCGGCTCGCTCGGCCAGCCCGGGCCGGGGGGTGGGGGCGGGGGGCGGGGGACGCGGCCGGCCCGGCGCCCCTCCCCCGGCGGGCGTGCGAAGCCGACTTCGAGGGGCCCGGAACCGCACTTTCTGGCGGGGCGGCCGAGCCCGACGCCGGGGCGGCCCGAGGCGGGGGCCGGGGGGGGGGGGGACGCGGGGGCGTCGCAGGGCTCCCGGGCCGGCGCCCGCCGCGGAAGGAGGGGGCGGCGCTGCGAGCGGCCGCCCCGGACCCCCCCGCACCCCCGCCCGCCGCGGCCGGGGCAGGCGGCGGCCCGGGAGCCTTTGAAGCCGGCCGGCCGCCGCCGCCGCCCGGGGCCGCGCTAACGCGCAGCAGATGTTCGCGCCCCGGCCCCCGCCGGCCGGCCCCCACCTGCGCCCGGGGCCGCGCCGCCGCACCTTCCCCGCCAGACAAAAGGACGCTCCCCGCCCCCTCCGAACTCGGCGCCCGCGGAGGGGCCCCCGCCCGCGCCCGCGCCCCGCCCGCCGCGCCGCAAAGTTTGGCCAAGTGCGGCCCGGCGGGCGGGGGGCGCGGAAAGTTGGAGAACAATGACGCCCGGGCCGCGGCGGGGCGCCCCCCGGACGGCGCCCCCGCCCCGAGGTCCCGGCCCGCGGCCGCGGGGGGAGGGGGCGGGCCGACCTCGCACAAAGCCGCGGGCGCCGGCGTCCCGCGTGCTCACCTGCTCGGCGCGGCCGGGCCCGCAGCGCGCGGGGGGCGGCGGCATGAACGGCCCCCCCCGGACAAAGGGGCGTCGCGCCGGGCCCCCGAGGGTCGCGCGTGGGCGGCGGCGGCGGCGGCGGCGCGTGGCCCGGCCTTCCCCCCGCGGCCCGCCCCGCGGGGCCCGTGCGCGGCCGGGGCGCTGGCGGAGGCGGCGTGTGCGGAGCTCGCGCTGCCCGCCGCCCGCGTCGCTGGGCTCGGTCCGGCCCGCTACGCCCGCGGCCGCCGCCGCTGCCTCATCTTCCTGCGGCGGGAGACATGTTCCGCCCCCCGCCCCGCGCGCCGCCCCGCCCCCAACAGGCTCCGCCCCGCGCGCCGCCCCGCCCCGCGTGCCGTGCGGCGCCGCCGCGGATCCCTCCGCCGCCGGTCCGCTGCGGACCGCGCGGCTCGTCTTCCTGCGCGCCCGCGGGAAGCGGCGCGGGTCTCGTGGAAACTGTGGCCTGGGAGCAGGGGGCGCCGGCTTAGGGCGCGGGGAGGGGGCCGGGACTATCTTCCAGCGCGGAGGCGCACGCGGGTTAGCAACGCACTCGTGACGCAAGGAGGCAGGGACCGTGAGACGGAAAGATAAGGCTGGACAGCGGTGGCCAATCGAAGGGTGCGACCGTTTGATTGGCGTGACCGGCGGCCACTCGCGATGCGGCCCCGCCCCCGCCCCGCCT